>NC_069658.1:179372888-179675919 GCF_027244095.1 Hemicordylus capensis
GCTGGAGAGCAGGGGGTGCCTGCTCCTGTGTGTGTGTGTGACACACACACAGAGAGACCCTGACTCCTGCAGGATTGGGAAGCAAAGAACCTTCACTTCTGCCATTGCTATCGGCTGATGCAACGATGCTATAGAACAGCAGGCTGCTATTTAAGGATAAACCGGACGTCATGGTGGCAGGTCTCTGTGTTCAAACTGGGATCTGCCATAGTATAAACCAGGGTTGGGGGCCATCTGATTTTAAGTGTGGCAGTCTCTCCAGATAGCTTAAAGGCTTTGTAATCCCACCCCCAAGTTTTGAACCATCCATAAATGTGGTAAGAGAGTGCCATTAACTTCTTTTTCCAAGACATGCCTGAAGATGCTGAACATCACATCCATGTTAGCTACTAGATATAATCCCATTTTCTTTTAAGTGCATACCAATAAATTAGTTTGTCAAGCAAACCTGCCCTGAAACTTTCTTTTGAAATGTTTTTTAACTTTCTTTTTAAAATCTGGCATCTTTCTGAATTCTCAAATGTAGCAGTGGGTGCTCTAACATATATTACTTTTCTATCCTGCTCTTCTTCTAAGGAACCCAGGGCAGCATATTACCCCTCCCATTTTATCTTCACAACAACTCTGTAAGGTAGGCTAGTGATGGTCCAAGAGACAGAGGCTGGATAATCCTCTCAACATCATGGCAGAGTAGGGATATTTCACCACACTGGCTCCCTCAATTCTTGACTTTACCCTCTCAAGATCTTTGTGTGAGTTTAGTCAAGTTCCACTGATTGGATTTCAGGTTTTTAAAAATATGCTATTTTGTCATCCTACTCTTATTTTCCCACTCTGCCCCTCCGTGTGTGTTTTTAAAAATAAAAATGTAGTGATGAAACCTCATCCAAGATCTAAGAAATGCTAAGCAGAGCAATGGCCTTTCTCCTGAGCTGCGCCTGCTAGGTACCTGGGTTTGCTTAACTTTAGATGTATCACCTACCCCATCCCAAAGGCCTGAAGGGAGTATCAAAAGCAAAAAGCAAAACAAACACCTCCCACTGAGAAACACGTTAAAATGTCATCAGACTGAACATTTTATGACATTTTCCCACCATTTGCTTCAGCCTCATTGCTGTGTTGGGGGCATTGCCCATTGGAGGCCAATATCAGCTGGGGGGGCAGATTTAAGTGGGAAAATGGCACCAAGAGAAACAGTTAACCCCATTCCACCTGCACGATGTTGTGATTTTTATCTGAACTGGGCCCTAAGAGCTGCTTTTCCTTAAAGTAAAAGGTACAATGTGCCGTCAAGTCAGTGTCAACTCCTGGCGACCACAGAGCCCTGTGGTTTTCTTTGGCAGAATACAGGAGGTGTTTACCATTGCCATCTCCTGTACAGTATGAGATGATGCCTTGCAGCTTAAGTACGTCCAGTTTTAAAGACATTTCTTTGGCATGCAAGGAAATGAACATCTTTGACTCTTAAAGAATAGTGTCACAACCCTCAGAAGAGCCCACTTCTTGCTTCCCTATAAATCACTGATCTGAATGTGTGTCCTGCTTGGAAGGATGATTGCAAACCTATGGCAGCCATTCATGCAGAGCTGCAGCAGATGACCTCATCTGAGGGCAGAGAATGGAATGATCCAAGAGTGCCCAATTCAGAAACACACAGCAGGATGATCTTTCCCTGGCAGAGGCTGACTGGAAGGAAGCCAAAGACTCATCCAGCGATGCAGTGGGAAGCCTCCTCCAGGCTCTGGGCAGATCCTTTGGGCTCACAGTTTGGATATTCCCCGGCTAGGGGACTCCAGCCTGCCAGATTCTCTGTCTCATGATTGCATTCATTCAGCATCCAGGTTGGCATGTGCGCAGCTGCACTAGCCTGCCAGAGGGAAATCTCCCTATAATATCCTCATCTTCTCCTCCCTTTTGCAATGTAAACCGCTTTGAGAACCTTTTTGTGGTTAAAAGCAGAAGACAGAAGAAGTATTTCCCCCATCCTATTCAGATCCTTGCTCCTGGGTTGGGGGGCGCTACTCGACAGGCAACAGAAGGGCTCAGTGTGATCAGAACCACCAAAGTTTAGCCCCCGCGAATGCCGAGCGAGAGAGCGCCGCAGAACACTCTGAGAGCGGCAGGGGGAGGCTGCGCGGGCTGGGACACCGACCGGCGAGGCCCGAGCTTGGCTGCCGGCCAGGCTAGATGGTTCTGTTTCTTGTGAGTCATGCCGCTGTGAGTCACCCCCACACAGCAGCCCTTTTGGAGCGCTAACAAACAACACTGCGTCGCCGGGCAACAACAAACAGAACACGGGAAGAAAGCGCGCGCCCGCGCGCGCGGCCCTGCGCCCCACAGTGACAAAGCAAGCCAGACTCACACACCCCGACCCTGAGCCCCTAAGATCCCTGCCTGGCACCTTCGCCATGCTAGCTGCCGCTGGGAAGGAGCTGCTGCCTGCTGCTGCGCCTCATTCCAGGAAGTCAACAATGAATTATAGGCGGATGAGGCTTCCTGCGCCTTCTGGGTGTGTGTGTGTGTCTCATTCCCCAGCTCATTTGTTGCCTGGTTGACCATATATGGCTGCACATATTAAGGCATTACTTTAATCCTTTTAATAATGCTCCATCCTAGCGTTGCTTCCACGGGAGCGATGGGGCCGTGTGTGTAAAGGAGCCTACGGCAACTTGTTTGAAAAAAGAGTCCCAGGGAGTAGCGAAGAGAACCCAAGAGTCCCGGCTCTCCAAGCATGCATGCTGCGTGTTCCTAAATGGCAGGGCTGGCGCTTCGGTGGTGCAGCCTGCCAGCAAGTACCTTGCTGAAAAGGATGACCTGTTGCGTGGCCAAAAAGTAAAACATCGATGCGCCGTTGCATGTTCCCACATGGACTGAGCGACTCACTCGGACCCCACAGATCCCCCTTGTTGTGTGGAATCTGTGGATGAAAGAGGACGAGGGAGCGGAGGAGGGAGCGGCATGTTTGCCACGTGACCTCACGGGCTCAGCCTCAGACACACTTAGAGGCAGCTGGCTCCTGCCAAGTGGCGACCTCGGATGGTGGTTTGGGGGCACCGCCAAGGGTAGCAGACAGCTCTCTAACCCATGGGACACAATCTGCTGGGAAGTTTTCCTGCCCAGCCCCATTCAAATGAATGGGAACTGCACAAGTGCACGACTGTGTCCTTGCGTTCTTGCACTCCTGTTCACTTCCAGAGAACACAGGAAGCTGCCATATACTGAGTCAGACCATTGGTCCATCTTGCTCAATATTGTCTACACTAGGGTTGCCAACATTTCATTGCCAGAATGAGGGACACAAGTTTTGTGGGGGCTGGCCGGGGGAGGGGGGGCTGGAAGTGTATGCAGTGGTAATCAAGAGCCTGAGTATCACTGATGTATATGTAACTGATTTATATGCTATTGAATAAATGAGGGACAAATGCTGTCCCTATAGGGACCAACATTTCATCTCTGAAATGAGGGATATCCTGCGTAATGAGGGACAGTTGGCAACCCTAGTACACAGACTGGCAGTGGCTTCTCCAAGGTTGCAAGCAGGAGTCTCTCTCAGCCCTATCTTGGAGAAGCCAGGGAGGGAACTTGGAACCTTCTGCTCTTCCCAGAGTGGCTTCATCCCCTGACGGGGAATATCTTACAGTGCTCACATGGGGTTTCCCATTCAAATTCAGTGAGGGCAGACGCAGCCCTCACCCAGAGATCCAGATCCTAGGGGGACAAATCATGCATGATACGACAAGACAGCTACCACAAGAGAGGCTTGCACAAGAAAAATTCCTGGACCAGTGTTTCAGATGTTTGGAGTTTGGGTCCCTCTTTTGAACATACTGGTATCTAGGCCCCCAATCCAGTACCAACTATTCCAGCATTCTAGTGTTGGAATAGAGAGTCCAGGAGAAGTAGCTCTCAGGTCTTGCCATTCTAACCTCTAGATGCCACTTCCTTTTTGGAGCTGTTCTTGGAAGCCAGGAGGCCTAGGCTTTTGTTGTGATATCCGTACCGTTCTCCCATAGTAAAATTTGCAATGTGCATTAATATTCTAGTAGCAATAAGAGCAAGGGTTCCCTTATAATGGATAAGAACATAAGAACAGCCCTGCTGGATCAGGCCCAATAAGGCCCATCTAGTCCAGCATCCTGTTTCACACAGTGGCCCACCAGATGCCTCTGGGAAGCCCACAGGCAAGAGTTGAGGGCATGTCCTCTCTCCTGCTATTACTCCCCTGCAACTGGAACTCAGAGGGATCCTGCCTTTGAGGCTGGAGGTGGCCTATAGCCCTCCGACTAGTAGCCGTTGATAGACCTCTCCTCCATGAAGTTATCCAAACCCCTCTTAAAGCCATCTAGGTTGTTGGCTGTCACCACATCTTGAGGCAGAGAACTGCACAAGTTGTTTATGAATTGTGTGAAAAAATACTTCCGTTTGCTGGTCCTAAATCTCCTGGCAAACAATTTCATGGGATGACCCCTTGTTCTAGTGTTATGTGAGAGGGAGAAGAATTTCTCACTATACACTTTCTCTACACAATGCATGATTTTATAGACCTCTATCATGTCTCCCCGCAGTCATCTTTTTTCTAAACTAAAAAGCCCCAGGTGTTGTAGCCTTGCCTCATAAGGAAGGTGCTCTAGGCCCCTGATAATCTTGGTTGCCCTCTTCTGCACCTTTTCCACTTCTACAATGTCCTTTTTTAGATGTGGTGACCAGAATTGTACGCAGTACTCCACATGTGACCACACCATAGTTTTGTATAAGGGCATTATAATATTAGCCATTTTCTACAATGTCCTTTTTTAGATGTGGTGACCAGAATTGTACGCAGTACTCCACATGTGACCACACCATAGTTTTGTATAAGGGCATTATAATATTAGCCATTTTATTTTCAATCCCCTTCCTAAGCATCCCTAGCATGGAACTGGCCTTTTCCACAGCTGCCGCACATTGAGTCGACACTTTCAATGAGCTGTCCACCACGACCCCAAGATCCCTCTCTTGGTCATCACTGACAGCTCAGATCTCTTCAACATATAATTGAAACTGGGGTTTTTCGTCCCAATGTGCATCACTTTACACTTGCTAACATTGAACCGCATTTGTCATTTTGTCACCCACTCCCCTAGTTTGGAGAGATCCTTTTGTTCTCTCCCAGCAGGGCCTGTTGTTCTATGTGCTTTACAATTTTATCCTTGAGGATGCTTTCCATCAATTTGCCTGGAATGGACATTAAACTAACCGGTCTGTAATTTCCCAGATCACCCCTGGATCCCTTTTTGAAAATTGGTGTTACATTTGCTACTTTCCAGTCCTCCGGTACAGAGCCTGATTGCAGGGATAAGTTATATATTTTTGCAAGGAGGTCGGCAATTTCACATTTGGGACTCTTGGATGGATGTCATCCGGCCCTAGCGATTTGCTAGTTTTCAGTTTTTTACAGACAGTTTAGAACATCATCTCTTGTCAATTCTAGCTAACTCAGTTCTTTAGCCTCCATCCCTAAAAAGCCTGTTTTAGGAACAGGTATATGCTCATTATCCTCTGCCATGAAGACAGACTCAAAGAACTCATTTAGCTTCTCTGCAGCCTCCATATCCTCCTTAATAATCCTTTTCACTCCCTCATTATCCAACAGTCCATCCACATCCCTGGCAGGTTTCCTGCATCTGATGTATTTAAAGAAGTTTTTGTTATTCCCTTTGATGCTTTTAGCAAAATGTTCCTCACTCTTTTTGCCTCCCTTATTGTCACCTTGCATTTCTTTTGCCAGAGTTTATGTTCCTTTCTGTTCTCATTTGGGCAGCCCTTCCAATTTCGGAAGGAAGTCTTCTTCCCTTTTATGGCTTCCTTGACAGTACCTGTTAGCCATGCTGGCATCTTCCTGGACTTAGTGGTGCCTTTCCTCCTTTTGGGTATACAATCTAACTGGGCTTCTAGTATTGTGGTTTTGAGTAAACTCCATGCATTCTGGAGCAAAGTGACTCTTGATTTTCTCTTTCAGCTTTCTTTTCACTATACTCCTCGTTTTGGAGAAGTTTCCTCTTCTGAAATTCAAAATGTCTGTGTTAGACTTCCTTGGTGATTCTCTCCCCGCATGTATGCTGAATTTGATCGCACTATGGTCACTGTTCCCTAAAGGGTGGATGACACTGACATCCCGCACCAGGTCCTGGGTGCCACTCAGGATTAAGTCCAAGGTCGCTTTCTCTCTGGTTGGTCCCAAGACCAACTGTTGTAGGGCACAGTCATTCGACATATCTAGAAATCTGACCTCTTTGTCATTGCCTGATTGTGAATTTACCCAGTCTATGTGTGGGTAACTGAAGTTACCCATTATCACTGCCCTGCCTCTCCTTGCCATCATACACAGAATCGTTGCCCAGAAAAGCTGGCAATCAGACCAGAACTGGTAACAGGAATCTCTGTTACTCTGAAGATGTTCCAAGTAATATGGTTAATATTAACTATTCCAAGTAATATGGTTAATATTAATTAATGCCCAGAGGGCTCAGAGAACCAGACTCACACAAGTACAATGGTGACTGTTCCATGCATCATTATCGTCATTATCATCGTCATCATGCTGCCTTCAACAAAAACATTTTCAAAGTGGTTTACACAGAAAAAATAGTAATCATAAGAAGATGATCCCCTGTCTCCAAAGAGCTCACAATCTTTCTTTCTTTCTTTTAATACAGACACCAGCAACAGTTGCTGGAGGGATGCTGTGCTAGGGTTGAAAAAGGTCAATTGCTCTTCCCCTGCTAAATATAAAGAGAATTACCACTTTGAAAGGTTTCTCTTTGCCCAGTTAGCACCAGGGGGATCTGTGAGATTTCCGCACAAGCCTTGGGTCACAAGCAGAGCCGATGACAAAGGGCAACAATGTGACTGCCTGGCCTGCTGCCCCCACTAAGCCTCATCTACCACTTTGAAAATATGTCTAATTATTCAAAAGAAAAGAAAACATCACATCATTTTCATTTCATTTTAATAACTGGTGACATGTATCATGTTTAAAGATTGGAGCTGCCTGTCTGTGGGGCCAGTGTGCTTCTTCCCCACAGCCCAACTCAGGTATCTGCATACCCTACAAGATTTCACAGGCTGAAATAGGGCCATGTTTGTAACATCCTTGTTTCCTTCTCCGCTTCAAATAACTGGGCAAAGAGGTTTAAATTTAAGGGAGCCACCGCTTTCAAAGTAGCCACTCTCTTTAAATTTAGCAGAGGAAGAGCAACTGCCCTTGTCCAACCCCTGCACACCACACTCCAGTGGTGGTTGCTGATGTATACTTTGTCTTTCTCTTTAGACTGTAAGCCCTTTTGGGGAAAGGAACCTCCTCCTCCTCCTCCTCCTCCCCCCTCCTCCTCCTCCTCCCCCTCCCCCTCCCCCTCCTCCCCCCCTCCTCCTCCTCCTCCTCCCCCCCTCCTCCCCTCCTCCTCCTCCTCCCCCTCCCCCTCCTCCTCCTCCTCCTCCCCCCTCCCCCTCCCCCTCCTCCTCCTCCCCCTCCTCCTCCTCCTCCCCCCCCTCCTCCTCCTCCCCCTCCCCCTCCCCCCTCCTCCTCCTCCTCCCCCTCCCCCTCCCCCTCCTCCCCCTCCTCCTCCTCCTCCTCCTCCCCTCCTCCTCCTCCCCCTCCCCCTCCTCCTCCTCCTCCTCCTCCTCCCCCCCTCCTCCCCCTCCTCCTCCTCCTCCCCCTCCCCCTCCTCCTCCTCCTCCCCCTCCTCCTCCTCCTCCTCCTCCTCCCCCTCCTCCTCCTCTATGTAAACCTCTTTGAGATTTTTTTTTGTTGGAAATCAGTATATAAATAGCGAGCACAACAACTTCAGCACCCTTTATTCTCCTTAGACATTGCTGAAGGTTCTCCTCTGCCTGCTGCCTGCTGCCTTCATTTATTCTGCAATAATCTGCCCTCCCCTGATCTAAAAGCCAAGATCATCGTACTCCTATCGCTAAAGGGATACTAAAACGGATATAGCAGCAGAGTGGCTGAGTGGCCAAACTGTAGCTCTGAACTTCTCTGCTTCAAATCTTGCCTCTGTTATGGACATACTAGGTGGTCTTAGGCAAGCTGCCCCTCGTGGGCAAAATGGAGACAATAAATTAATGACATCCACCTATTTTATAGCGTTGTTGAAAGGATTACAAGATAATCCACTTAAATGCTCTCAGAAGTGCTTTACAAATGCTAAAGTGTTTTTTTAATTAGAAAATGCCATTGCCCTGCAATATGCTATCGGCCATTCAAAACATGCGTGAGCAGCTGTATTATGTGAAATGGCCGGTCTCTGCACTGCTTGGTGCCTTAATGTTCATGCACCTCTATTTACATGCATGTGCGCTCAGATCAGGATGCGTCCACCCCCGAGGCTAGGAAGTCTGGGAAAGGAGCTGGGTGCTTAAAGGGAGAGGGAACTTTAGCATCTCATGCGAACAGTGTTTGAAAAGGTAGACGAAATATAGAAGTGGTTCCATCCATGTGCAATTGTGCTTACACATCTGGCAATTTGAGTATTTGAGGGGTCCCAACTTTTACGGAATTATCCCCTGCCAAACCGAATAACCCATATCTCCCCCATAAAGGTGCTTTTCCTCCCTGCACTCCCACAAAAAATTAAATTAAATTAAGTGAGAAGCTGCTCCTCAAGGTTTCCCTGTCTGCACCCCGAGTTCAGTCCAGGGTTAGATGGAGCCTTATTGGCTCTGTCATGTCACCTGATGTTTACCTAGCAGTTGCGATATCTTCTTGGAAGCTACATTGGCAACATCAAAGAGCAGACCAGCAGCTCCCTCTTCTAGCAAGCTCTGGAGTGGTGGTGCACCATATAGGACAGTGTTTCTCAACCACCGGTCCGGGGTCCGCAAGGTGTTGGGTACCAATCCATGAGGCATCACTAATAAAAATAACTCCCTCCAAAAAAACCCAAACAATTTTGGGCTGGCGGGGGCTCTCCGCAGCTCATTTCCAGGCAGCCCTCACTGCTGGTTGTTCATTTTGCCTCCTCAAAATGAACATTATCCAGCAGCAAGGACTGCTCGGAAATGAGCTCCGGAGAGCTGCCCAGATTTTTTTTGGAGGGGGTGGTGGTGCCTGGGGGTGGGGGCAGGGGGGTGACCCCGCTTACTAACTGCTGGTCTGGGAAACTGCGCACGAATAATATACCGGTCCATGACTCCAAAAACGTTGAGAAACACTGATATAGGGCATCAGGGCTTAATTGCTAGAGGCCCTTCCAAACAACCACTGGGGTTGCGCTAAAAGTGTCCACTGCTCTGAGCTGTTAGGAAATGGATGAGTTAAAATCTGAAAACAACGAACACATCAATGCATCTTTCTAGAGCAGGGCTGCTCAACTTCAGCCCTCCTGCAGATGTTGGCCTACATATCCCATAATCTCTGGCTATTGGCCACTGCGACTGGGGATTATGGGAGTTGGGGGGGCCTAAATTGAGCAGGCCTGTTCTAGAGCCTGTTCTTGTGAATGGATGCATCTCTAGTGTTTCTCCTCCCTCACAAAGCCTTGTCCTTGCTCTATGGGATGCAGGAGACAAGCTTGGCTCCTCGAGAGCCCAAGTGATCCACCTCATAGCTGTGACCATATTACGAAGCCCACCCCTTGCCCTTCTGAGCTCAGCACAGGTTGAGGCTGCCAGAACATTGAGTTCTCTGACCTGCTCTTTGTTTGCCAGTTGAGCAAGAGCCTCTTGAGATGCTGCGTGCAAAAACCCGTCGGATTCCATACCAGAGAGCCACAATACTTTCGATCTTTCACCTTGATGTAATTAAAGGGTGGAAACTGACAAGTTGCTTTTCCCCCCTCGCTTGGCCAGAGTCCCGCTTGCTTGTTTAATCCAGTAACATGCTGGGGCAAAACGCAGAGGGCTTCCCCAGATCTGCCCTTGGGCACCCAAAGCATGTTGGGTGGGGTTTTTTCTTTCCAGGGGTGACTTCTGTTGTGTTTGTTTAGCATCGTAACCCAAAGAGGAATTAGTCTAGAACCAATCATAGGTTGCCCATGTCCCTCTCATAAGCACAGTCTGCAGGGAAATGCCCTTGATCATGGCGGATTATTATAATGACAATAATTACCTGGCAGTTATATTAGTTTCTTTCATCACCCAAGATCCCAAAGCATTTATGAGCTACCACTGAATGTGCATTGCAAGGGAAATGAGGCCGCTCCTGAGGTGGGGCTACTCTTTATACAAGGATACCTCACCCAGTGCAAAGATCCAGCTGCTCTGTGGGAACAAGGCCTTCTCTGTGGTGGTGCCCAGTCTGTAGAGCCTCTCTAGGCATGTCTTTCATGCTCCATCTTTAGATTTGTCACGGATCAGTATAGACCTTCCTGCGCTCAGATTTTAACCTTGGGGACTGTAGTTCTGCGATGGGGCTAGAGTTTACTAACAGAGAATTCTCAGCCCCTACAGTTTGCAGGGTTTTGGGGGAAGCCTGAACAATTGAATAGATCTATAGGAACATAAGAAGCTGCCTTATATGCCAAGTCAGACCATTGCTCCATCGAGGTCAGTATTGTCTACACCAGGGATTCTCAAACTTGGGTCCTCAGGTGTTATTGGACTTCAACTCCCATAATCCCCAGCCTCAGTGGCCTTTGCTTGAGGATTATGGGAGTTGAAGTCCAATAACACCTGAGGACCCAAGTTTGAGAATCACTGATTTACACTGACTGTTAGCAGCTCTCCAAGGTTTCAGGCAGGAGCCTCTCGCCGCCCTACCTGGAGATGCGAGGGCGTGAAACTAGGACCTTCTGTGTGCAAAGCAGATGCTGTACCTCCGAGCTACAGCTCCATGTAGGAGATCTGGTCTTGTGGTAGTATGTATGTATGTATGTATGTATGTATGTATGTATTTATTTACATTTTCTATCCCACTCTTCCTCCAAGGAGCCCAGAGCAATATACTACATACTTAGGTTTCTCCTCACAACAACCCTGTGAAGCAGGTTAGGCTGAGAGAGAAGTGACTGGCCCAGAGTCACCCAGCAAGTGTCATGGCTGAATGGGGATTTGAACTCAGGCCTCCCCGGTCCTAGTCCAGTAAGCATGACTTGTCCCCTTAGCTAAGCAGGGTCTGCCCTGGTTGCATATGAATGGGAGACATGATGTGCGAGCACTGGAAGACATTCCCCATCAGGGGATGGAGCCACTCTAGGAAGAGCAGAAGGTTCCAAGTTCCCTCCCTGGCATCTCCAAAATAGGACTGAGAGAGATTCCTTGGAGAAGCTGCTGCCAGTCTGGGTAGACAATGCTGAGCTAGATGGACCAATGGTCTGACTCAGTATACGGCAGCTTCCTATGTTCGTACGATATAGATATGCTCTATAATGTTTTGTTTTTTAAAAAATACTGCTGATGTAGTTTCTATTTTATTGGCTACTCTGAACTACATGTTACATACAAATGCATGTACCAATAGCTCAACATTCAAGATTTAGATGAGGGAAGGCCACTTCTGGTGAGAGTGGTAGGGAGCACAGAGGTAGCAGAGAGGGTGCAGAAGGCTGCATGGTGGTTGGAGTCATGGTCATGACTGGCCACAGGCTCTCGATACAGCCGCTCTAGGGTTTCTTTCTCCATAGCTTCCTTCTCGACTCATTTCCTGCTTGTCCCAATACCACCAAGCCCTGCTTGGCAGAGCATGAGCAAAAGGCTCTCTGTTGGGAGAGAAAGTGCTGGTTTCTTTCCTTGCTCCTGGGCAAGATCACTGCTCTCAAAGCAGCCTCCGCCCTACTGAATTATTAAATGGGATTAATGCTTGAGGCCAGGCTCCCTACTGCCTGGGTGGCCATTTACCCACGAGTACCAATTGATACTGCCCTCTTACAGCAATGCTTCTGTGTTCAACTTGCTCGCCTCCCAGAGGAAGGGCATGGAGAAAAGAAAGCTCTGCAGATGTTTAGCAGATATGCATTTGAAGCCCTGTGGTGGGAAGCAGGGACACCTTGCAGGCAGGGGTGATTTGGAGCAGCAAAACTGTGGTTGGGGAAAAGGGTTCTCTCTCCCGCCGGGCTGCTTCTCTAGTCTCAACCATCCTCCCAAAGCTGTTGCCTTAAACAAACAAAAAGAGGCCCTAATGCATGCCTTTGTGTGCATAACACAATAAGCCTCTGAATCCTGCTGAAATCCCTAGGGCAGGGGTAGGCAATCCTGGTGGTCCGTTGCTGAACTACAACTCCCATCACCCCCAGCTACAGTATGCTGCTGGGAGTTGTAGTTCAACACCTGCTGGAATCTTCTCCTCAGCCTCCTTTACAGTTTTTAGAAAACAAGTAAAAACGTGGCTCTTCACCCAGGCTTTTATATGAGAGTACAGTTTTTACTGCTGCCGCCTTGTGTTTTGTGTGTGACTGTCTTGTATGCATTTTTACATGTTTAAAGAGAGATATATCTTTGTATATTAAAATACAAAAAGTGCAGATATTAATATCTGCACTTTTTGTATTTTAATTGTGCATTGTTTTAATTATATTGTAAACCGCTTTGGGATTATTTTAATGGAAAGCAGTGTAGAAATCAAACAATAAATATAGCCTAATCCTGTGCACATTGACTTGGAACTAAATCCACATTGATTTTAAGGGGACGTTCTCTCAAATGCGTAGGACTGCAGCCTTAAGCATTTGACTCTGCACAGGCAAAACAACACACTACCTTGGCAAGCGTGCATATGCAAACCCACATTAGCTGAAGTAATGTGAATGCAAGAGTGTGGAGTGAGGGACATCTGTAAGAATCAGCAGGTGCTTGCCCCTTTTATTATCCCCTGCAAATGCCTCCTCAAGCCTATTTCCCTTCCAATCAGGCTTATTTCTGGTCACAGAGCCTGGCAGTGGATAAATCGGTTTTAAAAGGCAGGACAAGGGGGTTATATCGGGTAACTGATGAGTACTGGAAGGGTTAAAGCTCCTTTTCACCTCCACTACTTCTATGAAACGCCTCCTTCCTGCCCTGCTCTGAGGGTTGGGAACCATGTTTGCCTTGTGACATACAATTCCATTCTCAGCAACATTGCTTTCTGTGGGACCATCCACAGCTAACTTTTGCGGGACTGCCATTTGGAAGTGAGTTTGGAAATTAGTGGGATTTCCTTCAAGTAATGTGCTTAGCATTGGCTTAGTTGCTCTACTGTTCCCAGCACTAATGAAATAAATGTTTTCGCTTTTATCATAGAATGCTACTGTGCTAGATGCTTGTGTTTTATAATGCTCAAAGAAGGCCAAACTGGATGAGACATTGAGGTTTGGTGGCTGGATTTCCCATTACCTTTTTTCTTGAAAGTAGCTGTGATTGTGTGCATGTGTCAGGGATGGGGGATGGACCATAGTGCTGGGGAAGGATTTTAAAAATATTTTTCCCCATTTCATTTTCACAGAGTAAATTGCGCCCCCCACATCTGATATTTGCCCACTGGAGAAAATACACAGTATCCATGCAATGTCCCTGTTCCCCTTTTTAAACAAAAAACAAAAAAACAGTCTAGCAAGACTGCAAGATGAAGCAGAAGAATGGTAAGATGGGAGGAGCTGCTTAACTCTTTCTCCTTCGGCTCTTTTTCCTGTCAAAGTCAAGCTACTTTTCCCAACAAAAGCAAAAAAGTAGCAGCTGATACAATGAGGAAAGTTACTCAAAGCAGTCTCATTGAAATTGGGCCAATGGGTTTACTTTAAGTAATTTCCTCATCATGTCAGCCTTAAACACACCTCAGCCTGAAATGTTCACACACATCTGCCATCTTGAATTGGAGTGGATGACATCATCACAAACTATGTCGTTGAGGTGTTCCTATACCTGTAGCACATTTGGTTCAAATTGGTTAGGCAGTTCACAAGCTATGCCACTTCTGCCTCAAACGCTCATGCGGCTGCCATCTTGAATCAGGGTGGATGACACCATCACGAACTATGCCCTTGAGCCGTCCCTATGTGTCCCTGCATCTGAAAAAATTTGGTTCAAACTGGTTAGGTGGTTCACAAGTTAGCCTCCTTGCACCTCAAACATTCACGTGCCTGCCATCTTGTATCGGGGTGGATGACATCATTACAAATTATGCCATTGAGGCATCCTTATGTGACTCTACAGCTGCAGAAAATTTGATTCAAATTGGTTAGGCAGTTCACAAGTTAGCCCATTTTCACCTCAAAAGTTCACACGTCCACCATCTTGAATTGGCATGGATGACATGGGGACAAACTATGCCATTGAGGTGTCCCAATGTGTCCCTACAGAGGTACCCAATTTGGTTAATGTTGTTCCAGCACCGCAAAATTGCTGGGGGCGGGACGCACATGGACACACAGACACACAGACAGAATGCTTTTCCTTAAGGAAAGTAGGATGAAAAGCAGCCTCTTTGGATGTAGTAAATTGACGCATCAGTGAGAAAGATACCTGAAACCTTTCTTTCTGATGTACTAGCTTACTACATGCAGGAAAGGTTTTATTTTGGTAGAGAAGTAAAAAGTGCCATCTCCCACCTGCAGTCTGGAGCGAGTGGTACAGTCCAAAGCTCTACTGCCTTGGGCTGGAAGTAGCAAGCAGCAGCAGCAGCCCTGCCTCTCCTTCTCCTCTCCCTCACATATTGAGGTCTTTCACATGACCAGGGGCATAGGGACTATGGAGCAACAGGGGACAATCGTCCCCTGGCCACCAGGCTCTGGGGGGACCTTGCCCTCTGCCTGGGCACCCCCTTGCCCCCTCCTGCACCCAGCCAGTGAACGAAATGCTTGCGTGAGTCATGCCACTCTCCTCCCCAGCCAGTGTTCCACTGAAACGCTCCACGTCATGCCCCCTCTGTCTGATGCACCCTGCCTCCGCCTCAAGCCTGTGCCCCCTGCAAGGGGGCGGGGCCGATGCTGAGGATGGGGCCCATCAGCCCTGGCAAAGATTCTCTTCCCCAGTCAGTGGTTTGTGGAATCACTGACTGGGAGCTCCTTTCCCTGCCTTCTCGAGAAGGCAGGGAATGGAGCTCCACAGCGATTCCACAAACCGCTGACTGGGCAAGAGAAGCTTTGCCAGGCCTGATGGGCCCCATCCTCAGCATTGGCCCTCCCCCCTTGTGACTGACATCAGGCTCAGGGGGTATAGCTTGGAGCACACACGTGCGCTACATGTGCATGATTGTAAAGCCTAGCGGGCAGGGGAGCCTCTGGAGGACTTCATCCTCCAGCTGCGGCAAAGCTTCTTATGCCCCTGCACATGACCAGCCCTTTCTGGGTAGGAGAGGGTTAACCAGGATACAGAGGCTCGTCTGGAGCCTTGGGACCCTCTCCTACCCTCTCCAGCACTTTTCAAGCTGGACTACCCAGCTTTTCTACCCTTCCCTTACCCAAGGTAGGACGGAATCTTCCACTGTCCTACCTTGTTTCGTGGTTGTGTGGGTGCCGGCAGTGGTTTTTGAAGCTCCAGGATTCAGTGACCATGGAGTGCTGTGGTTTGTGAGTGGGGGCGGGGGGAGCCTTTCTGAACTGGCATGGGCTTCCTCTCTGCTTCCTGTACAATGCATTGTGGGATACTGGAGGATTTCCACTCCTGATCCCAGCCCTGCTGATAACTGCCATGCCGGCCGTCTGGGCTAATAATCAGCAGAGCCAAAAGGAGCCTCCGATCATCTGGGAAGAGGAGGCAGGTAGGACCCTGCCTCCCTAGCCTACCCCAGTTTGGCCATGTGAACAACCTTAATGTCTTCCTTTAAGAGTCTTTTTATCTTTATCCTTTCTTTTTCACCCAATTATGTAAAACTTGAAATTTAGGAGTTTATTTATTTATTTTGTTTTTGTTATTCAGAAGCCTTTCCTAATGTGAGGCCCTCTGCTGTAGCTTACTTAACTTGTGCCTAAATCTGGCACAGGCCTGAGTCTACCACCTCATCCCGCATGAGACTCTTAATGTTGTCTGGATTGGGTCACTTTCCTTTTTGATCTCAAGAAAGAGTGTGGTAAGATGTGGAGGAAGCAAAGCGCAGTCAGCTGCCTTGATCCATACCTGGCAAGAGGGAAGGCAAGTCTCAGTACACTCGTGCCTAGTATCCTCTTGTCGTCCTTGGCCAGCCTCCCCAGGGCCATAATGCTGCTGCTGCTGCTGCTGCTCCTCCTCCTCCTCCTGTGAATCCACTCCAGACCCGCCGTTTGGAACTCAAACTGTACTCCGTGCAGAGCCGTGTGTCAAAAGCTTAAATCATGTTTTAAATTTGGAAACAGTGGGAGGGGGAAAGAAATGGCAGCGAGCCTTGGTGAATTTCAAAAATCTGGGATAGGAAAGAATTTCAAATGCTTTGTGGGTTGGACTATCGTTTCCCAGTCAACCCCACATAACTCCATTTCCTGTGCATTCTGCATATCTAATTAAAGGGAAAAGCAGCCCATGGCCTGGCAGCTGTCTGGGCCCTCAACAGAGAAGGCTCAGAGGTGACTTTCTTCAAAGTATGCCCAACAAAACTTGGCTAATTATACCAAGACCTCACTAGTCGCAAGAGATCAAAGTGCAGCCATATATGTAACCTAGAATAATTATTACCAGGCAGTCTGCTAAGATGCTGGGTTGGTTCTGATTCACATATGACTACTCCCAGGCCCTGTGTACAATATATCCCTGAAATGAGGAAGAGGTCTGGTCTGGTCTGGTCTGAAATGCATGCCTTCCGATTGCACCTAGTTATAAGGTGCACGTGTCAGTTCCCTGAGTCATTCCAGAGGCAGGACTACAAGGCTGAGTTTCCTTTGGCTGAACATCTCCGGGAGGCTTATGGTGTCTTCTGGTGAACAAGATCCCACTTTCCACCCAAAAGGAGGGAGGGTCAAGAAACTACCCCATCTGATAGTTTCCCTTGCAGCCTTGAGCACCTGTAGAAGCTAGAAAGTAGCTTCTGAAGAACAGAGCTGGGCCATCTCAGGACACATGTGGTCTGGATGCAGGGGCATGTGCCTGAATCTTCCCCCCACCCACCCCCTGTTTTTTTTAAGGAAGGCATCTGAGAGCTAAGGGTACTTCCAGATGAGGTGTTTAGTCCAAGATGGTTGCACTTTGTTCACGCATGCACGATTCACCTGACTTCAGCATCCATCCATTGCCATCCAGTACTTTCCTCATATTTAAATAACCATCACGTTTATTAATGGAGAACATTCGACTTTTTTGAGAACAATGGTACAATGATCACACATGTGGACTGCTGTTAGGCTGCTGCTCCTTCCTCTTTTTGTGTGTGAGAGGCACAAGTCCAGATACAACAAAAACAGGAGGGCTAAAAGGGGGGGAGATCAGCCTCCTGTCTCCCCAAAACACAATTTCTAATGTGGCGGGTGGAAGCAGGAGTGGCCCTTCCACCAGGCAGAGTGAGGCGGTCGCCTCAGGTGCAGGTGTGAGGAGGGGTGCAGGGAGCAGAAGGCACCAGCTCCCACCATGGTCGGCACCAACCCACAGGCCTCTTTGCTGCTGCCTTCCCTTCCTTGCCCTGCTGGGTTACACCTTTTCTTTCTCCCCCCCCACCCCGCCCCAGCATGAGATTGGAACCCCTGCTGCCACCGCCTGACTTGATGGCATAGTCCAAGAGTAGTCATGTGCCAATACCTCTGCAGCATGGCCTGTGGATGCTGAATGCCCTCCCTCCAATAAGAGGGGTGTGTGTGTCATATTGTTCTTCCCTTCTTGCAGCAAAAGGTCTTTAACCGACCCTGTGTGGAAGTAGCAATGCAATTCCACTTGCACCATAGCAGAAAAGCAATGACAGGGACACACCACAAGAAGCATATCAGGAAATGCCCGTTGTCAAATAGAGGTAACAAGATATGAAATTCTAGGGCTAATGGACAAATTACAAATTAACACACCTCTGGGCGTGGGTACTCAAAAGTTCTTAGGGAGATTAAATGTGAAATTAGTGATCTTGTAACAAAAATATGCAACCTGTCCCTTAAATCAACCTCTTTCCAGCATAACACCCATTTATTTTTTTTAAAGGACCTGAGGAGAGCCAAGAAATTAATAGCTTAAGTTATGTGCCAGGTAAGCTGGTGAAAAATAAAGCCAAAATCATTTAAACCTTTAGACTGTCTTCGCAAAATGGTGCTAGTGACTTATGATGTGTATAGCAAGATCTTGGGTGGCAGTGATGTAATCTGAGGGTAGGAATGCTTGAGCCATGAAAGATGACAGCTACAAAGTGAATGGTCCTGGAAGGTGTCAAGTTTGACTTCTTGTAATTGAATTGAACCGAGGCTCGCAGGAGATCCATGGTGTTATGTAGGTGGGCGAGAAACAGATCTGGGGAGCTCTCAGTGAGAGCCAGTCATCTAGATACAGCAGGATTTGGATATCCTTTTCCTGAAGTTGTGTAATGACGACGACCATGCATTTGGTGAAGATGCAGGGAGCAGAAACAAGTCCAAAAGGGAGGGCCTTGAACAGGTACACATTGGGGCCTTTCTGGAAGCGAAAGAATTGTCGATGTTGAGGCCAAATTGAGATGTTGTAATATGCATTCTGTATTATGGAGGCCAACCAAGTTGTCATGTCCCTCTCCGGGGTGGGCGATTTCAACTTCAGGGCCAGAGACCTTTGGGGCAGGTGGGCCTCAGAAAATTGTCGGAGCTGGGGCCTTAGCCTCCAAGAAGGGGCTTGTAATGTTCACAAGACCCCCGCACTCTCTTACTGCTGACTGCTAGCTCTCCGTTGCCTCCAAGTCCTCCTCTCAGTTTGGCCCGTCATCACAGGTCGCCTGCCTGTTATAAAGCCCCCCGCACGGGGCAGTCTTCACAAGATCCTGGCTTTGGCTGAATCTGATTCAATTAAGCCAAAGATAGGGTCTTCTTCAGGCCTGGGTAGTTGTTTAACTTTCAGTCCTAAGGAGGCTGCCATGCATAAGACTCTCTCAGAATGAGAGCAGACATCCTTAGAAGGTGATTCAGCCTTAGGTTGAGGCATGCTGACAAGAGGTGATAAGTGTGTGCTTGCCTTGGAATGTTCTGACTCTGCATCAGAGGTGGAATCTAAGTTGACTGTGGAAGGTGGATGGTCCACAGGGAGAGACGGATTAACTGGTGTTGGTTCCTGTGGGATCAGATTCGATTTAGTTGATCCCAAAGTTTTAGTGGTGTCTTTTTCCGTTGGTTTTGGGGTGAGCAGCTGTTTTGGCAGTGGCTGACGTGGAGATTGGTGTTTGGGTCTCAACCTCGAACATCCCCTGGAGTGCATCTTGGGCGGTCATGCCCATGATGATAAGAAGACAATCAGCCCCAAGAATGATAATTTGGTGGGAATGAATTGCAGTAGTGGTAGTAGTGCCATAGGAGGATATTTGATAGGACGAAGGCAACCTTGAGAATACTGTGGGTCTATCATCATAGTCTCAGTCTGTAGCAGTGGTATCTATAGTCGTCGTAGGGATCCTAACCTGCAGGATGATATCGGTCTCATGGGAGATGGTTGCCCCCGTGGTGTCTGTCTCTTGGTAGAGACAGGTCTTCCTGTGGTGTCTCCTGTGGTGTGTCCCCTTCCTTGGATGGAGTCCCCTTGCAATCTGGATCTTCTACAGGTGGACTGTCATCCATCCAAATGGTGACTGACATAGCTGATGGGGAGACCACATCTCAGTTCGGACTAAAAGTGTTGGGATCGAGTGGAACGTCAGGTTCGGTCTCATGGGGATCGATCAGGTTAATCAAAGTAATCAGTCGCGAAGGCTCAGCCAGAGGTTTCTTTATCTTGGAGATTCTTGGTAAACCCTGTCCTGCCAGAAACCTAGGTTTCATGGGCAGATCTGAAGGGGTGGTAGGATCCAAAAGGCAAACCTTTGGCTTCGGCGGTATGGTGGCTGACGAATCCATTGAAAAGCCTTCTTTTTCTTTTTCAGGGAAAAAAGAGCTTGGAAGGTTCCTGAAGAAGTCCTGCACAGGCACAATAATCCATGTGTGACCATGCTGAAGAAGCAGTGGCATCATACAAACAGAAGCTGGGCCAGTGGGAAAGCTGCCTGGTAAACAAGGAGGCACCCCCATTGAATTATGTGCATCCTTGAGTAAACCTGAGTTCCTGACAAAGAAATGCTTGCATGTGGAGTTGTAGTCATCTTTAATCTATTCAGAGTGAACTCAAGGCCAGGAACCCAAACCTGGACACAATAAAGCCCATTTGTTCTGTGTTTCCTCTGAATAGACACAGCCACAGCCACACCCTTTTTCAAGTCTGGTCCCTTGGACCCCAGAGTTTTCCCACTTGCAATTATTAGGCAAGAGATTGAAAATAAAGCAGCCTGTATCATAATGCCCTTATATGAGTCTATAGCAGGGATTCTCAACTTTGGGTCCCCAGATGTTATTGGACTTCAATCCCCATAATCCCCAACCAAAGGCCACTGGGGCTGGGGATCATGGGAGTTGAAGTCCAATAACATCTGGGGACCCAAAGTTGAGAATCCCTGATCTATAGCATAGCTACATGTAGAATGCTGCATGCAGTTCCAGTGACTCAGTCTCAAAAAGATATTATAGAGCAGGGGAAAGGTGCAGAAAAGGGCAATCAGATTGATGACGGGATTGGAGCACTTTCTACTTAAGGAACTGAAACAGCATTTGTAGCTTTTTAGCTTGTGGGGGGAACAATAGCTAAGTGAAGACATGACAGAATTTCATAGAACTAGCCGACCCCGCACAGAGCATCTGTGCGCTCTTTGGGGCCGGTGGTTACCTCTCCCCCCCTCCCCACTTCTGCCCCAGTCTCTGCTTCTGGGCCCAGCCACCTCTCCTCCCCACTGCCACTTCTGCTCCCCCTTTCTTTCCCCCCTCCTGGGCCTTGCCTCCACGGCCTGGCTGGGCCTGCCACCTCTGGACTCCATGGCCGGGCCACTGCTGCGGCAACCAATCCTCCTGGGTGCGCCTCAGCCAATCAGGCGTGTCTGCCACCCAGCCAATCAGCTGGGCTCTGGGATGCACATTCCAAGGCACACCTAGGAGAATTAATATAATAGATTATGCACGATGTAGATAAAATGGATAGAAATGTATTCCTTTCATAGCTCTGAATCAATTTTAATTAAATCTGCTCAGAGCAGAAACAGTAGTGGCAGCAGGAACTCCTGATGGACTGCGGAGAGGGCTCTGAAGGGCCCTGTCCCCCCCAGTGCCCCCCCCCCAGCTTTGGCCCGTCACCTTTCAGGGGAGCACAGCCAGGAGCTTCATGACCCCATTGTTTGATACCACCGACAGCACCAGCTAGTCCACACCTGTTATTGTGAGGGCACATAAATCTGAGATATGATTATTACCTTGAGAACCACTATAGCTAGAAGGCAGTTTACAAATACTGTAAATAGAGAAGGAAGGAAGGAAGGAAGGAAGGAAGAGATGGAGGGAGGGAGGAATAGATGTAAGACAGAAAGAACAAAGTACTCCTTCACCCGGTGCTTAAAGAACTTTCACTGCCACGAGATGTGGTGATGGCCACAGGGTGGCTTTAACGTGGGGTTATTCAAATTAATGGAGGAGAGGTCTGTTGACCGCCATGAGCCATCACAGATAAATAAAATCTCCACGTTTGGGGCAATTTACTTCTAAATACCAGCAAACAATGGGGGAGATCTGGCAGGCCAAGATCTCTTTGCACTTGAGGTGAGGGGCTAAATGTCACACTCTCTGTTTTTTCAAGCATTCGCAACAAAAGCCATTTGATTCCAAGTGTGTGCCTATGCACATGCACACACTCACCTCTACCATCTCCTTTGCTGATGATGGAATGATGTCCTCTCCTCTCTCTATGAGGAGTGTATCTCCAGTGCACCAGTACCCTTTACTCATTTCCTCTTCCACTTTGTCCACTTTTGCATTATCAGGCCCGCGGTAAGCCAGGGAGGAGACAGTGACAGCAAAGAGGAGGAGGAGGAGAAGTGAGCAGTGTAGAACTTCTCAGATGGCCAGTGAGGGCGGGGGAGACAGGTGAGGCAGTGAGGCGTCTCTTGCTGCCCTGCTGGGCTGGCACCCTAGTATTTGCCACCCGAGGCAACTACCTCACCTTACCACTGGGAAGGATTGCCCTTGGACTTCGTTCCCTGCTTGTGTGCTTCCTAGAAGCATATGGCTGGCCACTATTGAGGGGGGCGGGGGAAGATGCTCAACCAGATGGATCTTTGGGCTGATCCAGTGGGGGGGCTCTTCTTATGTTTCGATGATGCTTGAGGATCCGTAAAACATTTATAAAAGCTTCTTCACAATAGCAAGATAACCTGAATTAATTACAACCAGGCAGCACTCAGATGGTTCTGTGGCATTGGCAGGACTAGAGTGAATCTTGCATGCTGAGCTGAGGCAAAGTGGAGAACTGAGGTATATTAATAGAGTAAAACTGTTCTTAAAAGAAGAAGAAAACATTCAATAAGGTCTTGGATCCAAACTTTAATAAAACATCCCATGTTCCCACGCAAATCCGGGAGGGCGTTGGTTAAACTAACAAGGAATGTTTCTGGCTTGGGAATGATCTGGAAGGAGAGAGAGAGAGAGAGAGTGTGTGTGTGTGTGTGAGACACACACACACACACCAGTGCTCGCCTGAGGCATTTTGCCACACCAAGGAGCTATACAACATGATTCAGGAAGTGTGCCCTACTATCCCTTGCAACACCACAGAGGATACTAGAGCACAGTTCTTGGATCATGTCACACAGCCTCACATGACCCAAGACTTCCTCTAATCACCACCATAATTGCCATCAACTTGCAACACATCTGTAGGATTACACACACTCTCTCTATTGGGCTGTGTGTACTGTTATGGTTACTAGAGCAGTGTGTGTGAGAGAGAGAGGGGGGAGGAGGAGGGAGAAGAAGAAGAGGAGGAGGAGGAGGAGGAGGAGGAGATTCTTGTCATCACTATCAGGAAATGGTATCAGCCCCTTAAATGCCTGTCTATAGGCAGTATGGGCTAGATGAGAGATAATAAACTGAAGCTGAATCCAAGCAAGATGGGGGTGCTCATTGTTGGGGGTCATAATCTGCAAGATGAGATAGAACACCCCCCCCCCCCAAAAAAAACAGGTTCATAACTGGAGAGTGCTCTTGGACTTGGGTCTTACCCTGGTGCTTCAGGCTGAGGCTGTGGCCAGGAGCACTTTTTACCAGCTGCAATTGATTCGACAATTCACCCATTCCTTGTGGAGAATGACCGGAAAACAGTGGCATACCAGCTTGAAACCTCCAGGTTGGACTCAGGGGCATAGCAAGGTTGGAGTGGGCCCAGAGACAAGATTTTAAAATGGGCCCCTCCCTCACTGAAGTAAAATTCTCTCTCTCTCTCTCTCTCTCTCTCTCACCTATGTGCCACAAGAAAACATCATCCTAAATTATTTTTAAAAGGTTTTGGTAGCTCCAGGTCTTAACACTCACATCAATTTCGGAGGATGAATACAACTGAAGGAAGCCCGGGTGGATGTGCAGCTGGGGGAGTCAGTCATGTGACTAGCCTCTGTGCCCGCCCCCCCCAAGGCAGTGGGCCCCCAGACAACTGTCTCCTCTTGCCCTATTATAGTTATGCCCTTGGTTGGACTACTGCAATGTGCTTTTTGTAAAAGAGCGCCTTTCTCTTCAAGATCCCCACTGCTCATGGAGGTCATCAGGAGGGGTCCATCTTCAGGTGCCACCTGGTTGATCTGGTGGCAACCTGGGATTGTGACTTCTCAGTTGTTGCCCTTGGAACGCTTATGGAAGGTTGTGGGATGTGGACATGAGAGGATTATCTTATTATTACTATTTATTATTTATTCGATTTATATACTGCCCTTCCAAAAATGGCTCAGGGTGGTTTACACAGAGAAATGATAAATAAATAAGATGGCTTCCTGTCCCCAAAGGGCTACTATCTAAAAGAAACATAAGATAGACACCAGCAACAGTCATTGGAGGTACTGTGCTGGAGGTGGACAGGGCCAGTTACTCTCCCCCTGCTAAATAAAGAGAATCACTATGTTAAAAGGTGCCTCTTTGCCAAGTTATCAGGCAAGTTAGCAGGGAATCTTCCTTGGAAGCTTTAAACAGAAGCTTAAAGACCCTTCCTTTTAGCCTAGCTATTAATGATATCTAGTTTTAATTTTAATTTTAATCTGGTTTAAATGTTTTTGGGGGGTTTAAAAAATTGTTTTATTATGTATTTTTTATTTTAATGTAAACCACCTTGGTGGCACTTTGGGAAGAGCTGTGTATAAATCAGATCGAAGGAAGGAAGGAGCAGCAGCAGCAGAAGTAGCAGTGGCTACTTCTTTCCCCGTCCTTACTCCCCACACCCATAACGCTTTGATCGCTGCTGAAAGTCTATGATTCATTAGTGGGTTCATGCCAGGCAAAACTTTCCACCAGCACACCATAAACTATAAACTAGCTCCAGAAAGAGCAAGGGTGTGCCATCGGGCGTGATTTGGAATTGTGTGTGTACACGCACACATTTTTTAATCTGCCTATTTGGAACCCTGTCCCTGACCTGGGTAGCATTAAGAATATTTTGTTAATTATGTTGGTGAAATAGTCCTACACAAGGCATGGTAGAGCTCCTTGCTCAGCGTTTCTCTCCCCACATACACCTGGGGGCATGGTGGACACTGCTTCTCAAAGGTCCGCATTGACACCAAAGCATCAGTCAGCATGAGAGAAGGCTCCTGTGAGGGCAGGCACCTGACCCTGGCTCGTCGGGCAGGGTTTCCCAACCGTGGGTACCCTTATGTTGTTGGACTACAACTCTCATTGTCCCCAGCTGCAATGGCCAAAAGCCATTGTGGCTACGGATAATGGAAGTTGTAGTCTAATAACTTATGGGGACCCAAAGTCAGGATGCCATGTCACAGGGGAAAATAGTCTTATACATTCTTCTGCACTGAGTTGTTATTACTGTCTGTGATGGGATGCTGGAATGGCCAGGAGTTGGTTCACCCAAGCAAAGCAGTATGAAATCGTTCAACTAGAATTCATGAGCAGGTTTGATTCTACTCATTTAGGGATTAATGAAGATCGGGGATTTAATTCTCACTATAAGAGTTAAATTAACCTTACAAAACTTGGAAGATTGTGCTATCACCAATTACTGCTGTTGGGAATGGACAATGTCCTTAATTCTGTAGCAGGACACACACACCAATATGGCTTTGATCATGCCATAGTTAAATCATAGGGTGTTAATATTAATATATCATAGTTTATGATGTGATTGATGATGGCCAAAACTTGAGATTTTCTCTGCAGCACCCTCTGTTATAACGCACAATGAACTAGGACTGTCAACCAATTAAAGAATTTTTGGTTGATTAATTAGATACTGATTAAATCAATTTGTTCACTACCAACACTTCACCTGAAGGTGTCTTTACTGAGATACAGGAAAAAGTGTGTGAAGTTAATTTACAATTTAATAAAGAGAAGCCACCACTCCTTGTTTAAAAGGAAGGCAGCAGCTCTTCCTCTCAGGCTGCTGAATGACAAAGAAGATCCTGAGTATGATATTCTTGAAAAATCAAGTTGCTTGAATAGGGCTGGCCCAACCCAATTGGCAGTACAAGGAGTTATCAGAATGGAAGAGACACTGGGTTACCTTCAAGGGAGAATATGATTGCCCCTTTCCCTCCTGGGCCTCAGAATTTATGGACAAAATCTGAATCTGGGGCAGGAAGATCAATGTCCCCACATCAATATCGTCTGGCGAGGACTAGGGAATGGGCCTTCTCTGTAGTCACTCCTAGGCTGTGGAATGCGCTCCCTATAGACATTTGTGGTTTAACATTTTTAAAGGTAAAGTGTGCCGTTGAGTCGGCGTCAACTCTTGGTGACCAGAGCCCTTTGGTTTTCTTTGGTAGAATACAGGAGGGGTTTACCATTGCCATCTCCCACGCAGTATGAGATGATGCCTTTCAGCATCTTTCCTATATCACTGCTGCCCGATAGAGGTGTTTCCCAACATACCAGCAGGGATTTGAACCAGCAACCTCTGGCTTGCTTATCAAGTCATTTCCCCAGTGCCCTAATTAGGTGACTTTTACCAGCCTTTAAAAGAGCCTTTAAGGTACTTTTTTTTTTGCCAGGCTTTTAGTAATCTTTGAATGTTTTAAATTGTTTTAACAGTTTGTCTTTTTTTATTTTTGTTGTGTTTATTTTTGTGAACCGTCAGCATCTTTGGAGTCAGGTGGTGCATAAGTTAAATAAATAAAAAATAATAAAATAATATGTCCAACTGCAGCCTCTTCCCTTTGCTCCATTATGGACCCTGGAAAATGGTGTGTCTGCGATGGGAAAAGAAGTATTTGGTTTTAGATTTTTGATTCTTGTTT
The DNA here is from genome assembly GCF_027244095.1 of Hemicordylus capensis. Lineage (NCBI taxonomy): Eukaryota > Metazoa > Chordata > Lepidosauria > Squamata > Cordylidae > Hemicordylus > Hemicordylus capensis. The sequence continues at coordinate 179,399,197 of NC_069658.1, forward strand.
ATATTGTTTTTTGAATTCTGTTGTAAACCTTAACTTTGAGTACCTGTCAGGCAGAAAGTGGTACTGACATGCTAAGAAAAATAAATAAAAATGAATAAAGTTGTGGGTTTTTTGCACGCTGTGATTGTGGTGATAACCGTCCATTCCTAAAACGAGCTGCACAAGTTGCCCTCCACTAGTGCCTTCCGGAGAGCTGCACATATGGGCTGTCCACTGAAGTTGTGAGCTTTGACATTATGTATAAGCACGGTGGCCGGGGAGGTGACTGACAGCTATGAGTCGAGGTGCAATGTCGCTCTTTGACACTTGTCAGCACCTGAATGATGAGCAGAGATTCAGAGCGCTGAATAGGCTTTGGTAGTCTGGAGGGCTCAGTTACATCCCATAATAGTCAAAACAATACACACACACACATAGAATGGCTGACTCAGCCCTGTGGAATGCTTCCCGTCTGGGTGTGTAGGAGTGCTGGGTTCCATGCCAGTCCCAAAGACCCTGGCGTCTGCGAAGAGTAATTACCTAGAAAGGGCATCTCTTGCTTTTGGAGTTGGCTCGAGAAAGGCTGCCTGCCAGCCAACTAGCAACAGTGGTGTGTGTGTGTGTGTGTGTGTGTGGGCACGCGTGCCTCTCCAGAAGGGAATGAAACCTCTTTCTCAGCCAGTTCCCTGGAGGATGAGTCCTTGCTGCCCAGCTTTTCTGAAAGCAGCTGAGTTAAGGGGGAAGAGTGGCAAGTGAAAATTGTGGAGCTGATGGGCCCAGTTCAGAACCTAGATAAAAGGGGCCCCAGACATGTTGAGAATGGCAAACATGAAGACAAGATAATAGGCTGAGACCACAGAGGCCGACTTGCCCACACGGCATCCAGCCAAGACTCCACAGCAGCAACTCAGCTTCTCTATGTCCAAGTAATGGAGTGATTAACAGCTAAGGACTGCCTATATCTAGCCGGAGGCCATGCAACAACTTACACTTCTAATAGGCGAGACAGAGAGGGGCCAAAAAAGCTGGGGAGAGGCCTAATTATCAGCTTGCATCCCATCTGAAGAAATCAGACTGGCAATGTAACTGGAACAGTGAGAGCCATTTTGATCTAGGATTGAACTGCAGTGTCAAGAGGTGTGTGCATTTCAACAGACTTGTTAGGTCCAAACACAGTGTTACAGGGGACACATGGATACTGTCAGCTTGTGCTGTGACTGGCACCTTTCGGTAAAAGATAGCTTATGGTGCAATGTTACTGCACTCAAGGATGGCTCAAGACATTTCTCCACCTGAGGTGAAACACAAGATTGCTGGGGACCATGGGGCGAATCCCTGCAGTGGCTCCACACTGTCCTCCATCACTCCCTGACCCACCCACCATGGTGCTCCACCCCCAGCACTCCATGCATCCCTCCCACCCAGCTTATCTGAATGGGGAGAGAGACACTGGGCAGGTGGCAGTGATGGATGGGCCCTGGTGAGTGCAGGGATGGGTGGGCCGGCTGGCCAGAGAATGATTGCTTCATCTCTACCCTTCTGCAAATGAGTGGTGGATGGTGGGATATAGGAGATGAATACAAATATGACAAATATTTATATACTTCTTGTAGTGACCAGCCACTCCTGCCCCCTAAAGAGTTAATCAGAAGTGAACACTGTCCTAAGTGACAGGCTGGTGAACTCCGGAGCTGACAATCAGAACACCTGGTGGGTGGGATCTAGAGAGCCATGAGGAGGAAGACTCTTCCTTTGTTAGAAGAAGCTAGGCTGGAAGTGAGAACCACAGGCGGAAAGGCTTAGTGAGGAGCAATGTAGTTTTGCTCCCTCATGCTCAAAGGCTTGCTTGGAGATTTCTCTCATGGAAGGGCCTCTGCAGGTTCCTGGGAAGCCAGGAGGGCAGGAGACCTGAATCCTCCCCTGGAGGTTGGGTGAGTTCAAGGCAATGAAGCCAGGGCTTTTGGCTTCAGGAGGTTTATTCTAGGGAGAGTTTGTTTAGTCAGACTTTGCATCAGATTTTCAGTTGTGTGTGTGTGTGTGTGTGTGTGTGTGTGTGTTGCATATTCCTGATACTGGTCTATTATTGTTTATCTGTAATGTAATTAAATTAAGAAACACTAGCCTCTGCCAATCCAGCCAGGGCGTTGCAAAAGACTCTGTAAGCTTTTAAAGGTGCTTTTGTATTTTCCTGCATCCATGTTCTTTGCAACTGGGTAACCATGATTTTTGAAGTGTGCCACCCCAACACCATCTGGGGTGCTTTTTGAAGTATTCTTGTAACCACTGAGTATTTTTACCTGTAACTAAAAGCTGAGGGATCCTCAGACCAAAGCTGTCTGTAATATTTGAATAAATTTTTTCTTTTTTTTGTTCTTTGCATTTTACAAGCTTCTCTGAGTGGATATTTAGTCAGGAAAGAGGGTGGTGGAAGGGGGTCTCATTCTGGTGCACACACGCCTCAGACGGTCAGCAATCTACCAGTTTTCTCAACATGTATTGGCTTGCACATGGGAGTAATTTTGTGTATTTTTCCCATAGCAAAAGAAGGAGAATTTCCCTGGGATTTCCAGCCCAAGCCCAGGGAGGGTCAAACTATGAGATAAAGAAGGGTAGTGGTGGCGGCAGCCATTTTTGAAACTACCAGAAATATAGGGAAGTTTTAGGAATAGCCTTTGCCAGAAAGCCCTGCAGGGATGAGTCAGCATTTCTCTCCCTCACATGAGATTGCTCTGAGACAGAGGCTATAATCAGCTATACAGCTAGAAAGAAAGAAAGAAAGAAAGAAAGAAAGAAAGAAAGAAAGAAAGAAAGAAAGAAAGAAAGAAAGAAAGAAAGAAAGAAATGCCCCCAAAGGGTTCACAATCTAAACAAGTTATTCTAGTAAGAACTAATCAGCCTACTTTTCTTTCACTGTCTCTACATCTGGACTAAGTTTGGTGCAAATTGAGGTCCATAAGTTATATCTCTTGCGCCTCAAATGTTAATGTGTCTGCCATCTTGGATTGGGGTGGATGTCATCATTACAAACTGCACCATTAGGGTGTCCCTGTGTGTCATTCACTGCAACTGTGCCCAATTTGGTTCAAATGGGTTAGGCAGTCCACAAATTAGCCCACTTGCACCTCAGATGTTCACATGGCTGCCATTTTGAATTGGAGTGGTTGACATCATCACATACCATGCCATTAGGGCATCCCTATGAGTCCCTACAGCTGTAGCAAATTTGGTTCAAATCGGTTAGGCGGTTCACAAGTTTGCCCACTTGCGCCTCAAAGGTTTACGCGTCCACCGTCTTGGATTGGGGTGGATGACATCATCACAAACTACACTGTTGAGGTATCCCTATGTGTCCCTACAACTCGATTTCGTTCATATTGGTCCAGGCATTGCAAAGTTGATAGGGGGACAAACACACACACGGACACGGACATGGACACACACACACACACAATGCCGGATGATCTCATAAGCCTACTGGAAAGTAGGCTAAAAGGGATTATTTTTAGCTCTTCCCGCCTATCACAGGCCAAGGTTCAGAAGGGAGGGAGGGAGGTTGCAGGAGGGAGGGAGGGAGGAGGCGGCGGCAGGGCATCACAGGTCTCTCACAGTGGTATTGCCACTTCTAGCAAATTGTCGGGGTTCAGTAGCACATCACCCCCACTCCCTCTTCTCCATGCGCACAGCAATCCCAATCCAGAACACAAACACCCTGCTGCTGCTGTTAAAATACATGCACACACACACACAGACACACACCCCAAAACAGAGGGGAAAAGGTGTATTTACAGTCAAAGCTAGTTTGGCTGTAACTATTCCAGGGGCAAAGAAGTTAAGACTAAGTGTTGGGGTGTATGTTACACCTGCCATAGAGAAGCTGCTGAGAACAAGCGCCTTCTGGTGAGTTCTCTCACCTCACAGGTGTTATGACAGTAGCCATGTTTCTTTATCCCTGGGTCTGCCCAGTTTACCTACCAAGCAAGAGGCAGGATCTAATTTTTACTGCAAAAGAAAAGCACAGGTGAAGGGAGCTGAACCCCTCCTAATCCACGTGGTTAATGTCTCTTCAGAAGTCCAGGCACTTTTCTCTCAGCCCAGCTCCGATGCCAGAAATGAGCTGGACTAGAGAGAGAAATGCCTGCCGTGATGAACCATGGAGCAGAAAGACAGGGGGAGAAGAGGGAAGGTGAGAGTAACCCTCTCACCTGCATGCCCTTTTTGACATTCAAATGTGTTATACGTTAATGAGGTTGACATGGGTGAATAAAATAGCTGACGCATCTAGTTAGACCCTAAAAAGTGATCACCATGGAGGGATTATTTTAGCTTTTCCCGCCTATCGCAGGCCAAGGTGCAGAAGGGAGGGAGGGAGGTTGCAGGAGGGAGGGAGGGAGGAGGAGGAGGAGGAGCAGGAGAAGGAGGCAGGGCATCACAGGTCTCTCACAGTGGTATCGTGCTGCCAATCTCCTCACCTCTGCCCGTATGGAGTGGGGGTGTAGGGACTCACCAAATGATGGCAGCATTAGAAATACTTCTAATCTTTTTGCCAGCAGGCAATGGAGATCTTTCAACGAGGGTGCTGTTTTCAGCGTCATCTGGACAAGTATAGTGTGTCTCTTCCAGTCCAAGCCAAGGCCTACAGGGGCATATACTGTAGTTGCAAATAAAGCCCCTTTCAGACATTATGACAGCTATATACACCCAATGCAAATGGGAGCATGCTGACTCACCATGCCCCTATGTGGACACTGCTTCCCCTACCCCCCCGGATGTCTCCATGCGCAGTTCTCATATTTAATGGGCAGTGCTGGAACATAGGAAGCTGCCATATACTGAGTCAGACCATTATTATTATTATTTCTTGTTTACACAGTCAGACAGGTGTTATTGACTGGTTTGTTTTATCCAGACATCGAGTCCTTCCCAAGGACCTGAGATGGCTGAATTTTATTATCAATATCGTTGTTGTTGTTATTATAGATCTTGTCACAGAATATAGGCTGTTCCCAGTAAAGTTGCTTTTTGTAATTGGCTGATGGTGATTTCTGTGGCCCCTATGGTGTTGAGGTGCTCTTCAAGGTGTTTTGGAATTGCACCTAGGGCACCAATTACTACTGGGATTATTTTGGTCTTCTTCTGCCACAGCCTTTCAATTTCTATTTGTAGATCTTTGTATTTTGTTATTTTTTCTATTTCTTTTTCTTCTGTTCTGCTATCCTTTGGTATTGCTATGTTGATTATTTTAACTTGTTTTTTCTTTCTTCTTGAATACCATTATATCTGATGTATTGTGTGTCAGATGTTTGTCTGTTTGTAGTCGAAAGTCCCATAATATTTCCGCTCTTCCTCCAAGGAGCCCAGAGCGGTGTACTACATACTTAAGTTTCTCCTCACAACAACCCTGTGAAGTAGGTTAGGCTGAGAGAGAAGTGACTGGCCCAGAGTCACCCAGCAAGTATCATGGCTGAATGGGGATTTGAACTTGGGTCTCCCCGGTCCTAGTCCAGCACTCTAACCACTACACCACGCTGGCTCTCATTGGTCTATCTAGCTCAGTATTGTCTACACAGATTGGCAGCAGCATCTCCAAGGCTGCAGGCAGGAATCTTTCTCAGCCCTAGCTTGGAGATGCCAGGGAGGGAACTTGGAACCTGTTGCTCTTCTCAGAGCAGCCCCATGAGGGGAATCTCTTACAGTGCTCACACTCCTAGTTTCCCATTCATATGCAACCAGGGCAGACCCTGCTTAGCTAAGGGGACAAGTCCTGCTTGCTATCACAAGGCCAGGTCTCTTCTCCACAGACCAGCTCTCCTCTCCACATATGATCTTCCCTGTGATTTAGAACACTGGTCTACATCATGAAGAGGAACTATTCACCACATGCAGCTGCCCTCTCCAAATAAGGGCTGACATATTGCACAAAATTAGACCAGCCCAGTAACGTTGTGTGCCCGCAAATAATTTGTTTACTCTTGTGTAACATCATTTGCACCATTTTTGTGTTTGCGCCATTTGCACAGTTGTGCAACTTGTGTGTACTCCACATGACTGGGCTGACACACCTTTGCATGGTACATCAGCCCATAACTGAACAAGAAGCCCTGGGAGAGTGATCGTGTCAGCGTACGGGTGTGACTAGCAGGTACACTCTGCTGATTTGCAAGTAGGCAGGACGTTTGAAGAGGGCTTCACTTGTGCCGGATTGTAGCTAAAGACCCCAGTCCAGACAGCATTGGCTACATTTGTCCTAAGCCCTTTTCAGACATTATGTTGTATGAGCATTCAAGTATCTGTATGCATGTACAGAGCCAGCATGGCGTAATGGTTAGAGTGCTGGGCTAGGACCAGGGAGACTCGAGTTCAAATCCCCATTCAGCCATAAAACTAGCTGGGTGACTCTGGGCCAGTCACTTCTCTCTCGGCCTAACCTACTTCACAGGGTTGTTGTGAAAGAGAAACTCAAGTGTATAGTACACCGCTCTGGGCTCCTTGGAGGAAGAGCAGGGTATAAAAATGAAAAATAAAATAAAAATGTACATGTTTTTGTGTAAATGATTGTACATGCTTCCATTCCTGGCTTCAGTCCCCCTGAAATGAGAATACAGATCGTGTACCACTATATGAGTGTTCAACATAATGAGCCTCTTTTCACGATCCTTGAGAAGGGCTCCAGGGCAGGCTGCGGGGAGAGGGGCTTACACTTACTCTCCCCGCAGACAATCATGGCACTGTTGCTTGGTGCGTTCCCTTCATGCCCAGACGATTTCCTGCACACCGAGGCAGCGGGGAGGGTCAGGGAGCCAGGATGTGTCATCCCGGCCTCTGGAACTACCAGGATGCACTGCACAAGTGCATGGTGCTTCATGGGGATTCCCCCTCCCCTCCCCAGGCTCCCCGCATTGTGGCTGCCATACGAGCAAAAAAAACAAAACAGGGTTAAGGGAGCAGTTGCTCTCTTAACCTCATTTAAGAGGGTGGCTATTTAGCCATGGAGCAACCGGAATTGGACGCAATCCCACGCCTATGCGAAACCAGGCTGGGCTCCCTTAGCCCAGTTTTGCACGTTCGTATGAATAGCCTCAACGTGTTAAAAAAACTGTACCTCATGTAGATACAGGGCAATGCAATATACAGTGGTTCACATACAGTGGTCCCTCGACTTACGAAGTTAATCCGTTCCGAATGCATGTTCGTAGGTCGAAAATTTCGTAAGTCGAAAAGCGCACCCACGGAGGTCTAAAAAAATTCGTAAGTCGAGTAAGCCGCATCTAAAAATTCGTAAGTTGAGGAAACCGCATCTAAACTGCCAACGGTTTCCGTTCGTAGCTCGAAAAATTCGTAAGCGTGCAGCCATTTTTGTCGTTCGTAAGTCGAAAACATCGGATGTCGAGTAGTTCGTAAGTCGAGGGTCCACTGTACCGCACAATGCAATGCAGGCATTTGGAGCAGTGCCCACAAACTGCTATGTACATGTAAACATGGATGGAGCTGTGCACACCAGGGCAGCTCCGCTCTGGCGTAAAGTGACGTGGGGGACACCCATTATTTCCAATGGGTCTCCCACTGCACAACAACACATGCGCAACTTTACGCTGGAGCTGAGCTGCCTTGGTACGCAGCTCTGTTCTGTTCATGGTGTTTACACATGCATAGCAGTGTGTGGGCACTGCTCCAACCACCTGTGTTGCATTGTGCAGCATGTGTGTGTATGTTTTAAAGCACCAAACAAATGTTAAATTGTGCTTTAGGTTAGTTTTGTTTTTGTAAAGAAAGACAGTCTTCCTGAAGCATGGGAAGGGGCCGAGGTGCAAAACAGATGACTTAATCAGCATTTGATTTGCTGATAAAGACATCTGTTTAAAGCTTTGCAAAGATGGGGGAAGTTCAGCTTGCTTTTCAAGGGAACAAAACCACACAGCATGTGCTCTTTTCAAGGTATGTTTGCACCCACTTTTTCTCTGGGGTGGGTCTTTGAATTTGTTTGGTTCAATATGTTTGTTCTTCCTTTAAAAAACAGAATCAAGAATCTCTAAATTCGAAAAACGGGTGCAAACATACAAGTGCACATGCATGCACACATGCGCATTTGGTATAAATTAAGAGAAGGTGGGTGGCTTTCAGGCTTACTTCCAGCATTAATTTACTCTGAATGTAAGGAGGCACTTCTGGGAATTCATTAGAAAACATCCAAGCAGTGTTACCCACCCACTGCCTAGACACCTCTTTACTATGCTCCTTCACTTTTACTGGCAGCAGCTTGCGAAGAAGCAGGCTGTAAATGCTGAATGCTCTTCCAGGAGTTTCTTCCTCTTCCTGATAAAGGGCTGCCAATAAAGGACCTCTGGCTGTCCAGGGCCAAGACTGATTGTCTCTTGCCTTCTTCCTCAAGCTCATGAACAGCTTTTCCCAGCACCCTGGAGGTCCCAGATGCATTATTTACATTTTACTGGCCCCAAAGAAAAGTGAGCATCTGTGTCCTTATTAAACCCCCACATTACAAGCTTCTCAGTCGACACAAAGGATTCCGGGGACGGCCAGATGTCCCTTATTTTAAGGGTTTCCCCCTGTTTTGAAGAATCACCACTCTTAATTTTCAGAGTTTTAGGGCTCCATTAGATACCTCTGATCAGGAGTCTCTCCCCCCTACCCCACACTCCACCCAACTCAAGTGAATTCCAAGGACTGTCATTGTGTAATATATCTTGATGGAGGCCCCAGTCTAAATCCGGAATACAATGGGCAGCTCTTGTTACAAAGGACAGGAATCTGCATTCAAAAACAAGTTACACTGGCTAAGAAAGCCTTTTGTGACCCAGACCCCTGAGTTCTACTGCCAGACAATCTGGAATCTAGAGTGAGTGTATCAGCCTGAGTGCAAAATCATTTCCCCAACAAATAATACTGGTATCACTGGAGACTAGAATAGCAGCTGTGAGACATGTTGAGAGGACATATGGCTGTGCCCAGACTTCCTACTTCCAGTGCCAAAAAAATCTACCACCTTTAGGTATGTAGAATGTCAGCCAAGTGCAGTTCCCCGCAAAGAAAAGTGGGAAGGACCATTCCAAGGTCACTCAGTGAGGCGTCCTTGGGACCAAGAATAGAAAGCAGACTTTGAGACAAAGGCTCCTGTGCTTCAACCACCAGATAGACTAAAAGGTTGTTCTCACGGCCAGCACTTCCAGGATAGGAGGCAGGCTCATGTAGCGCCAAGGGACTGTTGCCTACCCTGCTGCCCCGGACTAGGGTTGCAAGACATCTATACCTTGGCCTTTACCAAGGTTAGTGGGGGGAAAGCCCCATCCTACTGCACAGCCTCGATCGTCTGCATTATCAGGCTGTTCGCAGCAGCTCCCAGCAACCTGGCACAATCTTCACCAGGGAGTGCTGCATACAGAGTGGCCAGAAAGACAGGAGCGGCTGCATTGATGTGGGCAGCCACTCCACTGCTTGTGCAATGCATTGTGGGATACTGGAGGACTTAGGAACATGGGAAGCTGCCACATACTGAGTCAGACCAATGGTCTATCTAGCTCAGTTTTGGCTTCACAGACTGGCAGTGGCTTCTCCAAGGCTGCAGGCAGGAATCTCTCTCAGCCCTATCTTGGAGATGCCAGGGAGGGAACTTGGAACCTTCTGCTCTTCCCAGAGCTGCTCCATCCCCTGAAGGGAATATCTTACAGTGCTCACACTTCTAGTCTCTCTTTCATATGCAATCAGGGTGGACCCTGCTTAGCTAAGGAGACAAGTCATGCTTGCTACCACAAGACCAGCTCTCCTCCAAATCCCTGCTCAGGATATTGCTGCCATGCCACTTGTGTGGGAGGGTGAATGGCTGCAGCAGGAGTGGGCTCAGATCATCTGGTTGCGCGAAGGTAGGATCCTGCCTTCCCCACAGCCAACCCAAGTTTAGTTGTGTGCACAACCTTTATGTTTAAGACAGGGCCCTTTCACACTGGACACAGCAGCTGGATTGCACTGAGGTTTGTCATCATAAAGATCTACACCCAGGGGTGTAGCTACAATTGAGCAGATGGGTTCAAAGAACCCAGGCCCCCAAATTCCTGAGGCCCCTTCAGTTCCACTCCTCCCTATTTTCTTCATTATCGCCTTCACTCCGAGGGGCTGCTGTGGAGATGGGCAAACAAGGGCCCCTGTATACACCCTATCAGTGTGTTAATTAATTTTTTCCAGGGTGCTGCCTAAATAATCCAGGGGTACTTTTGGACTAGTCTGTGGAATCAGCGCAACTATATGGAACAGCTCGTTACAGTATTGATTTGTGCAACGTTTTCATCTGGAAATGATGAGAAGACAGAAATATGGTGCAATCCGAGCTATTTAGGAATGATAGGGGTACAGGAAAATAAAAAGATTGGTTAGGCAAAGTGAGGAGGCAATAAAATCTTAATTAACAGTATTATGAGAGTCTTATGTAAAGGCATTTTAGCTTACAGGTCCGAACTGTCAATAAATCAGCTTAAGGCTTACTAGAGAAAGGATCAAAAAGCAGGCTTAAAGAGGAAAGAGAAGGAGGCAAGGAGTTTCAAAGGGATAGGCAGTTAGTATTACCGGTCCAGATCCGTAGGTGCGCCGGGTGCACTTGCTGGTTGGAGTGCTCAGGTAAGTCTCTCTGCAGGGGCAAAACAGAAAGTTAGGAAGACGAAAGAGCAAGTGGCGCAGAGCTGCCACTCACAAGTTAGGGAACCAGGATAATGTTTATTCCAAGATAGGTCCAGGGGTGTTCTGTTCTCCAGGGCCTTATTTGAGTTCTCTGTGGTGTTTCCCCTCTGTCTTCTGTTTTTCCTCCTCCTGCCCATATACTTGGATCAGGAGTACAAAGAGGCAAAATTATGCCTTGGGGCAATGCAAAAGTCACGCTCCCTGGCTGCAGGGGCTGAAACTTGTGCGTAACAAGGAAGTTCATATTTGCATGAGCCAATCAAGTGGGTGTGCTCCTTAAGGAACAAAAGATGGAATGGCTAGTCGGGAGGTGTGCGTGGAATATTGAATGGCCGAACTCAAAAGCTTTATCTGAGACTGGGACATTTCTTCCTAAAAGAGAGAGAGATTTTCTTTCCTGTTAAGGATCCTAACTCTGGGTCCTTGCTCCTACAGCAACCCAGATAAGCACAGCACACACACACCCATCCTCCTATCACTAAGTTAATGAGCTCATTAACTTAGTGATAGGAGGATGGGTGTGTGTGTGCTGTGCTTATCTGGGCTGCTGTAGGAGCAATAAGCGAAGCTAATCCCATTGCCAAAGAAGAGAGTTAGCTATTTCTCTTATGAAGGTCTCTTTGACCCGGGTATGCTTACAAGCTTCCTCCCTTTTCTTACCAGAGAAGCCATGGCGGGGTGGGGTGGGGGGGAGACTCCCAGTTTGTTTTTCTGACCTTGGCAGTGCTCCCCCATGCTTGCTTGTGCTAAGCGACCAAATTGCATAGTTTTGCCAAATATGGGCATGTGCAGAGTTCACAATCCCATGAGCTCAGGTATCCAAGATGGAGGCTGCAAGCCTGTAACTCCAAATCACATAGAGGGGTGCCATTTGCAGCCCTAAGTCAAGCTGTTTCGGTAACAAGTGTTCATTCTAATTTTTTCCATCTGTGTATGGAATGAGTTTTGTTCTGGGTGGCAGCATCAAGGGAATGTGTGTGCATGTGAATTCAGAGTGGGGCCTGTTGCAGAGTGATTACTTATCTTCTATAAGTAATTGCACAGGAAGCTTAGCTTTAGTTGCAGAAAACAAAAGCTTGGACATCTATTATTTCTTAAACACTAGCTGACATACATAACAGTCTTATGCAAGTGAGAGAGAACCACTCTGTTTGAATTCTGAACCAGTAAGAAAGAAGCTTAACTGAAACTTAGACTCCACCCACTGAGAATTTACTACAAGAATTTACTACACACCGTAATTCCAACAGGGCCTTCCTGATTCAGCCTGAGCGGGATCTAAAATTAACTGAATGGACATCAAAAAAGTTGTGTGCACATATCTGCATGCCTTAGAGGGACCACTGTACCCTATACATACTGTGAATATGTGCCAGTGAGTCTTGGCTAACCCAAGTGTTCAGAGCCCCTTTCACACTGTATGTGTTTACCTGGGTGAACACCAGTGGAACAAGTTTCAGCCCAAAGACCTTGTACCTCTTAATGAGTGAAAGGCAAACATGATTTTTTTGGCTATATGCAGTGAGGAGCCAAGATTGGTCCCAGCTCCCCATAGCACCATGATCTTCACTATTTTTCAGGTGGGGGCCACTTTGGCTCAAAATATTCAGTGTGACAGCCATTTCCAACTGCATTGATCGCCACATAGTGCCGTGCTTTTCCCAGTGTGAAGGATGCCCTTTAAGAGAAATGGAGCCCCACTGAGCTCCAGCACCATAGGAACATAGGAATATAGGAAGCTGCCATATACTGAGTCAGACCCTTGGTCCACCTAGCTCAGTATTGTCTACACAGACTGGCAGCGGCTTCTTCAAGGTTGCAGGCAGAGTCTCTTTCAACCCTCTCTTGGAGATTCCAGGGAGGGAACTTGAAACCTTCTGCTCTTCCCAGAGTGGCTCCACCCCCTGAGGGGAATATCTTACAGTGCTCACACTTCTAGTCTCCCATTCATAAGCAACCAGGGTGAACCCTGCTTAGCTAAGGGGACAAGTCCTGCTTGCTACCACAAGACTAGCTCTCCTCTCCTCGCCACCATCTTGAAAGGAGCTTAAAGAGACTGGGAAGCATAGTCTCTTTCCCTACAGAGCTTCATGAAGAAAACGCTGGAAAGGACCACACTTCCCAGAGCTCTGTGATTGCCTACCACAATGACACTGGGGGATCAACAAGACTCTGTTCCCCTTAAAGGAGCCCCACCAGCGCCGGATACAGTGCAGCAGTAGGAACAGTTGCCTCTGCATTGTGCCAGGGGGCTGTGCAGAGTATTCTAATTATTAAACATTGCACCAACCTAATAATCAGTTAGTCGGGGAGCCACACTTAGGGCTGATGGGAGCTGCCACTGGCCCCCAGGCCTTGCAAAGAAGAACACGGGCACAGGGTGTGACTGTGTGTACACGCAGTGTGTATTGGTCTACCACAGGGTTTCTTAACCTTGGGCCCCCAGATGTTGTTGGACTACAACTCCCAGAATCCTCAGCTGCAATGGCTTTTGCTTGGGGATTCTGGGAGTTGTAGTTCAACAACATCTGGGGGCCCAAGATTAAGAAACCCTGGTCTATCAGTTAAGTGTTTTTATTTTGCCTATGAACTTGGCTTTAGAGCAGGACTGAACAACTTCGACCCTTCCACTGTTGTTGGACAACTCCCCTCATTCCTGACAATTGGCCACTGTGGCTGGGGATGATGGGAGTTGTAGCTTAACAACAGTTGGAGGGCAGTAGTTGTGCAGCTCGGCTTTAGAGCTATCAGTATATTAACATTAACATTAATCTATTAACATGTTGTGTTCAGCACTTGTACAATGAGTGTACAGTGTCACGGCACAGATCTGTACACACAGGGACATAGCTATAATTAAACAAGGAGGGACAGATGTCCCTGGGCCTAAAAGGGAGCCTCCACCCCACTGGCTGGGAAACAACCCACTCTCCCCTCCCACCTCCTCTCCTAGGCAAGCTACTGGCTCCTCATCAAAGTCTGGAGATATTATTTGCACAGAAGCCAAAGAAAGGGCTTGCTGAGAATGCTTTGCTTATCACTATGTCCACATTGTTCTTCTGTAGCAAAGAGAGGGGTGCAGGGAGAAGAAGAAGAAGAAGAAGGCAGGGGCCCCAGGGGCCCATCTTGTCCCAGGGCCCACTTCAACCTTGCTATGCCCCTGTACACAGAAATAGAGCTATTCACATGTTACGTTGAACACAGGTACAGCAGTACACTTCCTATCTCTAGCATGCATTTGAGAGGCCTGTACGCAGGTTAAATTTTTAAATGAAATACAGGTACCATCATTCACACAAAAACTTGTATGAGTGTAGACATCTGTACACTCACACAATATAATGTATGAATAGAGCTAGTATGTTGATGATAGGGGTGTACATTAACAGTTCAGCACAAAACCGGTTCGCCTTGAACCGGGCTGGTTCAGAGGTTCAATCATGGACCAAACCGGGGGCAGTTCAGCGTGCATTCAAACCCAACCAAGCCTGGTTCGGGCAAACTGGTTCAGTGCTGAACAGGTGGTCGTGGGTGGTGGCGGCAAGAAAGGTAATTAAAATTGTTTGCACAGAGGCCAGAACCAAGCCACCGCTTATCTGGTGGCTTGGTAAAGGAGGGAGGAGCATGTGTGGTTTAGCTATGGGCTGTGCTGGCGGGGGAAGTGGTGACGTGGTCAGCATGCTTGGCAGGTAAGCAGACCATTTCACTACCTCTCTCGCCACCACCCCACTGCTGCCCCTTCACTGAAGTCAGGGCCCCCACCCTTGTACTTGTAAAGGGGAATCCTCACCCGATTCCCCTTTACAAGTATTAGTCATTGAACCACCAAACTGGTTCAATCAAACAGACCGGACCAGGTGGTTGGTTCAACCGAACCGGATCAAATTCGGGTCTAATTCAAGCCCAACTGCGATTTTTGGTTTGTGCTCACCCCTAGTTGATGACAACCAGCGATATAATGTCGCCTACCTTGCCGCTTCTGCCCCTATAGATCTTCTGTATACCAAGGGGCCAATTTCGAAGTGGGTCAGAGGGGACGCTTAGGAGCAATCGTGTCTGGAACATAGGAACATAGGAAGCTGCCATATACTGAGTCAGACCATAGGTCCATCTTACTCAGTATTGTCTACACAGACTGGCAGCAGTTTCCCCAAGGTTGCAGGCAGGAGTCTCTCTCTCAGCCCTATCTTGGAGATGCCAGGGAGGGAACTTGGAACCTAGATGCTCTTCCCAGAGCAGCCTCTACCCCTTAAGGGGAATATCTTACAGTGCTCACACATGTAGTCTCCCATTCATATGCAATCAGTGCAGACCCTACTTAGCTAAGGGGATAAGTCATGCACGCTACCACAAGCGCATGTTGTTCCAGTTCTCCAACAGGTCATCAACAGGATCACCAGCAGAGCCAACATTAAATCTCCTCAGGGTTTTTTTGGAATCCCATTGGGTCCAATAACCTCTTCGGGAGGGCCATTCTAATAGGCCCCTCACACCTGCGGAGGTGGAAAGTGGATGTAAGTCTAACCTTAACCAGATGGTGGTCCGTCCATGACAATGGGGAAATCACAAGAGTCCCCACCCACGGAACAACACCCTGATCAGAGTAAAAGACCAAATCAAGCTTGTGACCTGCATCCTGAATCGGTCCAGAGACCACTTGGGATAGGCCCATAGTTACCATGGCTGCTATGAACTCCTTAGCTGCTCCAGACATGTTGGTCCCAAAATGAACATTGGTCCCCCAGCACCAAAAGTCTGGGAGACTCCAACGCAAGTTCCGCGACCCGACCAAGTCCGTGACCTCAGTAAGGGATTCTCTTGGGCAGTGGGGCGATCGGTACACCAACAGAAGTCTCAATCTATCGCTGGTCCTCAAATTTAAGTACACACGTTCAATGTGGTCAGATACCCCAACAGGGACCCTGGCAACTATAGGCCTGTCTCCAACCTCCCATGGTTGCGCAAGGTAATTGAGAGGGTGGTGGCCTCTCACCTGAACTCCAGATGGTCTTGAAGGAAACTTATTATCTAGACCCATTTCAAACTGGCTTTCAGGAGGGCTATGGGGTGCAGACTGCCTTGGTCAGCCTGAGGGATGATCTCCAATTGGGAATTGGCAGAGGAAGTTTGACTCAGTCTGTTGGTCCTTTTGGATCTCTCAGTGGCTTTAGATACTATCAACCATAGTATCCTTCTGGGAGTGTCTGAAAGCGTTGGGGTTTGGAGGCACTGTTTTACAGTGGTTCCGCTCCTACCTCTCATACAGATTCCAGATGGTGTCGATTGGAGACTGTTGCTCTTAGAAATCTGAGCTAATGTATGGTGTCTCTCAGGGCTCCATACTGTCTCCAGTGCTCTTTAACATTTACATGAAACTGCAGGGAGAGATCATCAGGGGATTTGGTGTGGGGTGTTACCAGTATGCTGATGACACCCAGAACTACTTCTCCATGTCAACATCATCAGGAGATGGCATAACTTCCCTAAATGCTTGCCTGGAAGCAGTAATGGGCTGGATGAGGGAGAATAAACTGAGACTGAATCCAGATTAGATGGAGGTACTTATTGTGCGAGGTCAGAACTCCAGAGACTATTTTGATCTACCTGTTCTAGATGGGGTCACACTTCCCCAAAAGGAACAGGTACATAGTCTGGGAGTACTTCTAGATCCACACCTCTCCGTATTATCTCAGGTTGAGGGGCTGAGGCCAGAGGGGCTTTCTATCAGCCAAAGCTGATATGCCAGCTGCGTCCATTTCTTGAGATGAACGACCTCAAAACAGTGGTACATATGCTGGTAACCTCCAGACTTGACTTCTGCAATGCACTCTATGTGGGGCTGCCTTTGTACGTAGTCTGGAAACTCTAGTTGGTACAGAATGCAGTGGCCAGATTGGTCTCTGGGTCCTCTAGGAGAGACCATATCACTCCTTTGCTGATAGAGCTACACTGGCTGCTGATTGGTTTCCGGGCAAAATACTAAGTGCTGGTTATAACCTATAAGGCCCTAAACGGCTTAGGCCCTGGGTATTTAAGAGAACATCTTCTTCATTATGAGCCTCACAGCTCATTGAGGTCATCTGGCGAGTTCCATCTCCAGTTGCTGCCAGCTCGGCTGGCAGCCACATGGGGACAGGCCTTCTTGGTCGCTGCCCCAAGATTGTGGAATGCGCTCCCTACTGAAATACGATCCTCCACATCTCTGGGACTTTTAAAAAAGCATTTGAAAACCTACATCTTCACCCAAGCTCTTTCGGCTTTTTAAACGTTTAGGTTTTGACTTTTTAAATTGTTTAAATTGTTTGTAAGTTTTATGTATGTTTTAACTTGTATGTTATTGTTAAATGCCCAGAGATGAAAGTTTGGGGCGGTGTACAAATTTGACAAACAAACAAACAAATAACCTTCTGCTCTACAGCAGCTTAAAACAGTTTTATAAGGCAGGTGGTTATTTCCCCCAAATGCAGATGTGGTGGTGAGGGTGTGTGAGGGAGAGACCTTTGCCGAAGGCCACCAAATATGTTCATGGCCGAGGCAAAAGTTGAATCAGGGACTTCCCAGCTCATACCTCAGTAACCTCATATTGGTAGTTACAATGTTGCGCCAGCTTTCGCAAGCAAACTGTCATCATGTGCAGCCCAGTTACTTGGAAATACGGTCCACTGAGTTTGGTGGGTTTCTCTTAAGGGTGCTTAATATTGCAGCCTGACAAAACGATCCTAGCCTAGACAGGTTTGCAGCTAAATCCTATTCCATTGACACTGGTGCAGGGAAGTTGCACTATTGTAACCTTAAGGAAGCGTAAGTCCTACACTGGCATAACTATGCTGGCATGAGGGGGCAGAAATGGGCAGATTCAGGGGTGTAATAGGGAAGACCAGAGGAGCAGCCAGGTCAGCCTGAATTCAGTCTTCTTCCAGCGCAAAGTCCTGCCCGCCCAGCCTACAGAGTTAAGGAAGCAAATTGTTTCTCTTAATGAAATGCACTCCCACTGAAGTCAGTGGAGAGCCCTAAAACTGTCCTCCCCACCTTTCCTCAGCCTCTATGAGGGCCAGGATACCGACCGACTAATTCTGCAGCCAGCCAGTCATGGCACAGCACCAGGGGTATATAAGGTAAGCCCTTGCAACAGAGCACAGCTCATCTATCAAGGCACATGGCATAAGAATCTGTCGTCCTGTCCTGTGGCTAGAGAACTTGATAACCTTGGCAAAGAGGCCCCTTTTAACGTGGCGATTCTCTTTTATTTAGCAGGGGGAGAGTAACTGGCCCTATCCACCCCCAGCACAGTACCTCCAGTGACTGTTGCTGGCGTCTGTCTTATGTTTCTCTTTAGATTGTGAGCCCTTTGGGGACAGGGAGCCATCTCATTTATTTATTATTTCTCTGTGTAAACCGCCCTGAGCCATTTTTGGAAGGGCGGTATAGAAATCGAATGAATGAATGAATGAATAATAAATAAATAAATAAACTTGGAGCACACAGGAGAGGTCTTTAGTGAAAAGGCACTTTGTATAAACAACAAACAGCCAAAGTGGGGAGGGGAACAACTCCCGGAAGTGGTGGCTGAAGACCTCTGTGTGCCTGAGGCAGGGTGTCAGATGTTGCCTCCTGCCCTTGTGTGCACTCAGGGCCCTCCCTAGTGGGGAATGGGGCTAATCAGCATCTATGGGGCCCCCTTAACATTTCAGTCGAATATATATCATATATAAAACACGCACACAAACCTACACACATTTGCCATGACAAGAAACCTGCTTAACAGGAAAGACACAGGACAGTTCAAACTGTCCACTTAAAGGTGGATCCAGATTGGTTCTGCCAACTGGCCCAAAGCAGAGAAGGGCAGTGAAATGGATGGGAGACATTTAGGGAGGAACAACCCTGCTCCATCCCTCTCGCTCCTAAAAAGTCAGGGGTTCTCTGCAGTCAAAGCCAAGTCCCCGAGAGCCATCAGGGTGAGGAGAGGCCACCGACCAATGGGGCACACAGCCAAACCTCTCTGGGGACGTGCTCCTCGGGGCGCACAAGGACGACACTCTGTATTGGGGGGGCACCCAAGGAGCTGCACACCGCTGCCCCTTGGCCCACAACTTTCTTTGCCGAGGTAGACGCTTTATATGAAAGACGCTCTTCTCCTCCTAAAATGCTGACAGCAAAGGAGCCTGGCACCATCGCCCAGAGGGCCCCTCGCCACAGGGGCCATTCACGGGCTGCAAAACTTCTGTGGGATGGGTTAGCAGAGTCTGATTCCTAAGCACAATGGGCACATCCCGCCCACCCACCCACCCAGCCACCCGCCCGCTTCAGCTTTGCTCCTCTCCCCCAGGAGCTCTGCTGGAGGTGGGTCTGACCCAGCCTCCTGCTCCTGCTCCTCTTCCTCCTGCTGCCCTCCCCCCCACATGCAGCTTGTTTATCAGGTCTCCCTGCCCCATCCTCCTCCTTGTCACTCCCACGAGGGAGAACCGGGAGAAGCAGGAGGTGAGGAATGGCTCTGAGCAGAGGGAAGGACGAAGCAAGGAGGAGGGTCTCCCCCCCTCTGGGTCTACCCCCTGCTGGGTCTCCCCCCAACCCCCCACCTCTCTCCTCACTCGCCAGTTGTAAGGGGGGGGGTGAGGAGTCGGTGCGGGGGAGCCCCAGGAGCTGAGGCGGGCGCTGCCAAGCGAGTAGAGAGGCAGGCTGCTCGGCACTTGCTCAGCCATTGCTGGTGTGCTGTGCACCCACCGCCCACCAGTACACATTGTGGCTAGTTGCCACAGCAAGCCGAGGCGGGCACGTGGCGCAAGGCTGCCGCTGCCGGCACCATCGCGGGGCCCATTCAAGCGCGAGGCTTAGGGCAATCGCACCAGTCGCCCCCGCCCTAAGGTAGGCCTGTGTGCACTCTCCTGCCCTTATTTCACAGTAGGAAGCAGGGGGGCATCTTGTTGCCACTGACACCTGCTGTCTGAGGTGACTATCTCAGCTCGCCTCATGGAAGGGGAAATGACTGCCACTTGTGGTCTCAGAACCTTGATGGGGACTCTGCCTTAGGGCTTCCAACGCCCTCACGCAATCTCCACTTCCCAGAAAAAGGACCCCATAGAGGTTAGCACGGAAGGAGGAGGCTATGTTTCAAAGTGTGACTTCTGGATGTCCCCCTTCCCTCTCCCCAAGGAAAAGTCTGGCTTACAGAGCACCTGAACCACCAGGGTAATAGCGTATCTCCTGCTCCCTCTTCCTGTATAATTGAAGGAAGCCACACAGTCCCTCAGAATTTACCCTTATTCCATATAATATTCCATACACAGGGAGAGGAGAGCTGGTCTTGTGGTAGCAAGCACGACTTCTCCCCTTAGCTAAGCAAGGTCCACCCTGGGAGATGATGTGTGAGCACTGTGAGATCTTCCCCTCAGGGGATGGAGTCACTCTGGGAAGAGCAGAAGGTTCCAAGCTTCCTCCCTGGTGGCATCTCCAAGATAAGGCTGAGAAAGATTCCTGCCTGCAACCTTGGAGAAGCCGCTGCCAGTCTGGATAGATAATACCTATGGTCTGACTCAGTATATGGCACCTTCCTATGTCCCTATGTACACAGAATAAATGCTATTTGCACAAAGAGGGGATCTGTTGGTCACAAACCCCCCAATGCAGAGAAGTCTCCCTCATGGGCTAGGAGGGCTATGGGAGGATAGCCACTTTTGTTGGTGAACACCAAGTTCTCTACTGCAGTTACTGGCAGTGCTGGCTAAACAACAACCACCTCTGACATATACTTCCTGTCAGGAAAAGAACCAGGAGCTATGCAGTGAATCCAGCAGGAACTGCAAAGGAGATCCTGGCAGCTTCCTATAATGGAGGGGTGAGTGTTGTCCTAACAGCAGCATCTTCCCACTTCTCAGTACCCCTAGAGTACCCCTAGGATGACCCCCCCCCATGATTCCATTCCCAAGACACGCCCCCATTTGTTGGCAATGGAATGTTGGCAACCCTAACACACACACACACACACACACACACACACACAACCAGGTAAATGCATTGCATACCCAATGGAAGGCTGAGGAGCTGGACTGAGCTATGCAGCATGGGAAAGCATCTAGATTAGGCCTGCTCAGCTCCGGCTCTCCAGCTGTTTTGGGACTACAAGTCCCATAATCCCCAGTCACAGCATTCAGTAGCCAGGGATTATGGGAACTGTAGGCCAACATCTGCAGGAGGGTCAAAGTTGAGCAGCCCTGATCCTAGAGGGTGGTAGCAGCCTTTCTGAATTTCTCATTGTCTTGGACCTGTCTCAGCACCCAGGCAAGTCCCGGCTGCAGCAACAGAGCCCAGCTGATGGAACCTCCCCTTTTCCCTCACTGTGGTGGCAAGGAGCCGAGTGGTGGCTTCAGTAGTACTTCAGCCATTATATCCAATCACCAAGCAAATATTGGTGGCTGGACCTGACTGCCATATCGGAGGAGTCATAGTGGAGGAGTGATGGGGCTGATCAGAGGCAGCCAAGGAATTGCAGTGCCTGAGGCAAGGTACCAAAGGCTAATTTGCCTCATTTCAAGACTGACGCTTGCAAGCTTTGAAAATACATAGGGGTGGAGAAGAGGGAAAGTTCCCAGCAGTCCCTTCTTCTCTCCTCTTGCCTCTTACAAGCTTTGCAAGGAGTGTGAGGAGAGGAGCTCCGTGCAAAGTTTACAACAGCCAGATCAGTCCCAAAGACCTAACCAGATTACTGTGGTGTGGAACGTCTTGTCACCCTCCTCATGGTGCTCCAATAAACTGCTGCCTGAGGCAATTACTCCACCTCACTCTGTGGAAGGGCCAGCCCTGGAGCTGACAGCCCTCCTTTCTGAAGTCCCAGAGGTCTCACAAGAGGCTGATGGACCTCAGGGTACACCCTGTTTCTAATTTCAGTGCTCTTACCCACTGAGTTGCCCTCCACTTCTCCACCAGGCAGCTCATCCCTCCTATGCACTTGCTGTGAGAGAATCCAGAGCAGATTATGCTTAGCAAATTGGACAATTCATGCTTGCTACAAGCCACCTAATGGCGCAGTGGGGAAATGACTTGACTAGCAAGCCAGAGGTGGCCGGTTCGAATCCCCGCTGGTATGTTAACACCTATATTGGGCAGCAGCGATATAGGAAGGTGCTGAAAGGCATCATCTCCTACTGCACAGGAGATGGCAATGGTAAACCCCTCCTGTATTTTACCAAAGACAACCACAGGGTTCTATGGGTGCCAGGAGTCAACACTGATTCGACGGCACACTTTACCTTTACTGCAAGACCAGCTGTCCTTTCTCCTCTTACAGGGTCTCTGTAAGCATGACCAACCTCTTTTTTACCACTGTTGTTATGGGGCTCTTGACATTACTGCAGGGTGAGCATAGGTTGCTCTCTCGGCACACTGGTGTAAGCTCTGGTACAGCAGTGCCGATCTTAAGCTGGACACAAGAATTGCCCTGCCCATGTCATGTCTACTTCTACAGAGGCAGCAAGAGGCTGTACACGTTCCCTGACTCTTATCCAACTAACTAGCATTAGACTGAATATAAGTCCAGAGACCTGTTCCTGCAAAAAAAAAAAAAACATGTTGTTCCAGAACACAGAAATCCTGCTCATTAGATCCCATTTGGTTCCCCACCTACTCTTTATTAGATCAGCTGTTTCCAAACTCTTGACTTCAGGCGAGCCACAGATGGAACAAATCTGGCATTGAAAACGTGCCCTAAACCCAGAAGGCCCCACTTCCTTCTCAAGAGTTAGGAACAGAACTCAATGAGGAGTCCTTATTGCCTCATCTGACAGTGAAGCCACGCCTCTTCATCCACCACAGTGCCTGCCTATACCCACGCCCCTCGCCAGAGATGCAGACTCCAACCCATGGATCCCAAGCATGCTTTCTGAAATCAGTTGCCAGCATTTTCTCCTTCTGAATGTGTAGGTGGTTGGCATGCATGTATTGGAACCAAGGGCCATTCTGGGTGGGAACATCACATGCAAAAAATAACTCCGTCGAGAAGAGGATAAAAAGACAGCTCACGAGAGATCAGTTTTTAGCAACCCTGTATTTATAGTGAGGCAGACAGAGAATTTAAATCAGCGCTGATTCATAATGGAGGCCCACAAGGCCTTTCCTAAGGGGATTTTAACCACATAATCATGGCCCCGCCGTAAAAGTTGACTGTGGAGAGCACCTTCTGATGGATCAAATCATGCTAGCATCCCCAGTAATAAGCTAGTGCCAGGGATTGTTGAAGCTGCCTCTTACTATCAGCCTTGTAAGATGGAGATGTTTATGGGAAAGGGAGTGACAAGAATAGTGAGCCAGGACTCAGGAAGGGCTGTGAGGCCACTTTGGCAGGAATGTGCACATGTGTGTTGGCACACACAGGTCCATGCATGCCTGGTTTGGGTTAAGGGAATGCTGGCGTCGCCACCAGATTCCTGGATCTTACAAGTCCTCAGCCTGCATTGATGAGAGGTTACAGGCCACATAACGGGGGATCAGCCGGATCTGGGATTGCAGCTGGCAAGTGGAACACAGCAAGAGCACAGCAGTTCTCAGTGGCAGCAACAACACTCTGTCAGCATATTTACCTCAGATGGCCCCATCCCTTTGGCCCCATCTGTGTTACTCTGAGGTTTAAACGATCTTCACCACTTTTCTATGCAAAATCCACGTGAAAATCCTGGAGACATGATTTCCAGTGCTTTTCCTCCCCCTACTTCCCCCCCTGAACTAGCCACTGGGTCACAAGTTTTCAAACTGAATTTCAGTAGCTTGCAGGAGCTACTCGAAAAGATTGAGATGGACAACCTTCCGTGAAAGATAGAAGTATTATGATTGCTACTTTAGGGTTTGAATATTCACTGGCCCTACTCCTGTGGCTTTAACAGCAGCCTTACATGGGAATAATAGGTGAAGCTTTTCCACATCATTTTATCCTCACACTAGGAAAGGGGCCACTTGATCAGTTTCTGCATGTCAGGTTCAGGGGCAGAGCCAGTGGCAGCCTTATCTGGGTGTGCTCTGACTGAGGTACACTTTCAGTTCCCATCAGATGACAGGGAGCCTTCCTGGAGCTCTCTGAAGAAGCCCTGGACCAACTGTGTGCATCCTAGAATGTGTCCCAGAATCCCCTGAAATGTGTCATAGCCAGAGGCGTATCTAGGGAAAATAGCGCCTAGGGCAAGCACTGAAATTGCGCCCCCTGTCCAAACATCTGACACCCATCTTTCAGATAACTTTACCATAATATCAGCTGAAAAATACAAGTCAAGCTCGTTAATCTTCTAATATTTCAAAAACTATTTAGCAGTGGACGTAGCCAGACCAAAAAATGCTGGAAAACTACAAATTTCAGTATGCTGAGGCTCATGAAATACCCAAATACTATGTGGAGGTGTACTTGGAAAACGAAACAGAAGTGCCTGTCTAATTCTCTACTGTGCATTGTAGCATCACAATTACATAAGTTTTAAAAATGAATGGAGAATTTGGCTTTTCCCAGATACTCTGAAAAGATATGCATAGTAAACTGTGTCACTGCCTGGAATATCTTCTAGTATTTCAGAAAGACAGTTAAAATGAGAGAAAGAGAGCAAGAAACTCCCAGTGGCCTTAATACTAAGGATTTCACACTGATTCAAAGACAAACTCATCATTAATAGCCATATTATTATTATTAATCACATTTAACTCACTTATCACAAGAAGCAAAGTAAGAGCAAATGAATAAAATCCTAGCTCATAAGTTTCAGCTCAGTATTCACAAGCCCTGATTCTCTGTACCTAGTGCCAAACTAAATATATGTACAGTGACTTATATTAAATTTTTTAAAAAAAAAAAAACCCTGTAGCCCTTTCGGGGAGCTTCCTAAAGGCTGTGGAGGGGTCTGCAAAGGTTCTCCCTCCCCCCGCTGGCCTCTAGGGCCTCATAGGGACCATATGAGCATGTGCGGTGGCCATTTAAATTTTTTTTTAAAAAAAATGGCTGCTAAAAACAAAATGGCCACCGTGCATGCTCAAATGGCCTCTGCGAGGCTTGGCCTGGCCTAGGGCCTCACAGAGGCCATTTGAGCATGCACAGTGGCCATTTTGTTTTTAGTGGCCATTTAATTTTTAAAAATGGCACCCCTCTTTCAAGTGGCGCCTGGGGCACGTGCCCTGCCTGCCCTACCCATAGCAAAATTCATAGGGTTCCTCAAATCCATCTGGTAGAAATGCCATGAGCATGCTGGTGTGCAGCACCTGCTCATCACTTCCCTGAGCAGTGAGAACCGCCAGGGATGGGTTGCTACCTGGATTCTCACTTCCTCTGGGGAGAGACCACTGGAGCCTTAGGGTGCCTTTGTCATATTGGACTTATTGACAAATACACAAGTTGAGCATTCGATGAAGCTGAAATATCAGAACATCCTTATAAGTCAGCAGCAGGTTATATCAGTCCCCAGAGAGCAAACCTGGTGTTTCAGCTCCCTGGCCAGCTTCTCCTTTCCAGCCTCTCTGAAACTCAGTTTCTATCCCACTTAGCATGAGGGTGTGGGGGTGGGAAGGAATGAGTCAGTCACCTCACACTCTCCCATCAATCTCTCCCATCAGGAGGAAGTGAGCACTGGCCATCCTGCAAGACTCCTGATGGCTTCTACTCCACAGCTATGCACATCGATTCACATTTAGAAATATCCTTTGGCCTCCTAAGTCTATTAGCCAGCGATCTGCCTAACAAAAGAGTTGGCCGGCTACTATTCATAATCATAACCTGAAATCCGTCACTATGCACAGTTTGGAAACCCATTCATCTGGACCATGTTCTCTCCCAGGGCATTTCCAGATGCTGTTGCTGCAACAGTAGCACTGCAGGGTCATGACCGAACCAGGCTGATGACATCACCCCAGCAAGTATTCCCCTTGTGGGGAAATCAGAAATTTTAAAAAAGGTTGTGGGGAAATACTGAGGTTCAGTCCTACTAGCAGTACTGTTAAGCATCCTTCCCCATGGGGAAGATTGCTGTGTTAATGCCACAGACACTTATGGAATATGCCTTTGACAAGTGATGCAACACATCACAAGTCCCACCCCCGAATCAGTCGACACCACCCACACACCAATTTCATTTTTGTTGTTCCTCCAGAGTTTACACACTTATTCTTGGCAGTGTTTGAGTGCATGCACCATCTTTAGTTACGAGAACAAACCTTCCCAGAGCAAGTGAGGTGTTTTCATAGCCACAAGACTAGCCTCCATAATGGGCCAGTTCACACAGACACGGCCAAATGTGTGAAAGGGGTGGGGACATGCTAAGAGCATGCCCACTTTGATGTCACAGAAAGACATAGGAACATAGGAAGCTGCCATATACCAAGTCAGACCATAGGTCCATCTAGCTCAGTATTGTCTACACAAACTGGCAGCGGCTTCTCCAAGGTTGCTGGCAGGAGTCTCTCTCAGCCCTATCTTGGAGATGCCAGGGAGGGAACTGGGAACCTTCTGCTCTTCCCAGAGCAGTTTCATCCCCTGAGGGGAATATCTGACAGTGCTCACACTACTAGTCTCCCATTTGCATGCAATCAGGGCAGACCCTGCTTAGCTAAGGGGACAAGTCATGCTTGCTACCACAAAACCAGCTCTCCTGGTCTTGGAGCATGTGTCTAGAGGCCATTTGGATGAACAGCATATCATGACATCCTTCAGTGACATCAGGGCGGGCACCCCAACTCCTCTTTGTGTATTTGGACTGTGTTTGTGTGAACTGGCCCAATATGGGTATGAGATAACCCTGTGGGCTGGCTGGTATAATACAGCACTAGTCACCAGGTGGAAACAGCCTGAGAAATTGGAACATTATTTAGACCTCTGACCCCACCCTAGATAAGAAAACCCACAGTAAAAACCAAATTCTTGCCTCCTGACCACACAGCAGTGGCTGACATCCAGACTAACGCTGCAGTAGTGCAAGCATGTTGCACTAGTGTAAGGATGTGGCACTAGCTAGTTCTGTGGAGACTCTGTGAAGTTGTGTGATTAGCACATCAGCATTCCAGACTAGTGTGGTGGTGCGACAGGGTGCACTTGCAAAACTGTGGTGCACCTTCTGCTGCCTTCCTCTCCCCCAGTCCATATATGTTGCAGGGAACATGCAAAGCTGTTTGCTATCCTTGTTGTGCAAGTGCGATGTTTACACAAACAGACCTAGAGCAGAAGACACTGTGCACCCACTCAGCTGCGTGACATTTCCGCATGTGTGCATCTTTGTCTGTTGCTCTAGTGCAACATTAGTCTGGATGGCAACCAGTCTCTCCTCTAAAATATCAGGAATAGTACCCAATAGTTTTGTTTAGTTATATTTCATAAAGGCACAGGCAGCAGCATCTGGTCAGTTTCTGCTACATGCTAGTACTCTTGTTTCTACAATGGCTGAGCCACAAAACATGGACTGGAAGTCCAGATTCAGCCTGAGCCACCCAATGCCCATCCCTGAACATAGCCAGTATCCCCCCAAGAGCTAGGAACAACCTCCAGGTTCCACAGCAGTACCAGCACCCAAGTTCCCTACATTTTAAAGGTAAAGTGTGCCATCGAGTCGGTGTCAACTCCTGGCGACCACTACCTGAAGGAAGGCTAAAAGATTGTTATTGCTTATTGTCAGCCACACCTTTTGGTGGCAAAACCAAAGGCTGGTTAGGCTCTGGGCTCAGCATTGCTCTGGCAGGCCTCTGGACAACAGCCACACCAGTGAACACACCTGTTGGATGTCTGGATCCCTGTGACTCATTACCATATCAGCATCCAACCAATGGTCAACCAACCTGTGCTTCTGCTTCAGTGCAGACTAACAACTAACCAGGTTAAATTTTTAGGTGTATACCTAAGAGTTGTTCAATTGTACACATAAAAATGCAATGTGTGACATTTATTTGTTTTAAAAGTTCGTATCTTGCCTTTTTCTGTAGATACAAGGCTACACTATACTATATATAAAAATTAAAAACAACGCTCGGTGATCAAAGTAATAATCAACGTCACAATAACAGTAGCCTAAATGATGATCATTACAACCATATAAGAGCAGGGACGTCATGGGTCAGCAGGAATCACATTCAAACAATAAAAGGAAGCTTTAAAAGCCTCACTGAAAGAGAACACTTTTCAGTTTCTGCCAAAAGGCAGACAAAGAGGGTGCCAAGTGCACATCAGGTGATAGGCAGGCAGTTCCAAAGGGTAGAGACGAGAACAGAAAAAAGCCAGTTCGTACAAACCTTACTTCAGGTAGTGGTGGGACACGCAGAAGGGCTTCCTGAAAAGATCTTATGAGCTGGACAGATTCACATGAGAAGTGTAGCCTTAGATATCTTGTTTAGGGCTTTAAACAAGCACCTTGAATTGAGCCTAGAAGCAAACTGGTAAACAATGCAAATGATGTAATACTTGTTTCCCCACCCACTGCTAACTGAGCAAAGGGACACCTTTTAAAGTGGTGGTTCTCTTATATTTAGCAGGGAGAGAGCAACGGCCCTATCCAACACCAGCACAGTATCTCTCCAGTGGCTGTTGCTGGTGTCTACTTTTTGTTAGCCTACTTCCAGTAGGCTTATGAGATCACCTGGCTATCTGTGTGTGTGTCTGTGTGTCAATCCATGTGCCCCCCACCTATCAATTTTGCAACACCTGGATCAATATGAACCAAATCGGGTACAGTTGTAGAGACAGATAGGGATACCTCAACGGCGTTGTTTGTGATGATGTCATTCACCCCGATCCAAGATGGCAGATGCATAAACTTTTGAGGCGCAAGTGGGCTAACTTGTGAACCACTTAACCGATTTGAACCAAATTTGCTACAGCTGTAGGGGCACATAAGGATGCCCAAATGGTGTGATGTGTGATGACATCATCCACTCCTATTCAAGATGGCGGCCATGTGAACATCTGAGGCACAAGCAGGCTAATTTGTGGACTGTCTAACCAATTTAAACCAAATTAGGTACAGTTGCAGTGAGTGACACACAGGGTCACCTCAACAGCATAGTTTGTGATGACTGTCATCCACACCAATTAAAGATGGTGGATGTGTAAACTTTTGAGGCGCAAGTGGGCTAACTTGTGAACCACTTAACCGATTTGAACCAAATTTGCTACAGCTGTGCACGTGCACCCGGTACTTCTGGTCACTTCCGGCCGAGGGGGGGGAAGGGGCGGCAGAGAGGTACGCTGCCACGCAGAAGGCTTTTAATGGCAAGTGCCAGCACCCCACCCCCCCGCAAGCCTTTAGGAAGCCCCCGAAGGGGATACCGTGGTTTTTTAAAAATTTAATATAATACAAGTCACTGTACACATATTCAGTTTGGCACTATGTACAGAGAATCAGGGCTTGTAAATACTGAGCTGAAGCTTATGAGCTAGGATTTTATTCATTTGCTCTTTGCTTCTTGTGATAAGTGAGTTAAATGTGATGTCTTAATAATATGGCTATTAATGGTGAGTTTGTCTTTGAATCAGTGTGAAATCCTTAGTATTAAGGCCACTGGGAGTTTCTTGCTCTCTTTCTCTCATTTTAACTGTCTTTCTGAAATACTAGAAGATATTCCAAGCAAAGACACATATCCTTTAATTATTTCCAAGTATCTGGGAAAAGACAAATTCTCCATTTATTTTTAAAACTTATGCAATAGTGATGCTACAATGCATAGTAGAGAATTAGACAGGCACTTCTGTTAGTTTTCCAAGTACACCTCCACATAGTATTGTGGTATTTCATAAGCTCCAGCATACTGAAATTTGTAGTTTTCCAGCATTTTTTGGTCTGGCTACATCCACTGCTAAATAGTTTTTGAAATATTAAAAGATTAACGAGCTTGATTTATATTTTTCAGCTGATATTATGGTAAAGTTATCTGAAAGATGGGTGTCAGATGTTTGGACAGGGGGCGCAATTTCAGTGCTTGCC
Source organism: Hemicordylus capensis (assembly GCF_027244095.1). NCBI lineage: Eukaryota > Metazoa > Chordata > Lepidosauria > Squamata > Cordylidae > Hemicordylus > Hemicordylus capensis. The sequence continues at coordinate 179,428,779 of NC_069658.1, forward strand.
CTAGGCACTATTTTTCCTAGATACGCCTCTGGATAGAAGTGACATTTAACATCAGGTGCCAGTATAATCAGCATACTGACGTTACCCCACACCAAATTCCTGGATAAACTCTGCCAGCAGTTTCATGTAGATCTTAAAGAGCATGGGGAAATAAGGGCAACATGTTGGGGAAAGCATGTATTGTACAGGTGCCCGCAAGAGAGAGCCAGGACTGACCACACCTCACTGCACTGTGTACATTCAATGACAAATCACTGAGAGTCAGTGTGGCTTAATGGTTAGAGTGTTGGACTAGAACACTCAAACGGGGATTTGAGACCCAAATTCAAATCCCCATTCAGTCATGAAACTTACTGGATGTCTCTGGGTCAGTCACTTATCTCTCAGACTAATGTACCTCACAAGGTTGTTGTGAGGATAAACATAACCATAGATGCTGCTGGATATAAATGAATGAATGAATGAATGAATGAATGAATGAATGAATGAATGAATGAATAAAATCCAGGTTTGTTGCCATGTAATGTGTGGAACAGTCCGGTGATGTGACTTGAATGAAGGGTGAAGCTGGTGCTAAACTAGATGTAAGGAGGGAAGTCATGCTTGTTAATGTACCTGCCCAGTCCATATATAAAGTGTAGTTCTGATTACATTGAAAAGGATGTGCATGTGAGAGGAGCTGAACTCTGACCCTTAGCTCACAGTGGCCATGGCATCAGGCACCTTTCTCCATGGCCTGGCTGACTTCTAGTATCGGAGCAGGGCTGGGAGCAAAAGTGCCTGGGGATGTAAACCACAAGGAGGTAAAACAGGAGAGGATTCAGCTCCTTTCACTCACACACCCCTTCTGATGTAAACATCATAACCCACACCTCCCTCTATAGGAATGGGACAAACTTGTGAATGACAGATATGGCTGTCTCATAAGGTCTGACTTTTTGTTTGAATGGTGCGTGTGTGTGTGTGTGTTTTTAAGTGTAGTGTTTCATGTGCATTTGAGCACTGTGGGCTTGTGCATGTATCAGAACACAGTGTGTACATTTCAGATTAGAAGCTGGCACGCACTTCTCCTTAACTGATCCCAAATGTGTGTGCTGCGAGGTTGGAGGCACTTAAGAGAGTGTGGTTTCCTCCGCTTTGGCATTTCCAAAAGGCTCTTTTTATTTTTACCTCCAGCTTTTATCATCTATAGAGCAACAGGAAGCGAGCCTTATGGAGCCTTCCAGATGTTTTGGGAATGGACGCAGCTGGACCAACTACATAGCCTGTGATGTCTAGGTAGAGTCCCTGGAAGCATTAAATCCTCAGATTTCGCCAGTCTAACCAGGCATATTTTTAGAAATTAAGGTCACCCAAGCCTCACGAGCTTGAGCCGAAACCATTCCCGCTGCGGGTGACGAGTTCCCTCCAGCTTCTCTGACTGGCGAGCAGCACATGGCAACCCAGCACAGAACAACCAAACAAAAGCAAACGGGGAAACTGTCTGGAGCAGCAGCACCCGCTGAGAAGGAGTGAGTCATCACCATGTGAAACTCTCCTCTCCCACATGTATCCCCAGTCATTTGGCCCACTACGCCATGTTCTGGATTTGAAGCATCTAGTGGACAACTGGGGCTGTCCCTTAACTTGGGCTGAGCTCCCTGATGGCCGTCCTCCTTTTTTTCCTTCCTACAGCTAGTTGCAGAGAGAAAGAGGAAACAAAGGAAACACACTCTGCAGAGAAAAACAACTGGAGTTCCTAATCCAGCATTTGTTCCCAAATGTGTAGATCATTCCTCAGCTGCAAATGTTGCCTTTTCTGAAGGAGGTTCGGCTCAGCTGTGGCTTAGCACTATTGTTTATTTGCATGCCAGTTTCATGCAGCATACAGATTCTTCCTGCCAGCTCCAGACGTCACACATCCACCTTACATGCACATCATAGCTCTCTGCTTCCTACACACAAGTTTCTCTCTGAATTGATGATGGTATTGGCTTATGCAGGACTGTGAGGTGCAGCCAGATGTGAGCTGCCTATGTGACCAAAGGCTCCTTTGGACACATGGGTTGCTCGCATCTGGCTGCCAGTCAGGTCATGCTACCTTTTGCTATACAGAGGATAGGTCTATCAATACGTATTAGCTGTGGTTACTAAAAGGAGCCTCAGTGGACAAAGCCAACATACCTGCAGGGGAAGCTGACTTTATCTTCTGCTCATGAGCTTCCCAAAAATGTCCAGTTGGCCCCTGTGGGAAACAGAATGCTAGACATGGAGGCCGTGCACATGACTGGGCGGTGGGCGGGCATAAGATCCCGGCTGGCCCAGGTACTGCAAGACCTGGGAAAAGCCACCCAATGCTGCCCAGACCCATGCTCCTGGTGGGGGCCTGACTTCAAAACCAACCCTTGAAAGCTTTGAAAGTGCTGCAGAGGGCAAGGAGGAGGGAAGGTGGCCAGCAACAGCCTCCTCTCTCCTTGCACTTCTTGCAAGTTTTGCAAGGACTGTCAAGAGAGATGCTCCTTGGAAGGCTAGTAAAGAAAGGTTGCCACCCAGCTGGTGCCCCAGTAATCCGCTGCCTGAGGTGACTGCCTCGCCTCATGAAAGGGCTGCCCCTGCACCAGAAATGGCTGCTGTGTGTAGAAGTGGGTGGCTTGCCCCACTGTTGTCCCTGTAGTAAGAGCTTGGTGACAATAGACCTGACTCATTGGACACAATCCACCAGGTACAGTGATTCTACTGCATAAATGTAAATAAAATGTAAAGTTTCGCATAAACTTGCGAAAAGATTCTGTAGATACGCAAAGCCCTCCGCACATCAAGTTTGTGCCCTTGTTGTTCTTTGGCATGACTGGGGTTCGGGCAGAACTAAGGCAAGTAGATATCTTTTGATCTGTGGAAAGCGGAGCTGACCTTGGGAATAAACAATGGGTCGTGGATGAGTCTGACAGTGTCCTTTGAGAATATGCACAGGTGATCTTTCAATGAAAGAGGCTACAGTTCAGATACACACCAAGCAGAAGTGATCGCAACCAAAAAGGCCACCTTGATAGAGGGGATTCTAAGAAGTGCCTTACGTAACGATTCAAATGGTGGCTGATGCAGTACATGGAGGACAGTGCGTGAATCCCACGTCAGGAAGCGATGACACACCAGCGGGGCGGAGAATAGACATGTAGCACCCTTGAGGAATTCCTGCAGTAACAGGTATTTGTGTGGTTCATCTTGACCATATGGGAACAACATCTGTGTAAGACATGATTCTTGTCTCCTCAAGGTGATGGCTTTCAAACCCATAGATAGGCCTTCTTGAAGAAAAGATAGTAACTCCTTAAGCTTGCTCTGTAGGACCAGCAGCGAGTGCCCATCTAAGGAAGCTTCTCCACGTGAACTGATAAATATGGTTGGTCGACGGCTTACGTGAGGTGAGAATAGTATTGATGGCATCTAGGGACAGGTCTTGGCTGCTCAGGAAGTCCCTCTCAGCCTCCATGTGGTCAACTTTAGCCATGTTGGGTCCAAGTGGAATATTGGTCCTTGTGAGAGTAGATCTTTGTGCAGTGGTAGGAATAGTGGATCATCTTCTGCTAGTTCTACAATGTCTGAGAACCAGGATCTCCTGGGCCAGTACGGTGCAATCTATATCAGTGTCGCACATGTCATTCAGAGTTGCCAGAGGCATCTGGTCAGAAACTGAACTGGTGGAAATGTGTATAGGGGCGAAGGTGGCCATGGCATCGATAGAGCGTCCACTGCCCTGACCCCTTTGCTTTAAAACGCAAGATGAATCTGTGTAGCTTTGTGCGGATTGGTGACCTGAGGTGACCCCAACTTTTCTGTTATCCAGCTGAACACCTGAGGGTGCAGACTCCATTCTGCTGGGTGAACATCCTGACTCAGCCAATCTACTTGTATATTTGTCAACCCGCTAATGTAGTACACAACTAATGATTCCAGATGGCTCTTCACCCACCGAAGGATTTCAGAGGCTTGGAGTTGCAGTGTTCTGGATTTCGTCCCCCATCAGACCCAGCTGGCAGAGGTCCACCAACATACTACGTATTACCCCACGCAATAAGCTCATCAGGGTTTGCATTCATTCATGGGGCAGGAACAATCAGTCCTTTGATGTATCTATAAACATGCCCAGGTGTAATAGATATTGAGATGGAAGGAAATGACTCTCCTTTTGGAAATGACTGTCCTTTTGGGGGATGGTGGGTAGGATGGAGTACACTCCCTTTCCCCTTTGGGTGGTGGCCACCACATCTATGGCCTCTATAGAAGGTGGCCTGAAGGAGGCCAAAATGCTTTATTGGGTTTTTGGACCTTGGAGTTGGTAGGAACTTGTCCCCCGGAGAGCGAAGAAGTTTTACCTTGTACCCTTTTGAGACTATTGATAGTACTCGTTGATCTGATCTGAAGATTCCCAGGAGGTTTTACAGACAGGGTTTCCCCCCCGAATCCACTCCCGATTGGAGTGTGCCAGTCCACATATACACTGGATTTAACCCAACCTCCCTGTGGGCTATCAGGGACCAGGACAGACAGGGCTTTGTTTTTCTCTGGAGGGAGGCTGCCAGTTCTGGTTTAGCCTGAGTTACGTACGGGGTAAAAAAATTCCTCTATTTCCAGCAGCTTTTGAAAAAAACTCCGGGGCTTCTGCTTTCTCTGAAGGTGTTGATGGAGGTGCTGACGGCTATGCGAAGGAGGTGCTGATGGCTATGCAAATTGTCCATCTAATCCCTCAATTAAAATGCCTCAAATCTGCTGCGAAGCAGATTTGCTCTTCAGATACCCCGAAGCACAAAGCCATGTGTGAAAAACCTCCAGGCATGCCAGAAGTCTGTTATGGCCGCCAACCTTCAGGGGCCGAAAATCAAAACTGCAGGTCCTTGGCCTGGATAGAGTAACTGTATCTAGACTGTGTCTTAAAAGATTGTCTGCCCTGACTGCGTGATCCGGAATGGCCTATTTGCCCTAGTACTTCCCTGGGCCTGAAGGAGGGGCGGAATGCCCTGTAGGTATGGCTGAATTTATGGGGAGCACTCTTTCCCTCTCTTTTGAAAGATATGGGGAGTGCCTTTCATTTTGTCTCTACAAATATCTCTTTGAGTGCCTCATTCCCCAAATGAGGATCTCACATAAGGAACGGAAGCAAGGTTGGATTTTGACATGCTGTCCGCATGCCAATGCCTAAGCCATATATTTCGTCTTGCCATGATACTGGATCTTACAGCCCTGACTGAGAACTTGACACTGTCCAGTGTTGCATCGGAAGTAAATGCTGCAGCCCTTTGTAATCTTAACAGTTTTCATCTCAGTCTGTTTGGGTCTGAGGGTGGGAGCAGTCATTTAAAAGTTCATCAATTCAAAGGATAGAGGATCTGGATACCAGCGAGGCTGTAGTGCCTGTCATAATTGCCATAGAAGTGGCCTCATGGGCCCTACAAATGTCTGTGATTCTTTTAGGATGGAGTCCCCATTTTTAGGGACTACAGCTCCACTAAGTAGGGCCACAATTGGGGCGTCGATGAAGGGCACCTTGAGCAAATCTAGCATTCCACCCTCAAAATTCTAAATTTTATTAGGATGTTTAGTGAAAGAAGATTTGCTTTATTCTTGTTTAAGGGTGGAGAGGAAGCCCTCAGGTACCCTAGTCTGTGGAGTCATAGGCTTGGGCGGACCATGGATCCCTTAGACTGTGTTTCGTGAAGGTCAGGTTGCACTTCCTTAAGCCCTAGGGCAGCAATAGCTTGTGTCATAAGGGACTGAAAGTCCTCCTGTAAAAATAGGCATTGGTTGGAGGTGGAAACTGAGGTATCATCTGAGATTTCCCCCTCCTCAGAGGCTGACAAGTTTGGGACAGAATCTGGTAGTGCTTCTGGAGAATTTGGAGGCCCGGCTGAGATAAGCAAGTCAGGGGACTTGCCCCCCAATTCCTCAGATGAATGGCGGAGGGTGGAGACTTATTCTTGGTATTATTTGTACTAACTGACATTTTCTAACTGACTACATTTACATTTTCTCTCAGGTTCTGAGGAAGAGCAGGAAGAGGAAAAACTGCTCCTACATCTTTTGCACTTATTGTGAACGTTAAGAGACTTGTGGCTGTCCCTGATGGGTTGTTGGATGGTCTGTTTAACCCAATCCTGCCAGTCTGATGGGTGAGTGAGCCCTAAGGGCATACCAGACTGATTTGGCCCTGCTGGGGTGGGGGTGGGGGGCAGAAGTGGGGAGGGATGGTGTCTCAGGGTTGAGTCCCGACCCCCCGCAGTGGAAGGAGAGGTCTCACCAGTAATTGGGCTGGAGCCCCATCCTGTGTGGATTCCTCCCTTCTTTCAGGCCTTCTGCCATCCTCGCTGCCAGAGTTTGTTGGTGCTGCCAGGAGAGTGACATCCGGGTGGCCGACTGCAGGCAAGAAGGCAGAGTGTGCTTCTCAGAGCAGAAGCTGCTGTGCCAAGGGTGGAAGTGGTGAGAATGGAGGGGAGCACTGCCCAACCAGAGATAATATCGGAGGCAGAGGTGCCTGCACCCTCACTCCCCTCCAAAGATGTGCAGGTCTTCTTCTTTTTCCTGTTCTCCAATGAACTTTGGTGGCAGGAGTCGCACCTGAAATCGTGGCTGCCTCCCCTGGTCCGGCGGTGGAGGAGAGTAACTCGGGCCAGATGTTGCTCTCAGAGCTCCCTCTGGCTTCCCCTGGGGGGAGAGGCCTGCAAGTTCCTTTCCTTCAGTTTTGGCGGGAAGTACTGTTGCTGCATACGCTTAGCACATTCATCACCAGCACATTCATCTTCCTCTGCTCGGCAGCCATGGGGCAGGGGAGGGAGATGGGTGAAGTAGGCAGAGAAAGGGAGACACAGGAGAGAAAAGGCTTGTGGCAGGTTAAAAACAGTCTAGACTGAGAAATGGAAGAGGGAGCCAAGCAGAGAAGGAACCAGGATATAGTAGATAGATCAAAAGAAGCTAGCAGCAAAGTAGTGGCTTTCTGGAGTGAAGGCAGGACAATGAACTAGAAGGAACCACTCACTCTGGGCCTCTTAAAGGTTTCTTCATTTGCATATTCCTGCCTTTGGGTGCAGAGAAAGTGTGTTTCAAGAAGTCACTTAAAAACAACCAGAGATTGGGAGATTCCGGGAGTGTGTTCAAGAGCTCCAGGGCAACCCTAGAGAAGGCCCAGTTTTGGGTCACCACTCAGCGAGCTGGTGGCCACCACTACTCCTCCTGCAATTATCTTAATAAGTGGAGGGGTTCATGAAGAACCCTGGGCCCAAACTGTTCAGGGCTTTATAGGCAATCACCTGTATTTTGTCCGGAAACTAATTGTCTGCCAGTGAAGTTCTTTTAATATAGGAGTAATGTGGTCTGTTTGAGATGAACCTGGAGACCAACCTGGCTGCCACATTCTGCACTAGCTGCAGTTTCCAAACTACATACATAAGCAGCCCAACACAGTGCATTGCAGCAATCAAGCCTGGGTATTACCAGCATATGCACCACTATTTTAGGGTTGTTTGTCTCGAGAAATCAATGTAGCTGGCATTTCATCTGAAGCTAATAAAAAGCACTCCTGGCCTGAAATATCAGGGAAAGGTTTGGGTCCAGAAGCATTCCCAAGCTACATACCTGAACTTTCAGGGGGAGTGTAACCCTTTCCAAAACAGGCAGATCTAAACCACTTTCTAAGTTCCAGCCTCCCACAAGTACCTCCATCTTGTTTGTTTGTTTATTTAGTACTTTTATATACAGCCCTATACAAAAAAAGTCCCTGGGCAGTTCAGATTGGATTCAACTTCAGTTTGTTCTCCCTCATCCAGCCTATTACTGATTCCAAGCAAGCATTTAGAGAGGCTAAGCCATCTCCTGACAAAGTTGATATTGAGAAATAGATCTGGGTGTCATCAGCATAATGACAGCACCCTGCACCAAATCTCCTGATGATCTCTCCCAGAAGTTTCATGTAGATATTGAAAAGCACTGGCGATAGAATGGAGCCCTATTCTATTCCATAGAATAGCTTTTGCTTTGAAGAGTAACAATCTCCAAGCAACACCATCTGGAAACTACCCAAGAGGTAGAAACAGAACCACTGCAAAGCAGTGCCTCCTACCCCCAACCCCCTCAGGTAGTCCAGAAAGATACCATCAAAAGCCACTGAGAGAGCAAGAGGGCCAACAGGGTAACACTCCCCCTGTCAATGGAGATAATCCATCAGGCCAACCAAGGCAGTCTTCATCCCATTGCTCACCCAAAAGCTGGTTTGAAATGGGTCCAGATAATCTGCTTCTTCCAAGACTGACTGGAGCTGAGAAGCCACCACCCTCTGAATCACCTTGCGCAACCATAGAAGATTGGAGACAGGCCTGTAATTGCCTAGCTCTCAGGGATCCAATGCAGGTTTCTTCAAAAGTGGTCTAACAATTGCCTCCTTCCCTGCTAGATTGTATAAGCCATGTAGGGCAAGGGTCAGAAGAACAGGTGGTAAGGTGAACTTCTCCAAGCAGCTTGTCCACATTCTCAAGAATCACAAACTGAAAATGATCCAACCTAACCATACAAGAAGAGTTGCTGGACACTTCCATAATAGACTCTGCAATAACTGTGGAATCCAATTCGGTTCAAATCTGAGAGATTTTATCTGCACATTTTAATCATATATTATTATTAGAGATTTCATCCTATATTATGCCAAATGTTTCCCAGATGCTTGCTTCCTGACATGCCTGTTTTTACAGAGAAAAGGGACGATGCAGAAGACAATAATCTTGAACTTCAAAATGTTTACTAACTAGTGGTGCAATCTAGCCAAAGTCATACACTTTTAAATTGATTCCATTGATTTCCATGGGAGAGATTTAAGTACATGCTACACTCTCACACTGAAATCCATGGATTTATTTCTTTATTTCTTTATTTAAAGTGCTTGACTTTGGCTAGCACTTTCCTATATTTCCACAAGAATTTGGGCTTCAGACAAAATCTTCAGATAGCGGCAAATGGTTAAGAAGCATCAACGATACAGTGGAAATTAAAAATATTGTTCAGGAGGAATGGGTGACATTTTGGCCTAGCTTATTAGAAAAAGAGTGAACAGTACAGAGTGTAAGGCCATAGGCAGCCATAAACTTCAGAAAAGTTTTTGCTATAAGATAGGAGATGTGGTAAATGTCAAAGAAAAGAAATGCACAGAGATGTTCACTGATCACGAGATATGAGCAGTGATGTTCTAGTAATGAAAACAAATGTTGAACAGAGCACTGCAGCAAATCCACAGCAGGGCTAATCATAGGATTACCAGGTCTCGTCTCCAGGGATCCAGTTCCCCGAGACTCAGGGGGAGGAGCTTGGGAGATAAGGGGTGGTGCCTGATATTTCAGGGTAAAGCCTAGTTCCGTAGGAGTGGAAGCTAATGGCAAGAAATGGAGGCAAAGGGTGGTACCTAGTGAATTAGAGGGAGGGGACAGAATGTGGCTATGCCTGATAGCTTAGGGATGGAACCTGATGGACATGGAAGCAGGGAAGGGCCCAGTTGGAGCAGACCAAAGGCCTACCTAGTCCAGAATCGTGTTTTACACAGTAGCCAACAGGTAACTCTGAGAAACTCAGAAGTGGGAGAGGTAGGCAAATAGTCTCATCCTCCTGCTGCTCCCCAGTAACTGATGTCCAGATTAAGCTTCTGAACCTGGAGGAAAGATATAGCCAACATGAGCAGTAGCCTCAATAAGTCAAGCAGAATATAGCCTGGTCTCTTTTGGTCCCTTACCCTGAGATTTTTACTCATTCCTTTGAAACCCTAAGAAGGATCAGGTTCTGAAAGCCTGAAACTTCCAGTCAAACCCCGAGTCCTGGCAACCTTCCAGCGGCAGAGTTGATAGCAAACTAAGAACATCCAAAGGTGGGGATTTTAATGAGGGTGTAGGCAGCCAGATAGAGGAGGAGCAGAAAGGCTAAAAAGTGTTTATTTAGTGATTGTTTTAATCTCACCTTTCTACTTGAGAACAAAGTGTTCAAAGTGGTTAACATAATAGATTAAAAGTGAATCATAATAATAGAATGATTTTCAAAACACAATAAAGAAAATAGCAACCAATGCTAAAACCACCAAAAATGTCAAAGGAGAGGGGAGGAAAACATCAGACAGGAGTTGGGCCAAAGGCCTGCTGAAACCAAAAGCTGATGAAAACCACTGACAAAGAGGGGGTAAGGTGGATCTCCCAGCAAAGAGTTCCACTTCCTGGGCCCTGCAAAAGAGAAGACCCTTTTCCTTGCTCCCCACAGGCCATGCTTCTGCACGGGTAAGAGGTACAGAAGGGCCTCTCTCATTGGCTATGATGGAAGGGCAGGGTCATAAGGGAGGTCTCAAGCTCTTTAGAGCTTTAAAGGAACTAACCAGCACTTTGAATTAGGGATGTGCATGGAATCGCGGAGGCATGGTCCGGCGCCGGTGGGGGTCTCCCTTTAAGGGCAGGGGGGTTCCACTTACCCCGCCCCCCGCTGCTTCTCCCCCCCACTGGCGCTCCATTTTTTGGAAACAATTTTGGGGCGGCAGCGTTCCTCCCTGCTGCCCCTGCCCCCGTTGTTAGCTGGAAATACCAGAAGCAACAAGCACGAGTGTGCTCGCCGCGGTGCCCTAACAACAGGGGCAGGGGCAGCAGGGAGGGATGCTGCCGCCCCAAAATTGTTTCCAAAAAATGGAGCGCCGGCTGGAGACAAGTGGCAGGAGGGGTAAGTGCAACCCGCCCCTTAAAGGAGACCCCCGCTGGCGCCGGACCGGGCCATGTTCAAACCAGTTCGGAGGCCTCTATCATGGCCTCAAGACCCATTCGTGCACATCCCTACTTTGAATTGCACCAAAAATGAACTAACAGCCAGTGCGGTGGGTATCAAAGAAGGAGTCACAGGTATGCTCCAAAAAGTCTCTCTTTAGCATCACCAAAGCCCAGACAGAGACTCATTTCTGACTCAAAAGTATTTCTAGACAGATCAAGTCAAAGGAACCAATGGGCTGCCTATGTGTGCTGCCCTGCCACATCCTGGAAGAGCAATGTCATCCCTTCTGCCTCCACTCCGCAGCAGCAGTGGCTCTTACCTGAGGGCAGAGTGGGCGGCGCCAAATATTTGTCAGCCATTTTACCTCCTCTGTCTTCTGTGGCCATCTCTTTTTCTGCCTCCCTGTCTGTGCCTCTTCCCTGCCTGCAGCCTGGCCCCAGTGTGTACATAGGGTGGGCAATGGTACGATACACCAATGGGAACACACAGAGTTGTTCAAATTTGAATATTAATAAGGCAGGAGACAATTACAAGGCTTGCCTTTATTTTCAGAAGGTGGGCAGAGCTTAAAACTCCCTGAGCGCCAATCAGAAAGCATCATGCTGATTCAGAGGGTGGGGAAGTCTTTTTCTGTTAGCTACTTGTTGTGTTCTGTTCAGTAATCTTTTGCAGTTTGTTTGGACATTTGTCCCTAGAGGGATCCTTTAGAGCAGTGTTTCTCAACCACCGGTCCCTGGACCGCTGCCGGTCCCCGAAGGGTTGAGTGCCGGTCCCTGACTGGGAGTCAACCCCCCCCCCAACTGAAATCAAGGCACTCACTTACTCAATTTTGCACATGGCACGGAAGAGGAAGAGTATCACGGAGGCATGGGACCCTTCTTGTGCCTTGCCTCCACGTGCTGCTGAGATCTTCCTACAGCTATCTTATTCCCTATCTTTACAGCTTCAAACTGTATGCGATGCGGGGGCATGGAGGAAAAAGTATGGCAGTGGGCGCCACTTGAAGGGCTGCTGGTTCTTGCATGCTCATTGTTTGCAGCCAAAGGTTGGTTGATTGAAACCCAGCTGCCTGTTGTGATCGAGGCGCCTTGAGAGGGAACGCTGTTTCCCTCTTGCATCAGTGGGGCTTGCTTGTATGTTGTTTTCATTGGCCCCATGTAGCTTTTGAATTTTTCTAATGGCCCAACATCCCCTCTCCACTGAGTAATCACAAGCACCTCCACTCCAGACATACTGGAGACAAATTTGTTCACCCAGGCTTTTAGATTCAGGGGTTCTCAACCTTGGGTACCCAGACGTTGGTGGACTTCTACTCCCATAATCCCCAGCCATAATGGCCAAATGCCATTGTTGCTGGGGGTTATGGGAGTTTAACTGAGGGACCCAAGGTTAAGAACCCCTAATATTCCATGTTTGCAAAAGATTCCAAATTTAATTATTTTAATGCTTATATTATTTTCATTCTAAACTGCCCAGAGATGCAAGTTTTGGGCAGTATAGAAGTCTGATAGATAGACAGATAGATAGATAGACAGACTTGAAACCCCTTTACTAACTGCTGGTCCGGGAAACTGCACATGAAGAATGTAGCGGTCCTTGAAACTCTGCACGAAGAATTTAGCGGTCCTTGACTCCAAAAAGTTTGAGAAACACTGCTTTAGAGAGTGTGGGGGAGGTGTCAAGAGGAAAAGGGAGGGTAAGGGAAGGAGAAAATGGAGTGGTTGCTGAATAAACCTTTAGGTACATCTATGTAAGATTTCCTTGTGTGTATGAGGGAAGCAGCTATAAAACACTACTCAGAAGAATCCAATCACCATTTTGGTTAGAGAGCAGGTAGGCTAGTAGTGGCTGGTGGTAAGTCTGGTTTTTTTGCTGGCTTCTTTGTGTTTGTTTGAAGGGGAGAAATGCAACCTCTGCTTTCTCTGTTGCTATCTGATCTGTATGCAAAGCATTACGGCCCAATCCCAAAATGACATGCCATAAAACATTGGAAGTAACAGTAAACTGTAAGACTGGACTAATTAGATTAGAAACTGGCATAAGAAGCCAGAAAGTTCTTTTAGGGCATATGCATAGATTTCTGTGTCAAAACTGCTTTTCAAATAATTGCAGAAGTGGCTTTCCATGTGGGTGTTGTGTATGTATGTATGTATGTATGTATTATTATTATTATTATTTATTTATTTATTTATTTATTTGATTTGTATACTGTCCTTCCAAAATGGCTCAGGGCATTTTACAATTAAAATGTAAAGAAGGATAGGATTCTGTTGGAAGGAAAATAATTTTTAAAATCCATTTGCTATGCAGAGAACTAACCAGGTTTTTCTCTGGATTGTGGCCAGTATCTGTAATATTAATGTGTCCTCTGGGGGTTATGGATCATTGGGCAACAATTAAATAAGTGATCTCTATTAAAAGAGGAGGTGCCCAACAATTCCTCTTATGTGATTCGACTGGATCGGTTTTAGTCTGTGACTCCTGAGGATGTGGACAAGCTGCTTGGAGCGGTGAGGCCTACCACTTGTTCTATTGACCCTTGTCCAACATGGCTTGTTCGATCTAATAGGGAGGTTGTTGTAGACAGCCTGGTGGAAATCATAAATGCTTCTCTGAGGGATGGCAGGATGCCTCCTTGTCTTAAGGAGGCAATCATTAGACTTCTTCTAAAGAGGCCTGCATTAGATTCCGCAGAGTTGAGGAATTATAGGCCTGTTTCCAACCTCCCATGGCTGGGCAAGGTAATTGAGAGTGTGGTGGCCTCTCAGCTCCAGGCGGTCTTGGAGGAAACTGATTATCTAGACCCATTTCAAACTGGTTTTTGGGCGGGCTATAGGATGGAGACTGCCTTGGTCAGCCTGATGGATGATCTCCAATTGGGAATTGACAGAGGAAGTGTGACTCTGTTGGTCCTTTTGGATCTCCTGGTGGCTTTCGATACTATTGACCATTGTATCCTTCTGGAAGGTCTGAGGGTGTTGGGGGTGGGAGGCACTGTTTTACAGTGGTTCTACTCCTACCTCTCGGATATATTCCAGATGATGTCGATTGGAGATAGTTGCTCTTCAAAATCTGAGCTTAAGTATGGTGTCCCTCAAGGCTCCGTACTTTCTCTAATGCTTTTTAACATCTACATGAAACCGCTGGGAGAGATCATAAGAGGATTTGGAGCCGGGTTTTACCAGTACGCTGATAACACCCAGATCCACTTCTCTATGTCAACTTCTTCAGGAGCTGGCATATCCTCCCTAAATGCCTGCCTGGAAGCAGTAATGGGCAAGATGAGGGAGAATAAACTGAAGCTGAATCCAGATAAGACAGAGGTACTTATTGTGCGGGATCAGAACTCTAGAGATTATTTTGATCTGCCTGTTCTAGATGGGGTCACACTTCCCCAAAAGGAACAGGTTCGCAGTCTGGGAGTACTTCTGGATTCACACCTCTCCCTGGTTTCTCAGGTTGAGGCGGTGGCCAGGGGTGCTTTCTATCAGCTCCGGCTGATATGCCAGCTGCGCCCGTTTCTCAAGATCAACGACCTCAAAACAGTGGTACATCTGTTGGTAACCTCCAGACTTGACTTTTGTAATGCGCTCTACGTGAGGCTGCCTTTGTACATAGTCCGGAAACTTCAGTTGGTTCAGAACGCGGCAGCCAGGTTGGTCTCTGGGTCATCTCGGAGAGACCATGTTACTCCTTTACTGATGGAGTTACACTGGCTGCCAATTGATTTCCGGACAAAATACAAAGTGCTAGCTATAACTTACAGAGCCCTAAACAGCTTAGGCCCTGGGTATCTAAGAGAGCGTCTTCTTCATTACAAGCCCCACCGCCCATTGAGGTCATCTGAGGAGGTCCGTCTCCAGTTACCGCCAACTCATTTGGTGGCTACACAGAGACGGGCCTTCTTGGTTGCTGCCCCGAGATTGTGGAGTGCGCTCCCTGCTGAGATATGATCCTCCCCATCTCTGGCAATTTTCAAAAAAACACCTGAAAACGCATCTTTTCGCCCAAGCTTTCTCAGCTTCCTAATATTTTTGGGTTTTAATTTCTGGTTATTTTTAAATTGTTAAATTGTTTTTAAGTTTTTGTTTATGTTTTTAACTGGTTTTATGTTATTGTAAACTGCCCAGAGACAAAAGTTTGGGGTGGTACGAACCATATGTTGTTTACTAGGATGGACACCCAGGCTAAATGGTGGGCACCCAAGGTGGGCAGAGAGTGGCATGCAGCTGTTCAGCAGGCATGGAGTAGGGAGAGGATGTCCCCATGAATCTTTGCTTGCCATGGTGTCCTCTAAGTTACAGGAGATGGTTCATAGCTGCAGCAAGCATCATTGAAAAACCTGTGATTATTCTATTATTTATATATGCATTTTTGAAATAGGCAGGCGGCAATGCCCTTGGAACTTCTGAATGCATTTGTTCTTCACTTTTATAGCTGGTCTCTGCTTTACCTATAGCTTACATAGATTTATTTACTGTTACATGTATAGCCTGTGCTTCCTCCAAGAAGCCCAGAGTGGTGCACATGTTTACTTACATTTATCTTCCCAACAGCCCCATGAGGAAGTTTATGCTGAGAGAGAAGTGACTATCCTAGAGTCACCCAGTGAGTTTCATGGCTGAATGGGGATTTGAACTTGAATTTCCCCAGTCTAGTCTAGCACACTAACCAGCACACTCTGGCTTTGAGTTATTTCTTCTTTTCGTTTATTAATAGTATTCATTTTTGAAATAATCAGGCAGTCAGATCTGCCCTGGTGACTTCAGAATGCATTTAATCTCCACAGAAGCAGCCTTCTGTATCTGGTCTGTACTTTACTTGTACAGTTCTCTCTGTGTGTGTGTGTGTGTGTGTGTGCGTGTGTGTGTGTGTGTGCTTGTGTTTGATCCTGCTGTGTTAGATATAAATCTACACACTACTGTAGTCCTGTTAAGCTCTATAAAGCAACTGATATTTTCCATATTTATCTGTACCTTTGCTGATGAGCAATTGACATTTGTGTGCTTGTGTATGTTTGTATTTTGATCCCACTTGTTACATTAGCTACAAATCTGCACTTTGCCAGTTATTGCTAAGGCACCCGCCTAGTCCTGGGTCCACCTCCGCAGCTCCCCACAACAGGTTCCACCTTGTGGTTCCACCTATTGCCTGCCCTGCCGAGCACCCCAGTCCCAGGAACTACCAGCTGCCACTGCTCTGCAGCTTCTACTGGCTCACCACGAGGCCCTAAAGCACAGACCAGAAAACTTCCAATTCAGATTCCTGTTAACTTGGCAAAGAGGCACCTTTTAACATGATGGTTCTTTTTATTTAGCAGGGGGAGAGTAACTGGCCCTATCCACCCCAAGTACAGTACCTCCAGTGACTGTTGCTGGTGCCTATCTTGTGTTTCTTTTTAGATTGTGAGCCCTTTGGGGACAGGGATCCATCTTATTTATTTGTTATTTCTCTGTGTAAACCGCCCTGAACCATTTTTGGATGGGCAGTATAGAAATCAAATAAATAAATAAATAAATCCCTCTTCATTGATCTGATCTTAAAATTAGGTGAGGAATGTCTAACAGAAACAGAAGCATAAGGTACAGCTGACGCTTATACTCAAGTGCACAATGGGGAAAATAACTGACCAGACATGTCTAAGAAACAACTTGGGGTTACAGTAGATAAGTAGAGATGGGTTGGCCGTGATTGCAATTTAAAACAGATTAATTTGAAGGATGTCCACTGGGCATTCAAAATTAATCCAGTTTTAATTTCAAATCAGTGAGCCTGCCAGCACCTGTCATGCTCCTGATGATGTCATCAGTGTTGGAAGTTAAGGACTTTGCGCTGTCTCTTGTCTCAGACAGTGGGGGACAGACTAGTGGGTCAGAGGGCTAGAGGGTCAAGACATTGGCCATCCGTTCTCTACTGCTGACACTATCCCTTTGGAATGTAGATTGCTAATCTCAGGGACTTCCTTCCTTCCAGCAGCTCATTTCCTCTCTCTCTTCCCTACCTTTTCTTCTACCTTGCAACATGGCAAGCTCCTCTCCCTGCACCATGTGTGCAGAGAAGATGCAGAATCCATCTGCATCCAGCTAGCTAGCTAGATTAGAGATCCTAACTCCTCACTTTCCTATCTAGAATGTTCTCTAATAAATGCCTTATATATTGATTTGAAACTATGAATTGGTTCCAAGTTACTTTACTCTCAGCATACACACATGCCTAAGTAAATTCCACTGTGTTGTGCCTCTGTGCACTCTGCTATAATTGAAAAAAGGGTTTTTCTACCAGAGAGAATTCCCAACAATCAGGAGTGTGAGGGGACAGAATCCCCACTGCTCCTAAAGGAAGTGTGCCATTGAGTCTGTGTCAACTCCTGGCGACCACAAAGTCCTGTGGTTGTCTTTGGTAGAATACAGGAAGGGTTTACCATTGTCATCTCCTGCACAGCATGAGATGATGCCTTTTAACATCTTCCTATATCACTGCTGCCCAATATAGGTGTTTCCCATTGTCTGGGAAACATACCAGCAGGGATTCAAGCTGACAACCTCTAGCTTGGTAGTCAAGTCATTTCCCCGCTGCGCCACTTGTGGTAGCATCCCTACTGTTCCTCCTTTCCCCAAAATCTTACCAAGAAGGACAGAGGGGAGGGCCCTGGGAACCATTACAGTAGTACAGTCACATGCTGCAAGAACTCAGTACAAATCCTAATTTTGCATTGTGTGAAGAATTGCTTCTTCTCTTTCTTTTCCTTTCCTACAATCAATGGCATTCGATGAACCTGAATCCTAGTATTAAGAAAGAGTTTGTAAACCTTCATGTCACCCCCTGAACCTAATTTTTTTAAAAACAAAAAACAAAAACAAAAAACGCTTTAGTCTTTCTTAGCCTTTCCAAGGAAGCTGTTATAACTGCTTGATCATTTCAGTGAACACCTAACACTGTACACAATAGTTCAAATCTGGTCATATCATAGATGTACATAATATTGCTATGATAATTGAATGTACCTTTTCAACTGCTGCTGCAAACCAAATTGATATTTCCAGAGGGCTCACTACTACAACCCCAAGACTGCTTGCCTGAATAATCTTATCTTGGCTTGTTCCCACACTAGCCTTTTAGGGGCGCAACTATAATAGGGCAAGAGGAGACAGTTGTCTGGGGCCCCACTGCCTTTGGGGGCCCCCCAGAGGCAAGTCACATGACTGACTCACCCACCCATGCACCGCCCGGGCTTCCTTCAGTTGTATTCATCCTCCAAAACTGATGTGAGTGTTAAGACCTGGAGCTACCAGAACAGCATGTCTTTCCCTAGTACTATTAAAATGACTTGCATCGTCCACAATTTACAAAACCTTGATTGTAGCACATGGGAGATAGATAGATAGACAGACAGACAGACAGACAGACAGACAGACAGATAGATAGATAGATAGATAGATAGATAGATAGATAGATAGATAGATAGATAGAAATTTTACTATGCTTCTTGTTAACACTATTCAGCCTCATTTAAGATTTCTTTACTTCATGAGCTGAGCTTCAGTGAGAGGGGCGCCATTTTAAAATCTTGTCTCTGGGCCCACTCCAACCATGCTACGCCCCTGCAAAAGCTTCATATTTGTAAGTTAAACCAATTGTATTTCTTTCCTGTCCAGTACAGCTGGGGGTTGCATGCTGATTTTCCCTTTATTTAATCAACTTTTGATCTTTGCAAGGGGAAAGGGTGTTAAAATACTGGTTCATTTCCATTTTTTTTCATTATAGTGAAACATTATTTTGTTATAAAAGAGCAAAAATAATGGAAGGAAACCAGTAGCGCGTGTGGGGGACACTGTAAATAATAAAAACTAACTAAACAAGGGGCAGTTCAGCATTAATCCCCTAGTCATGTTGAACAGGGAAGCAATAACATAAGTTGCACCACGGCGCTTTCCAGACTAGCTGCTTATCAGCAGCAAAATGCCTCCATTTGGGCAAGTCGCATTTGAAACTTAAACAGACGGGGGAGCAGTCTCACAGCAACTAACAACCCGAAAAAACAGCAACTTTTTCATGCCAGATAAATGATGTCCTAGATCTATATCGCAGCAATTAAATTCGAAACAAAGCATTGGCAATGTGGACAGTACCCTGCTCTCCACGTACAGACTGCAGTGTCACGACGCAGGAACTGTGGAAGCACACTTCCGAGATACATCCTGACCCCATTGTGCGGTCTAGACTGGAAAGCACCCTGAAGACAGGAAACTTTCAAGTAGCATTTGAAGGGGCCTTTGCTGAATAGAATGTACTTGAGAGTAGAGACTTTATAAAAGGCGCTTGGCTATGAGGGAGGGCACTGCTGAGCAATATAGTACTAAATGAATGAATGTGTCATGTGGAACTTCCATTTTAATTTCACTTCCAGCTAATTGTGCCTCAGCGTCACTAGAGGGCTCTAATGTGGAAGCAACTTTGATACAGCCCTAATTAATAATTATTGTGACTGTCTGAAGTGTTATCTTTAGGCAAAAACAAATGCCAACTGGCTAGACTTGTCCTTAGAACTCAGTAGCCTAGAAAGAGAACTTGGCTCTCTGAGTAACAAGAATAATTAAACTTAAAGGTAAAGTTGTGCCGTCAAGTTGGTGTCGACTCCTGGCAACTACAGAGCCCTGTGGTTTTCTTTGGTAGAATACAGGAGGGGTTTATCAATGCCATCTCCCATGCAGTAGGAGATGATGCCTTTCAGCATCTTCCTATATTGTTGCTGCCCAATATAGGTGGTTCCAATAGTCTGGGAAACATGCCAAGGGGGATTCGAACCAGCAACCTCTTGCTTCCTAGGCAAGTTACCTCCTCGCTGCGCCATTAGGTGGCAACAGGAATAATTAGGGCTAACATAATTACACCTGGGTTGATAAAGGATGAAAGCCCACTTGCTTGAATCCAGGACACTAGCTCCTGAGATGGTATCCCGGCCCCGGCCCCCTGCCCCCACCTCCGACACAGTACATGCATTTGTGCTAATATAGAGTACAATGTACCATGAAGTTCTGCTACGGTTGTTGTTCAACACTGCCCAGTAAGCATCGATCACTGAGCCTTGGCAAGTTTATCAAGTGACAGTGTGGTGGTGGCAATGGACACTCCGTCTTCAACTATGGTGCCATTTTAAATTAACCATGCCTTGTCCCCCTATATATATCAGGGTGCTGGGACATCAGGGAAATCTACAATAGTTCTGCTGCTCTAGCTACAGGAGGCAATGATGAAGGATGAGCAACTGCTTGCCCAATAGGTTTTCTCGGGCACTGTTGGAGGGAAAGGAACAGGTACCCCATATGCCATTGGAGAGCCTAGCACACGTTTTGCCCCTGAACCTGCTGCTGGCCCTGGTTCTAGGCAGTGTGAAATGGAATGTGAAACACAACAAACTGAAAACCTTAAAGATGAACATTAAAAAGGATGAAAAGTCCTGTTTTCAAAGGCCAATGAAATGTTTTGCAAATATGTACAAGAAACAGCAGTTCCCCCCAGAAACATTGTGAGAGTATACCAGAACAAAGGAGACAGAAGAAAAACCGAAAGGAAGGGTGTGACATGTGAAAGTATGCTTTCTAGTTGTAGTGTTGGTATCTTTACAACAGGTTTCTATGGTAATGCTTCTTCTATGTTCCTTGACAATGGCAGGAGACAGCCAATGTGGTGATCACATGAGGAAGGGGCTCTGCCAATACTTTCCCCTGCAAATTTCACGTGGCATAATCTTGGGAGCACCCTGACGCTCCCATCTGGTAAAATGGTCATATATTGAGGTAATTCACACAATCAAAACCTGTCTTCTACCCAGGTTTGGGAGCTGTGTGTGCTCCCAGTTTTTGGTTGTGTGGAAGCAAGTTAGAAGGAAAACCTGGGTAGAAGTGATTGTATGGAAGCAAAGTAGCAGAAAAACCTGGGTAGCTTTTCCTCCTGCCTTGCTTCCACACAATCGCTTCTAACCAAGTTTTCCTCTTACCTTGCTTCCACACAACTGAAAATTGGGAGTACACCGAGTTCCCAAACCTGGGTAGAACACAGGTTTTGATTGTGTGAATGACCTCATTATGTCCTAGAAACATTAAATTTTCAAGATTGTGCTAAATGGTAGTATCACATGGGTGGGCATTAAAAATACCGTTTCACCACCAATTTACTTAGTGTAGGGGGGAAACCACTATTCAGTATCAGAAAAGACCACATGAATTTGGCTATGAGCGCAAAACAAGCCTGTGACATGAATGAGAACTAGAGAAAGAACAGATCTCCCTTTTCATGTGCTCAGTGTATTGATTCTCTTCTTATTTATGCAGTTTTGAAGCATGGAGGAAATTTAAAACCTCCCAGTAATTGTATTTAGGAACGTAGAAGCATCTCCATGGCAACCCACTGTGACAACAAGGAACCCACCATTGGGAAGTAGCAATATTCAGTCAGACACAGTTCCAGAGATAGGATGACAGGCACAGTTTTAAGAGAGCATCTTATTCTCTACCCCTACATTCAAATAATTCACAAACTTTTCTATAGTTTCTGGACAGACCACAAAACACCAGTTCCTCCCATTTAAATAGTGGCCCAATAATTTATTTTATTTGAAAATACATTTTATTAGACTAAGCAGGGGCGTAACTATAATGGGGCAAGGGGAGACAGTTGTCTGGGGGCCGACTGCCTTGGGGGGGCCCCCCAGAGACAAGTCACATGACTGACTCCCTCACCCGTGCACCCGCCTGGGCTTCCTTCAGTTGTATTCATTCTCCGAAACTGATATGAGTGTTAAGACCTGGAGCTACCAGAACAGCATGTCTTTCTCTAGTACCATTAAACGATTTGCATCATCCACAACTTACAAAACCTTAAAAAAAAAATTTAGGATAATGTTCTATTGTGGCACATAGGTTATATATAAAAATTTTACTATGCTTTTTGTTACCACTATTCAGCCTCATTTAAGATTTCTTTACTTCATGAGCTGAGCTTCAGTAGGGGGCATTTTAAAATCTTGTCTCTGGGCCCACTACAACCTTGCTACGCCCCGAGACGAAGTTGTCCAGTATTGCAGTACAAGCCTCTGGATTATATTCTCTTGATCAGGCATATGTTATCAGAGCAGAAACAAAATAAATCTATATATTATTTGTTGCTTTTAAGGACAAAGGAGCCAGAGGGTAGGCTGAGCTAATCTAGTAGGCTAGTCCGGAAGGACTACCTATCTGAGATCCAATTAAGAGAGGGATATGTCTTCTGTAGGAATATGTCTAGGTCTCAGGTAATACAGGCCTTCTGAAGACAAACTAGCAAATGAAAAAAAAACATAGAGGTTTGCTACTGAAAATGTGTTAACAACAGAATTGGACAACTTGTCAACACAAGCTGCAGGAATTAAAGGCCTTATTGCTGCAGTGTGTTTAATATTCTTCCCTGAACTACTGGTTGCCTGCCTCTAGTTTCTTGGACAAGCTCTAAGTGTCATACTAGACATGATGGCAGCAGCCATGTTTGCTGGGAAAAGGAAAACACATTCAGCAAGGAGGTAGGGGAAGAGAGACATGTTCTGCACAGCAGCTCCCTGCAGTGAGGGCAAGGGGAAAGTGGTGTGCTCTGCATGCACTAGAAAGGTGAGAAGGTGGCACCTCACTGAGCTGCCTCAGTTGCTGGGGGGCTTGGTGGAGTGCTTTCACCAAGACTGCACATGTGTGCATTGGTGTCCCAGACATTGCTTTGCAGACATGCCAAAAAGCCCAGAGCAGAGCCTGAGCCTTTGCCCCTCCCTGCTTTTAGTCAAATGACTGACTGCTGTCGCATCTCTCTTATGAGTCAACCTACCACCCAAGGAAGGTCATTCAAAATCATCACTATACATATATATAATTTTAAAGCTCACCATCTCTCTTGTGTAAAATTATATTATGGTAGAAGAAGAGGTTGCCCTGGAGGTCTGTGTGAAAACACAGGCCTCTTGGGAGACTTCTCTTTAGACTCCTTTCCTGATGGGACGTGTGTCTGCAGGTTAAAAAACATGGCATTCAATTTCTCCAACTCTGCCATTCAACAGATCAATATTGTTCACATTATGAAGGTATTGGGGAAAGAATAATACATGTGGTAGACTATTTTGTAGTAACTATATTATGGGATTGCAAGTTATTTGTCCATGTGAATATTCTTTTGAAGTATCTGTCAGTCATAAAGGATTCAGGTGATTGATCCGGCCAAATAATTCAAAAATTCCAGTCCCATCTCTGGCTCCAGTTTCAGCTCTATAGGCCAGCTGACCCACTTTTACTTTGAAATCTTAATTCAAAGGGGTGTTAGTTCACAAACAAACCTTTATAAAGAATGTCATATCCTGAGTTATAAAACGTCCTGAACTGCAGGATGAATAACCAGATGAAGTACAGAATATCTGATTCTAGGGTATGCTCTGGACAGAAAAAGGAGCATTTCCTTGATGAAGAAAAGCATCCGGTATATAATCAGGGGGAAATCATCCTTTCTTCCTGCACAATTGAATGGGCCAGAAGTTTTGGACAGTGACAGTCCTGTCTGGTGCCCCAGAGAGTGCTGAGAAGGAAGGTGTTTTTGCCAGCTCTTTTACCCTGCTAACTGAGCAAAGAGGCACCTTTTCAAGTGCTGGTTCTCTTATATTTAGCAGGGGGAGAGGGCAACTGTCCCTAGCCAACCCCAGCACAACATCCTAGCCAACCACCTTGAGATTGTTTTTAATGAAAGGCGGTATATAAATTTAACAATAAAAATAAATAAATCCTTCCAGTGGTTGTTGCTGGTATCTACGTTATGTTTCTTTTTAGACTGTTAGCCCTCTGGGGACAGGGAACCACCTTATTTATTTATTTTTCTATATAATCTGCTTTGAGAACTTTTGTTGAAAAGCAGTATAATGGCAGCAGCAGCTCTAAGAGACAAATTGGTTGTTGAATGTTAAGGTATATCTACACTGCAAACATACTTCAGTATTTTATATCACTGTCAGTGCATTGTGCAAAGAATCCTGGGGGTTCTACTTGAAGGTGTAATTGTAGATGGAGGTGCTGAGAATTCTCTTTAAAGATGAGTGTGCCCCTCAGAAGGTTCCCTGGGGAGAGGAAATGAGTGTTATACCAGCTGTAGTCTGCAAGGTAGATACACTCTCTGCCTAAAAGCTCTTGTTTTGTATCAGCTTCAGGGGCCTAACGAGACAGTTGTCTGGGGGCCCACTGACTTGGGGGCCCCCCAGAGGCAAGTCACATGACTGACACCCCCCGCAGCCGCGCAGCCGCCCGGGCTTCCTTCAGTTGTATTGATCCTCTAAAACCGATGTGAGTGTTAAGACCTGTAGCTACCAGAACAGCATGTCTTTCTCTAGTACCATGAAATGACTTGCATCGTCCACAATTTACAAAACCTTTTAAAAAATAATTTAGGATGATGTTCTATTGTGGCACATAGGAGATAGATAGCTAGATAGATAAAAATAAATTTTACTATGCTTTTTGTTACCACTATTCAGCCTCATTTAAGATTTCTTTACTTCATGAGCAGAGCTTCAGTGAGGGGGGCGCCATTTTAAAATCTTGTCTCTCGGCCCACTCCAACCTTGCTACACCCCTGGTCTGCTTTGAAAAGATGCAGAAGTCTATATATCTGTAATTCTCCACATACTCTTAGACTGGTAGCACATGTGCTTTCTAATGAAGCTCACACACACCCACGCACAAATCTCCAATAAAAATGACTGTAACGCTCTTAGCAGTTGTGGGGTGGTGGTGGCTGTAGGTAGCCTGTCAGCTTTTCAAGCTGGGCGAGGCCCCAAGAAAGGGCAAAGAAGTACAACTGTCCTGTTTTCAGTTGTGAGACGTGACAGACAACAGGGGATACCCAGAGTAAATAATACAGTCTGTTCTGTTGCTATGGCAGTTACCAAAAAGAAAAACCCCACCAGTTACGAATCTGGGGCTGGGGCGGGGAGGGGGGGGTGGCCGCAAGAAAGGCTGCTCAAGTTACAGAGATTTGCATTTCGGAGAAAAAATAGCCCCCACCACTCCCCGCCAGGCAACCTGCACTGAATTAAGTGTTATATTATAGGCCTCACATAACTGCAGCAACCACAGTGACGTCCTGCGGCTTTGCTGACTTCCGAAGTAAAACACTGTTTAATGTCTGTGTGTGTAGCGTTGCCATGGGGAGGTGTGTGTGTGTGCGTGCGTGCGCAGCCTGCTTATCGCTGGGAAGGAAATCTGAGCTCGGCCAAGGCTTGACGCAAGCCAGGGACGATTGGTCTGACAAAAAAACACACAGAGGAAGGAATTCCTGGGTTTGCCCTCAGTCTTTTTGCTGGGAAAGAGCACAGCCAGGCAGCAGAGAGGTGGATGGAGCACTTCCACCAGCGACGATGGGCTTTCCTTTTGCCACGGGGAACAAGCAAAAGAAAGAATGTCCCCTAGTGTGAATGAAGGCATGGAAGAACCACAGGGCTTGACCCAAGACAAGATGAAATGGCACTTGCTTGCCTTCCCATTAATTCACTGAGGGCACCGTTCTTTCATCCAACTCCCATGCATTTAAAATTAGGCTTGTGCAGCAGTTGAATTTCCTGTTGGATTATGAGACAGCTTTGTCTCCCACTCTTAAAGCCAAACTAGATGTGCTGAGGCAGTCACGTTTATTTATTCACATGTCTGCCCTGTTTATATGTCGGGTGGGCAGGTATAATTTTAACAGCAAACGGGGTATGTGGAAGGAGGAAAGCATAACCCGCCTCCCACCCTCACCTTACTTTCAGGCACTTTTATCCCGTCTGACTCACTTCTAGTCAGGACCGGCATTAGAAGTCAAACACAGGCCTAAGGGCCCACACAGCTGACCCCTGAAGAAGAAGGGAAATAAACACACTCCTGTTTCTCCTACATACCTAAACTGTTTCTCCTACATACCTGAAAGGCCCAACAGTACTGAAGCCATGCCTTCTTTGAGAAAGAAAGTACTATAAGATAGAAAACAATTATGCAGTATACTCACGTGTAAATAACAACAATACATTATCTATCTAGCTGTCTGTCTGTCTGCAAGTCTGTCTGCCCTAACCCTAACCCTTTCAAATGTATATGATCCCATCATGGGAAACATGCCCTGTGAATATTTTTCTTTCCTTACAAGCATGCAGTTTGAAGTACAAGCAACAAATTAATTGGGGACAATTAAAAAGGGTCCCCTGGACAAGTCATAGCCAACGAGAGAGTTCCATTTTCTAGGTTTGGCATATGTCTGCCTATAAGGCACATTCAGTAGAAAAACAAATCGCTTTCTTTTTTAATTTCAAAATTTGGAACTTTCTGCCATCATGATTCAAGGTGGAAAAATGATGTGGGTGGGAAGTGTTCCTGTGGGATGGAAAACTGAATCCTGAACAGCCCCACCATAGCAATACATGTTAGCACAAACAACTTTACTATTCAGAATGGCCATACCCCAATGGAAGGGGAGGAGTTCAGAGCTGGGTGGAGTGAGCTGAGTTAAGGCCTGGGGCAATAGGAGGGTGTGATGACAGCCAAACTGCACATTACTTTAAACGCAAAGCTAGGCCCTGTGTACTTTTAACTTTATAGCAGCCACAGGAGCCCCCTGTGGCACATGGGGAGCAGATATTTAACCTTTTCCCCTTTCCCTGCAATCCTGCTGAAAATCACCTCTCAAAGTTGCTATTTGCCGGAGTTTTCATTGGGATCATGTCACGGTGGGAAAGGTTAAATATCCATCTCCACATACTGCGGTTCCAACCTTATCAGCCCCCCCCGCCGCCCCCGCCACATGCTGCTGCTTATATAACTCAAGAAACCACACACTGCAGGGGCAAACTGGGCATTGTAGCTGGGCCCAGACTCTTCTGAGGATATCAGCATATGTGTTTTCTGCAGAAAAATTCTATAGGTCAAGGGTGAGCAGAAGGTAGGCTGCAGTTCACTACTGGATCATACTAAGCGGACCACTTGAGGCCTGCTGGTTGTTTGGATTCTTGCACAGCATGCTGGACCAAGTGGACTTTACTCTGGCCCACCAAAATACTTACATTCTTAAACAAGAGCGCACACTCAGGATCACTTAACATAGATTAGTCATGCATTAACTGTTCAGAGACCCTGAGTATACACTCTTGCTTTGTAAATTTAAAGCATATTGGTGGACAAGGATGTGAGCAGGTAAGCCTTTGTGGGGGAAAGCCTTCCAATCAGGACTGAAGTGAGGTGACCTCTGCCATAGGTCCTTGGTCTGGGCAAGCCAGGTCACAATTCTGAAAACTATTACCAGAAGGCAGTATCTGGGCCTACATTCCTAAGCAGAGTGTTGTACTGATCTTTCAATGATGTGTCTGAACTGCAGGTCGGGACTGGGAATGGCATGGTGGAGATGCAACGCTTGGGGCAGAGAACTAAGGATATCTCTTTACCACAAATTTATATTGGTTTTTAAGCCAGTTTAAATGCAGTGGCTTCCCTCAAAGAATCCTGGGAATTATGGTTTGGTCAGGATGCTGAGAATTCTGCAGCTCTCTAGGCTAGATCTCTAGCCTTTTGCTGATATATAGTTTCCAGGACAAGAGTTGTGCAGAAAAGGACATTTCAGAAAGTACAGCTTCATCCTATGGAGCTGAGAAAAGCAGCACTTGCTGAAACAGCATTTTTGACAAGGCTATTAATGGAACTGGAGCAGTTTGTCTGCTTGGTTCTGCCCCAAATGAATTAAAATGTTGCCACCCCAACAATAGCACATTAGATCAGCAAGAATTGAACTCTCATTTTCATGTCTAATGTCTACCACCTTTTAACTCTCCCCTCATCTTACAACTGGGTCTGTGCTCTGGGCTAGTAGTGGAGGTCAGAAAGCTCTCCATCATGTCCTTTGGAATGCCAGAGTTACTAAGTAAGCTATCTCTTTGTATATCTTCCAAAAGTGCAGACAATAGCTTCTCTCCCCAAGGGATTACTGTAAGTGATGAAGATGCCCCTGGAATTGTAGGCGCCTGGCTTACCTCTGTGGTTGGACCCGCACAAGAAAACTGTCACTCGCCCTCCATTGCATCTGGTCACCAAAGGACCAAGTTGGATTCACCAGAAACAAGCTTAAAGGACTCAGAGGTAATGGGTTCTAAAGCTGTTTCTGGGTCCCATTAAACTGGATAGCCTGTGAGCCCTTTAGAGTTAACAGCATGTGTTAATTGCACCCACTTCAAGTCTAGTCAGTCTAAGATGTAGTCAGCTGCCTTAGACTAGAAGTGTTCCTAAAGCTGATATAGGAATAAGGGCACCACGTTATACTAAGGACTGTTGGGCCACTTTTGTTTGAAGTGGTGGTTAAGCCAAAGGAGTTGACTTTTTTGGAGTGATTATCATTCTTACGAATGTTGAGAAGGAACATGGCTCACCACGCCCTGGAAAACCTTTGCAATTTCTGTTGAGACAGGGAATATTGGAGTGCAAGACCGGTCACTATGCCAATTGCCAAAGACTGTCAATTTACGATGGCTTCATTCAGTTAACCACTACATAAAATATGTCTAGGTGGATTGTCCCAGCATCAGACCAAAAAACCCATCCTTACTCTTGACCCCAGTTCTTCTTTTCCCAGATTTGCCTCGGACCAAACTAATGCTTTTCCTGATGCCTCAGACCAAACCTAGGAGGGCTGTTTCTGATCTTTGACCCTTCCCAATTGCTCCAGAAACACAACAGAGCCTCTGAATTCAAAGCCATGGTAGATTGCAAACTTGCTCACAAAGAATCAGATCTTACTAATGAACTTAAAATATCATGTTTGTTTTCATTCTAGATCCTCTTGTCTGTACCCAACCCAGAAAGTACATGCCAGATGACTTCAACCGAAGTGTGATTCTCTGCAGTGCCGAAGCTCACACTGAGGGTGCGCATAAGCTGGTAAGAACTGGTTCTGCACAAGCTTTGTTGAAATGAATAAGAGGTGGGGCTTTGACCAAAATTAGTGCCAAACCTGACTTTGCGCCGTGGTGACCCAGAAAAATGATTCCTGAAAATTGCATAAATTATATACTAATTTTACAGCCATTGAAGGCTGGAGAGCAAACTAGTTCTTCTACACTGGCCCATGATGAAAAACATCCCTGGACGGCTCTAGCCTTCCTCATCTGTGCAATATTCAGACCTTGGTGGGATTTTGACTGAAATTGGTTTGTCAAAATTTTTCTTATGAACAGAAAAAAGGGTCAAATAAATTGAAAAGAGGAAAATATATTACATAATTGAAAATATGTACTCTCAGAGTGCCTCATGGGTGTGGAGTTTGTGGGTTTTATTTTGTAAACACTTATCAGATACATGTCTATTACTTATATAAGAAGCTTGCTTTATTTATTTATTTATTTATTTATTTATTTAACTAACATTCTTCTCTGTGTAACATTATTTCCCTGTGTAAACCGCCCTGAGCCATTTTTGGAAGGGCGGTATAGAAATCGAATAAATAAATAAATAAATATTGCTATGCCACCCAAAACTTGCGTCTCTGAGTGGTTAAGAAAAGATAAATAAAAAGTTTACCAAAACAAGTGCATTGATTTGGATGCATTCATTATATGCACGATTGCCCTAAAATGTGGCTTGAGGCCTAATGCTCACGGAAGTGGTCAGCCTGTGTCTGGGTGTACCACTTCAGCCTGCAGGTGGGCTCTTGCATGACTGAATCTTCTTCTGTACAAAACAACAAAACAAACTCCCTTCACACATAAAACTAGCATATCAGGAAAGGATTAGGCAAAAACATCTAGACTTCTATCTGCAGCATTTATTTACCTATTTTTGATATGGAGCTGCAGCATTCAGTCGTATGAACCCCACCAGCAATTTGAAGTGGTACAGACCAGACAGAGTTTACCACCTCAGCAAGAACTAGGCCTAAAAGAGAAGATTTGAAAACATTCCATTCCAAATCAAAAAAATCCTAATGTGTTTATTCTAAAAGGAAGTCTGGGCAGTGAAAGAGAGCAAAACAACACAGCACCCACTACTTAGAATCCAGCTCTAAAGAACATGTGGCATGTTTTAGCAATTCCCTTTGGAGATCTGTGACTCTCCGCCTGTCCTAAAATAACCCTGACTCCCTCTCCCCTTATCACCTGGAAACATTTTGATTCCCTAAATACTGACTGCCTGGGCCCCAAATATCATGAAGGGGAGTTTGACTGCCAGCTTGCAGACAGGAAAGGGTGTCATTCCTGCTCCACACACATTACAGTAAAGAGGCCCCTCCTACGTCCTGTCTCATCTGTCTGTCGGCCCTCGTAATTACTGGCCTGGGAGGGGCTAAGGTTTTAAAAAGGATTTCCCTTTGAGTAAAAGTCAGTGACTTTAGGTGGTAAGTTCTCAGCTCAGACTCTTGGCAGCTGGAGGCAGACTCTGGTCTCTCCTGTCTTCTTGCCCTTCCTTTCTTTTTTTCTCTCTTTCAAGGTGGAATTATACAGCAAGAGACCTGTGGGCTGGGACCTTTCTAAAAGAAACGCACTGATTGCTAGGTAAGTGATAACTTTTTAAATAGGTTTGTCTGTGTCTCACAGTCTGGAGCTTTGGGGCTGCATTTTATACTTCTCAGCATGTATTGTATGTAGTCTAGAAGTTACTCCCTATGGCGGCATAATGTACTCAGACAGTGTTTGGTTTCATAACGAAGGGGCTTTGAGTCATAAATCACTCGCTTTCTTTAAGAACTATAATTCAGAAGGCAGCTTGAGGAAAGTCTGCAAGAATTATTGTAGTACTGGGGCCACATTTAGGACTAGCTGGCACAGGCAGGAGTCCACCACAATCAGGAGGTCTTCCTCGAGCTTTGGGTTTGTGTAGTTGAAATCAGCATCTGACACCTCCTTTCAAAGTGCTTCATGGGGAGGAGAAAAAAGAAAGTTGGTTAAACTGGATTCTTGTTCTTTGGTCCTCATAGAAGCGCAGAGAGGCTTATCCTTGAGCTGGCAGAAGGAATTTAGCGAGTGCTGCTTTCTCGATTAGGTGTGCACATGGGCTGTTGCGTATTTTTAACCCCACGTTGCAAGTTTCAGCAACTGGTGTGGAGAGAGGGCACCTGCTCAGTTTTTATGACAGGACTTCCTGGCCACTGCCAGGCTTACCTGGCCTTTTGTAAGGATGAGATGCCACCCAGAGAAGGGATGCAAGAAAGTGACAGTCCCACAAGAACAATCTACTTTGGTTAGAAATTGGCACAGATATAATTTTTCCTTTAAACTGGAGTGGCCAAATTTGGTGGGGTAGTGGTTTGGACATGGTTTGGAGGGATAGCCCTTTTCTTGCAGTATATTGCTTCTCCGTCAGGCATGGTGCTTGTCCTGACAATAAGCTCTTTTCTCCGGTGTCTGTGCATGATGGGATGTGGGAAGGAGAGAAATCAGTATGTTGTAAAAACTGCATCTGGGCTGAAATGTTTCCAGGCCAGAAAGGGTTTTAGCAGCATTTGCCCTCAAAGGGCAGAGTGTAGATAAAGAATTCAACCTTCCTGGTGAACCTGGCAAACAAAGACAAAAAGTGAGACATAACTTTGGCTGGGAATGTCGAGTGGCTTCCCCCTCTGTTGAGGTTGTGTAACCGCCCACAGCTAAGTTATATAAGGACAATTGGAACATGATGAGACATCAGTTTTGGGTGGGGGCACTTCCTCGTCGGCACAGTGGTACCCTCAAAATGGCACCAGTCATACTCTGCCTGGCACACGCCCATTGGGAGAATGATTCATTCTTTCCTTGCAGATTCTTTCTGTTTTCCGCGCAAAATTGTTTCTGCTGGTTCTTTGCAAATTTCAGTGCCACTCCCTCTCATATTTTCCATTCTTGAAGCTCAGACATGCTTGTTGATAGTAGCTGTGGCATTGCTCAGGAATGGGCAAGGCATCTCACAAAAGGGCAAGTTATATTTCTGTCATACTCGCTCCTTTTTTGTCTACAAGGAGTCCTATAAGGACCCTCCAAGCATTCACAATTTGAATCGGCCTAAGACATTTTGGGCCCTGAGGGGGGAAATCCTATTTATTAATTAATGTGAGGCACAATCCACCAAAACATTCTCCTATGGAAGCCTGATTATCTCCATCTTGCTTCTGTGGGAGAATATCCTGATGGACTCTGTCCTATGAGGTCAGTTCGCTAGATCTCTACCATCTTGATTGAAGTCCAAAAGATGCAGCCTCACCTTACCTCATGCTAAAGCTGCTTCTGTGCACCGCTTAAAAGTTCTGTCATATTTTCCAGTTAGGGACAAAACAGACATGGCATATGGGAGCTCCATAGCTGGATCTCCAACTTTGTCTTTGACATGAGAGGGCATTGTAAATTGGTTTGGGGCACTGGTGCAGGAGGAGGAGGCATTCAGCCCTTACCCAATGCAGCTTCTGTGATCAAAACTGTCCCTCCTGCACTGCAAAAGCTGTTGGGTAGTGGACCCTGCTGGGTGGGGGAACAAATACTTGTTATGTGTTACATTTTTTAAAAAGTTAAATGATTGGACCACATATCTCTTTCAAGTCTGGTTTGGCCCTCAGGAAGTTGGGGATACATTCTGCAATTGGTGCAAACTTTCTTATGCAGCAAGTTGTATTCTTAGAGTCCACCTTTGAATTCTGACAAGTCCCCTAAGGCTAAAGCCATGTCTTTTTCAGAAAAGTGGATATGGAGGAAGTCTAGGGTTTCCATCCTGAAACAGGAGCGGGTGGTGGTGGTGGTGGAATGGAATGGATGAAATCCTTTGGCCTCTCCTGGAGATTCTGAGCGTGTTAGGATTTGAACTTCTATGGAGGTTGGTGAAAATCTGAATTTCTGCAAGGGATTTGAAGATGGCGACTCTAACCTTGGGGTTCAGCTTCCAATTGATATTTGATCCCTCCCCCAAACATGATTGCTTCCTGACATCAAGACGAGCCAAACCCATGTCTTTCTTTGTGCTCAGTTTCTCTAGGTTTTTGAATCTTGGGGGAATTAGTCACAGACAGGTTGTTAAGGCCCTTCTTACACTCAGGAAGGAGTATAGACATCAAACGGCTCCTTAACTTTTGAGAATAATTTTTAATCTGATCTGCTCCTTTAACTCTTGCACTAATGTCTGATGTTTCTATGATTTTATTATTATATCTCTCAATTGCCCAAGAAATATTTTTATTGGAGGATAGGATATCAATCTTTATAACATATAAGTACATTAAAAGAAAACACCTTTTGCCGTGCAGATCTTACGGCTTTTCTCCCAACTCTGTTATAAAATGGGGACAGAGGGAATGGAGGATGGCATCGGGGCTGGCCTCCAGCTGGTTGTACGTTTGTCCATTCCCTTTCTCTGTCACTGAAGAAGACTCCTTGTATTTGCCATATCAACGTTTGTATTTTCCATAGAAAATACTTAAAATGTGGCAGGGAGACACCCATTTCCAAAGACTTTGTGACACATTCCAGGGTGCTGCCACTGGCCACGGATCCTTGCTCTGGGCCCACTCTGTAATGGTTAATTATTTTTTCTTAAGCATCGGAATACACATGGCCAGGGGCGTAGCTAGGGGAGAGGGTTCATCCCTCTCTCTGGCGGCCCCCCAGAATGAGGGAGGTATTGAAGAAAATAGGGAGGGGTGGAGCTGGAGGGCCCTCAGGAGCTGGGGGCCCGTGTTCTTTGAACCCTTTTGCTCAATTATAGCTACGCCCCTGCACATGGCACTGTACACAATTTGAAGCCATGCATCTCCCTTTCATGCTTTATATCGTTACCACAGCGAAATGCTTTTTCTTGTAATATGGGTGCAGCTGGGGCACACACACACTGTGAAGAAGCATTCAGAATCCTCCACAGAGTCCCTGGCTTGCAACAGGAAGACTACTAGCCACTTGATATGAGATTAGGCTGCCCGCTTTACTCAGGTTAAATTAAGTGGTAGATTAATTAATGCAAGCTTTAACTGATTAATTGGTGAGGGCAAATTTTAATCAGTGGGACTAAGAGTTACAGGCAAAGTTTTTTTCCACTTTTTATTTTTAAACTTCTGTGTTGCGATATCTGGTAACTAAATAGTACAAATAGTGTAATGTAATACATGTATTACAATGTTTATCTATATTATATATATGATCGTCATAAAAACAATGTCATTTGCAGTATTTGACTTTAAAATTTTCAGTGTAAGATTCTGAGGTTATTTTGATTGTGGTGTGTTACTATAGTATGGGATGGAAAATAAAATGTTAAAGATGGACATTCCTCTTTTTAATTAAATAGTAAATTATTTCACAATTAGACATCCATATGGAGGTTTCAGCAATATGCAGATTGATTACATTTATTTGATCATTCAATTAAAAGGCAGTGCATTATTTATTATTTATTTATTTATTTATTTATTGCATTTCTATACCGCCTAGTATAGAAATCTCTAGGTGATGTACATTAATCAGATACACATTATTTAATTGCTGGATTACCCTCATTCAAGGATTTCTACCGGGACCCCCAATTCTCCCTTACCCAAGGATGCAGATCCAACCCTATAACCTGCAGTCATCTCCACTGGTTTTGGAGGACAACATAGGTGCAGCAGGCCATACAGGGACAAAGTTGGCATTGGGTTATCTATACCACATTTTTCCTGCTGTTGGGAGCACCATTTTTCATGACCTTGCTTGCCAGGAGCAAAGCAAGTGTTGAAGCAGATACATGCATTAAACAACCCAAGCAGTAACTGTTGGGGAATCACCATGTTTGGGTGTGTACCATGTGTCTCATATGGCTCGTCTGTGTCATTATTAGATTCCAGACACCACATGGAACCCAAGATGGATATCCATTCCAGTCTGTTCCAAGTTTCCTAAAACTCCTTGGGGGGGGGGATAAGACTTTTCTGGACATGAGAAGTTGCCTCCCCACTCTTGGCTGCCCTAAAAGACCCTCTGGTCTTACTGTTGTCTGGGTGGGGTTAACAAGATAAGCTCCTGTTTGCTTTGAGACCTTGGGTGTTACTTCTAGATACCACCGTGGCGGGCACTGGCACAGAATCTGCTGATAAATTGCTATGAATAACATATAGATCAGAGTGAAGGTGATTAACCTGTGTTTGTAAAGGTTTCTTCCCTCCTGTTGCATTCCCCCTTTTGCGTCCCAGTCTTTCTCTACAGTAACCTTTATGTGGGGGAACGGCTTTCTGACATGGGTGCTTAATTGTATTTAGAACCAGAGCCTCCCTCTCCTTTAGCCTGACGGGGACAAAGGAACCCTTGCACGCAACTCCAGATCATGTTTCAAAGCAGATCCAGTAGGCAGACGGAGCTACTGCATTTAATACGCCATTCTCTAGTTTATGTGCATTTTCACTGCAAAAAGTCTCAAGATAGACTGGACCAGCATAGTAAATCGGGCATTGGTGAATCAAAGAAGGCTGCAACACAACATGATTATGGAAGCCTATCAGAGGCCAGGTGGAGATTGTCCTATCTAGAGGTTCACTTGGGGCCTTTAGCAGTTATAGTGATGTTTCACTGCAATGCTGCCAAGACGCATTGAAGCAAATAGGTTTGTCGACAGTTCCACAGGCCAGTTCTAATAACTGTCTGACCTTGGACAGAGGTGGCCCGTAAGGGGGGCAGAGTGGGAGGCAGGTAGGTCTGACCCATGAGGCACAAAGCACTGGGAAGTTTTCCCATTAAAGTCCCACTGAAAGACGTGGGAGCTGCAAGAGAACACAGCGGCCCATTTCAAGGGGGCTTGAGCAGGAGAACATTGCTACATTTTAAGCCCCACATTAACTAGTGGGAAGGGGTTACCATTTGGCTATCCCACCTCAGACACCAAAATGCCTTGAGTTGGTCCTGGATTTTCACTTGTAAGGGAACACGGCCTCGTGGTCTCTATTCAGACTTGGGTGTGGCATGGCTGGGATTTTCCACTGGCTTTGGTGCTCAGAGAGGGCGTGGATGAATCACCACTGCTTTGACTTGGATGCTGTCTTTTCTTCCCTGCTCCTAGTTAGTTCCTGCTTTGCATAAGGGCACTAACTTGGGCGTTGTTCAGATTGCTAGAGACAGTTGCCCGCGCAATATTTTAAGTTCAATTGTTGGAATGGACTTAATAAAAACTCCACTTAAGTCATTCTCCAGTCTACAGCTTCATCTGAGATGCAGCCTTCAATACTGAATACTAGACCATTTATGGGCCCCATTTATGAGCCCCATGGTTGCCAGGCGGCGCCTCTTGCTCTGCTTCAGAGATTCACTGTTGTTTTTCAGGGGATAATTAATCTCCCAATCAGTTTCAACAGCCTTGAGTTCCAACACCCAAGTCAATTTACAAGCTTTCTCTATCCCAGAGCAAATTCCTTCTCTTTTCCATATGTAACAACTGTATACAGCTGTTATTTATTTGTTTTTAGCCAAATCCAGACAACACCTTTCTGAGATCCTAAGGTCCAGGATGGGATAGGATGCATGCAATAACTATTTGTTCTGAGCACTCTGTCTTCTTGCTGTTCATTTCTGGTGAGACTCGTCTAGAGGTAACGTGGTGGCCGCCATCTTAGCCAACAAACATAGAATAGCCAGTCTTTTGTGTTTCAAGGACCTTGTTTCTGTAGCCTGAGCAGAGATTGTAACCAATACACATACTACTTGTGGTACAGAACAAAAGCCCCAAGGCGATATTAGTCTTACCTATTTTAATAATTCGGAGCTTCCAATCTTTTGTAAAACTACTATAGTTTTTCCATTCTTTTTTGACATTTGGTGGTTTTTTAAGCAAGTAGTTTCATTCTTTCTTTCTTCTTTGTTCTCAAGTCTTCAAGTAAACATCTGATAACCGTGGGCACATGAAAAAGTCTCTAGTAGTCTGAAAGATCTTGAGTGCTGATTCAGTGGTCCTGAGCTGTGCAGACCAGATGAACGTGTGTTTCCGCCCATACAGCTGTTAAGGATTTGGGAAGGGAGTAACTCACGTGTTCTGCATGCAGAAGATCCCAGGTTCGGCCCCTGGCATCTCTAGTTAAAAGGATCTGAGATAGCAGGGCTGGGAAAGAACTTGTGCCTGAGGGTTCAGATGGCACAGTGGTCTGACAGTATAAAGCAGCCTCACTTGTTCATGTGCACAGGATCAGCTGATGCTGTGTAGTCTACAAGGCTGGCTCCTTGCACTGAACAGGCCCATGACCTTCCTATCCTGGGACATTTCGCCTGCCCTTGGTTGTAAGATCCCAGCTTCTAGCTCTTGCAAAACGCACCCTGGGTGCTCCTGACTGTTTGTGGAGGGATTGCTCCCAGTGCTTTCCCCAATGCTTGGCTTTGTAGTATGTTGTATATCAGAGTTTTTGGCCTGTTTTTGGCCCCAGTTGCAAGTGGGTTTTTGAAATCTGAAAGAACGCAAGGATTTACAGATAAATCACTGAGAATTTCAGCCTTCTTCTTTTTCATAATGGGACTTGCTGTACTTTTTCCAGCTGGGAAAGAAAATGTGAACTTTGAAAATATAAGATTTTAAAAGTAACATAGGAACTGACAGTAAATCATAGTTTCAACCTCCTTTTCATAATAGGACTACTCGTCCTTTCCCTTACAAAGTAAAGTACGTAAACATTCAAAAGACAGTAGGCAAAATAATAAACATGGGCCCCCAAAAAAGAATAATAACTTTTTATGGTTCAGCAGTATTTGGAAGGTAGAATGTCTCATGTCTTTGGGCATTTGGGAAACTCCTCTGTGTAAATTTCAATTGAAGTGCTTTTAATTCCTGCTGTTTCAGCAGCTGTGCTTTGTGAGCCTGAGCCACACCTAAAATGGTGCGTTTTGTGTTGCAACGACAAGCATTTGTTTGTCCGGATGACTCAAAGTATGGCCTGGATTTGGCGCAAGTGCAAATCCACGTGTCAGATTCACCTCTTTAAGAAAACAAGGGGCTCATTCATACGAGAATCTTTACATGGGGGCTTTGTGGTGAAACTATAAATGAGTTGATTCCTTGCGTAATCTGACAGACAGATCTTGCGAATACTCC
Organism: Hemicordylus capensis; assembly: GCF_027244095.1. Classification (NCBI taxonomy): domain Eukaryota; kingdom Metazoa; phylum Chordata; class Lepidosauria; order Squamata; family Cordylidae; genus Hemicordylus; species Hemicordylus capensis. The sequence continues at coordinate 179,466,578 of NC_069658.1, forward strand.
AACATGGAGCCGGTGACTCACTGTAGCCTGTAAAACTTGCAACATGGGGATTCAACTGAAGACATTGCGTTAAGATTTTGACATAAATTGAAGATTCAGCATTCACAAGGCCATGCTTGCAAACTAATCTTCTGCCTAACCATTGGTCAGATGACCCTCTAGAATAGAGCTGTAAAATTTGGCCCCCCAGCTGTTGTTGGACTACATCTCCCATCATCCCCAGCCACAGTGGCCAATAGTCAGGGATGATAGCGATAGCAATAGCAATAGCACTTACATTTATATACCGCTCTATAGCCAGAGCTCTCTAAGCGGTTTACAATTATTTAGCATATTGCCCCCAACATTCTGGGTACTCATTTTACCGACCTCGGAAGGATGGAAGGCTGAGTCAACCTTGAGCCCCTGGTCAGGATCGAACTTGTAACCTTCTGGTTACAGGGCGGCAGTTTTACCACTGCGCCACCAGGGGCTCCTCCTCCTATGATGGGAGTCATAGTGCAACAACAATTGAAAACTAACGTTGTACAACCTCAGTCTAGAAGAAAAGTGTGTAGGAGATGGAAAGAAAACAGAAAACATTTCTTTCCAAAATGTAAAAACAAAATGCATTGCTCTGAAATGGGAAACGGGACTAAAGCGTTGATCTGCTATATAGACATTTCTTTGGGCAGCCTTACATTCATCAAATGGATCTGAATTTTCTCTGAAAAAAATAATTTCCAAACTAGGTGCATTTTATAAGGTATGGCCACTGCTTTGGTCATGTAAAATGATGCAGTACTAATAAAATGTAGTCATTCCATTGACGTAGTCAGTCCATTGATGTAGCCAGATTAGGGATAATCATTTTAAAGACTGATGTCACTTGAATATATGAGTTCATAAGTGGTGTTGAGCTTCCTTCACTGTGGCCTGATGTGTAGGGCCAAAATAGATAGTGGGAGCCATAATTGCTGCCCAATTGTCTGCCCCATTTACATATAAACTGGGAAGAATGACCAAAGCTGGGAAGAAAAGTGCATGAGGATGTGAGACAAGCAGTCTCCTCAACCACACACCTGATATAAAAATTCAATGCACTCCATCCTCTGCTTATAGACAAATGAGAGAGTCACATGAATATCAAATCTAATTTGACTGGAAAGGGCTGGACACAAAGAACTAATGCCAGTGAAAGCACCTGTGCCAGCTCAGAATGTGGCCACAGGCCCATGCAGATAAGATTTGTACATGTGGCACCCGCCATTTTGATAAACAGTCTGAGCCTATTGCCTGTCCGTATGTTCTCTTCCTTTTAGGCCCTGTTGTTTTTGCTTTTAAATTAAGGGGCCTGAGCAGGAGTGTTGCACAGAGGACTCTGTGCTAGAAAAATAACAGTAGTGCATAAACTGTGAGCAGGCTTCGTCAGGCCTGTAACCAGCCTCAAAATTGGGGTGGGGGGATTACAGAAGTCAGGGGAGGCAAGTTATAAAATGTTGAGTGAAAACAGTCAGTGAGTCTGGGGAGGAAAGAGAATTTTTTGGTGTGGCACATATGATACACACCATGTCACCAGCTGGCTATGGGCCTGTGCTTTGTAACTGTGAGCTGAACTACATGTTGCACTTTTTCACGGGAATTGGCATCTCCAGTTCTAGTAGGGCCATTTGGATTGGGAAAATGAAATAGGTATATTAAGCCGTGCTCACCTCATGATTCAGGACCATCACATAGTGAGTGTCCCCATCCATTACTCTACTACTGTGCTCTTGGTCAGCTCCCATTCACTTCCACAGAGCTTGTGCAGGAGAACTTCCAGGGAATTTTGCATCTGCTTACGAAATCCCCTTCCTGAGCTGTCCTTCGCTGAGACTTGCAAAGACTTGCAGAAATTATGTAGAATTGCTTTCAGTGTTCAGATGTGGGAAGGCTGGAACCTGTGGAACTGTGGGTAAGAGACACAATTACTCTGTTCACCGTCAGCTTAGCGCACAGAATTTGTATACATCCCTTTGGTATTTGTGAATATGCTTGTATAGAAAAGCAACTAAAAGGCTTTTCCAGACACATCACATGTGTGTGTTTTTAAGCTCCCACAGTACTTACTGACGGGCTCTCACATGGACTTCGGTTATCTGGGTGGGCTTCTGCAGAATCTCATTTTCCCTCCTTGTGAGTTCCAGCAGTGAAGGCAGACACCGAGTATTGTCTTAGGGCTATTTTTATAGCACCACCTGCTGGCAAGTGCTTGCTTTCCCATTCCTTTTTATTACCACTTTAAAGTCTATTGGGAAGACTCTACAAGCAACACACGATGTGCTACATACAGGGCTCTGAATTGGGCTAAGTTAGTGCTTGGGGAGCGACAAACTCAGGACACTGGAGGCGTGAGCCCCAACAAAAAAGGCTCAGAGCTCTGCTGGAAATATGGCAGATCTGGTAAGAGGACTTGGCAGGACAGGGAAGCCGGCAGACCTTGAGCAGAAATACATGTGTGAAATACTTGAGCAGACCTGTGTGTTAGAAAGCTGGTCACCACCGACCAGGCATAAAGGGGAGCATGGGAGTGAAAAGGCAGCAAGTGAGAAGGGATGCTAATCACTGCTACCATTTTCCTGCCTGGCTCCCCATCCCCCCAAAATGTTGAGCTTATTTAGAGTTGCCATGCCCCCCAAAATTTCAGGTTTCACCTGGATTTTAAACATCTCACCCAGATTGCTTGGCCCACTCAGATTCGCCAGGATTTCAGCTTTCATTGGCGGAGGCGGGTGGGGGGGGGGGGGAAGCTAAGCTCTAGCCCGTGAAGAAGAGAAGTTATGGAGCAAAATGTGCAATCACTATTCTGCTCAAAAATTATGTTCAAGCCAATTAAAGCAGCCTCAAGCAGAGGCTGGGAAGCCATCTGTAGAGCTAATAAGGTTCCCTCCAGCTCAGTGATTCTGTGGGATGACAGGAAAGTTGAAAATGCAGTATGCAGGTACTTGGAAAGCACAGAGAGGGTTGTATAGATAGGCCTAGAATCTGATCATTGCCCAAGTAAAGATCCATGCCTGACCTGAAAGATTTATAGCCGGCCAGACCAGGCCAATTGAATTATGGACTGTCTGGGTGAATGAAGCAGTTCTAGCCTTCCTCCTCTAACTTAGATCAGTTAATGCAAATTGAACAGGTATCTGTTCATGGTGTTTTGCCAGTGTACATTTGAGTTTTTCAGTCTTGGATGGTTTTAAGCACAAAAGAGTTCTGTTGCTTCTGGAACAAATGTGTGCTGGCAACAGCCTTCAGTTAACTGCAGGATTGTGACAACTGTGGTTAAGCACATGTGAAGTTGATGTTGCGTAAGCCTTAGAATGATGTATCTGCAAGCCTTATACTAATTCACAGGACTGGGTTTCGGCTTTTAAAAAAGCTTTCCAAATGTTCTAGGATAAAGGCTAATGGAAAGCAACGAGCAGGAGGTGTAATGTTAAACACTTAAAATGGTGAACACCACTTGGGTGAGAGAGAGATTGAGAGAGAGAGAGAGAGAGAGAGAGAGAGAAGTGATGCATTTTAGAGAGGGCTGAGAGAGTCTGTACAACTACCTAGACAAGGCAAGCCCAGAATTCAAATGTTCCCAAATGTGCACACGGGAGCTCTCGGCTTTGGTCCCCAAATGTTGTTGGACTATAGATCCCATCATCTCCAGAGGCCATTGTGGCAGGAGATGATGGGAGTAGTAGTCCATCAGCATCTGGGAACCCAAGGCTGAAAACCCATGGCACATTGGGACTTGTTTTTCATGGGTTTGTCCCTAGCTTTGCAGTCTGTTCAGTAACATTTTGAAGAAGTGGGGGGAAAGGCTATCAGGCTTGCAAAACTCACGGGAAAAACCCATATCTCTAATCTGCGTTATATTGCATGAATGGTGATGCTGGTGTTTCTCTGGCAGTGATTGGCTACACTGCTGTAATGTTACAGAGAGGTGAGGCCGACAAAAGGGTTCGAGACTGACGTTGGCGGAGCTGATTTTAGACAAAAGCAGAGCAGGCAGAAGGGCTAGGAAAGAAGGTAGGGATCTGAGAAAGCAGCAGGCCAAGAGAGCATGTGGTGAGGGCCGGGGGTGGGGTGGGATTGATCTCATTCAAGGATTGATCCAGAGCGCTGAAGAGACATGGAGAAGGCCGAAGACTGAGTGGAGCTTAAGATGGGAGAGAAACTGGGAAAGAGAATGAGCAGAAAGGGAAAGTGCACACAAATAGGAGCTGCAGTGCTGTGGAAGGCTGAAGCTCACATGTTGATCTGAAATAACCAATCAAATTTCAGGCTGCAGTCCTTACTTCCATATATGTGTCTATAACCAAAACCATGCATAAATATACATCTGGATCTTTCCAAGTCTAGCAGTTCATTAAATCAAATACTCACATAATCCGAAAAAGAAGTCCAAATCTCTGAACAAACGTCTGGTTTGTTTCTCTTTCATACACCATTCTTTCATTTGAGAATGAAATGGCTAGTTGTATGTGTCATATATAGATGACTGGAGAAGGAAGCAGATTTCCAGTATGTTCAGACAATCCATTTAGCAACTGCAGCTGCCTTAGCAATGAAAACGTATTGAGTTACCAGAGAGAGACCCAATGCTGGTAGATAAATCCCAAGACTAGTTCTTGAAAATTAAAATGACAAAATATCAACAGCTTTACACTAATAAACTGTTTAACATACATTGTGGACATGCACAGTAACCCCAAGCAGACGTTTGGTACTTCAGCAAGTGAGAGGTTATGCAGACCTGTAGGGCAGTTTTGTCAATAACTGTTTTCCAGTACAAGTTAAATGCAAGGCAGCCAAAGACATTTTGGTGCCTCTGATAGAGAAATTTCCAATGGATCCGCTGCACATACACACTTTGGCCACATCCGCACGTCACGCAGAACTGTGGTTCCCGTGGTTCCCAGTCCTCTCCAGTCAGTGAGACTACAGAGAGGAGGGGGTACTGGCTGTGTGGGCTTCTTTCCTGCTTGAAGGACAGCCTGCACAGCCAGTCATGGAGGGAGAGGGGGAGGAGCTTCCTCCCTCAACTCCAGTCCAGACGAATGCAGTCTCCAGTGCTCCATTCAGATGGAACGGAGGCTCCATGAACCCTCTGTTTTGAGCACCGAAACTCACCTACGGAAGGTTCAAATTGGAGTGTCCAGAGTGAAACCTTGGGTTGCGCAATGGATGGAACTGGAATTGCACGCGTTCTGACATAAGGAAACCTAAGGTCCCTGCAACTCTGGTTCCCCATTATTTGCAAATGCAGCCAAACAGTTAACCGTTTCCCCTAATTCATGTGAGTTGCAATCCACCATCCACTAGTGGGCTTTTGCACAACTCCTTTTCCTTCAGTGGTGCATGCACAGGGGACCTTCCTGATGAACTGTGTCCCATGTTAATTTTGAGGAGGAGGAGATGCCATGTCATTTTCTTCCACAGGCACCAATATGTCTTGGGCCAGCCCTGGGCAAGCCACAATATACTTCACCAACCTGTCCTTAATTTTGCTTTCAAACAACTGCCATTCTCTTCCAGTGACAACTCCCCACTTCCAATTCCCTGCTTTGCCTTGCCCTTGATCTCAGTCCCTTTTTAGGATAATGCCACAACCCCCTTCTCATATATAACAATAATACAAAACCCCTTTTGTGTGCTAGACAGCCCAGGGCAGGCGTGGGAAGCAGAGAGCCAGCTGGATCCATTACCACCGAGCAGAGCGTGCAAGATCTGAAAGTTCCAAAGGCAGAGACTGCTTTGAATCCTGCCCAGTCTAAATTGGGTGTGTGCTGCCCAGAGTGGGGGAGGTGAGCCACTGAGCTAGGCCCCCAGTCTGCCACACTTAGTTACACTCAAGAGGAGGAGAGGAGCTGGCCAGTTCTTCCCAGAGCTCCCTCTGCTGAGTTTATTCAAGCCTGTGCATGGCACTCATGTTTGCACTTCCACACTCTCTGCTCTTTTCCTGGGTTTCTTTTACTTAGGAACATGGTCCATATGTTCCTTCTAAAATTCCGTTGTTGGTGTAAATGAAGTCTACAATTTGGTTCCAACAAGATTGCCGAACAGGGCTGGCTCCAGTGGGTGGAAAGGACAAGCACTTACCAAGGCCCCCCAGTTTGCAAAATGTCCTGTCACCACTCAGACAGCACCACAATCCTCACTTTTCCTGGAGTACCCAAGAAGATTGGGGCCAGTGTGAGAAAGTTCTTCATTTGCACACTCCAACAGTCCCATGTAAAAGGGGGACCACTGAGAGTGCTTTTCCCAAGGGCGCTCTCTGAACTCCTGAAGCTGGCACTGCCAGGTTGCAATCGGGAGAGCAAACATTTACCTCTCTTCCCCTGTTTTTTCTTATGGCCCCTACCCCTCTACCTGCAATAGGCAAATGTGGAAACCTGCTCAAAGCTGCAGGCTGTGCAGAAAGCAGGAAAAAGAATCAGAAGAGGGAAGGGAAGGAGCACCCATGGCCATCTTGTGTCCTGCTTGGTTGGTGTGTCAAAGATAAACACTTGTTGCAGCCTGGCAATTCTACCTTGGGGGCAACTGAGGGCAGAACTACATATTGTATCAAATATTAAGGCAGTTTACATGATTGACATTAGGGTAGGAGCAGCCTACACACTCCCTATTTTTTGTTCATGTGTCAGTTAAAAGCAAGGTCAGAAGTTGGGAGCTTGATTTTGAGTTAAGCTTTTTCGAGTTAGACCCTGTTGAAAATATTGATGGACAAAAGCTGACTTGATTTATATTAATTATTATTATATTATTATTTATTACTACTTACCAAATTTGTATCTCACCTTTCATTAAATTTGTCTCCCACCTTTAATTCTCAGCCTAACCTACTTAGGTTGTTGTGAGGAGAAACTTAAGTATGTAGTACACCGCTCTGGGCTCCTTGGAGGAAGAGCTGGACATAACATGTAAATAAATAAATAAATAAATAAATAAATCACATATGCTGCAATAAAAATATCTATAAAATAGCAAATATACAAAAGGTAAAACTGTATTACAACCATTTCCTATAGAGCGGCAGTAGCAAAAACCTGCCAGAACACGTATGTTTTTAACAAATGGCAGGATGTTAGCAGCAAGGGGGCAAATGCAAATTGCAAAGTATTGTAAGGACCAGGGGCATAGCAACAGATTTTAAAATGCCCCCTCTTCACTGAAGCTCAGCTCATGAAGTAAAGAAATCTTAAATGAGGCTGAATAGTAGTAACAAAAAGTGTGTGTGTGTGTGTGTGTGTGTGTGTGTAGATAGATAGATAGATCCTATGTGCCACAATAGATCATCCTAAATTATTTTTAAAAGGTTTTGTAAATTGTGGACAATGCAAGTCATTTCATGGTATTAGAGAAAGACATGGAGGCTATTCACACGATGGGAGGAAATCAGGCTAGCAGAGGCTAGCAGGTCACTCACTTAAGTAGCCCGGCAGTTAAACCGGTTTTGTGGAGCGAGCGCTCATGAGTTGGCACAGCTACTCATGAGGAGACCCCCGACCGGGAGGCTGAAAAGCAGCCTCCCAGCTCGGGGGTCTCTCCAGCTCACGCAGGGCATGCTGGAGCTGCCAGGGGCCACGTGGCCCCCAAACTCCCCAGCCGGCTCCATGATGGAGCCGGCAGTTTTGTGGGTGGCCGCTGCGGCCGCCCAGAGCAAACTGTCTGGTCATCTGCAGAGAGAGCAAGATTAGCCCACTCTCCTTGCAACCCCCCTCATGGTGTTCTGGTAGCTCCAGGTCTTAACACTCACATCAATTTTGGAGGGTGAATACGACTGAAGGAAGCCCGGGTGGGCGCACAGCTGGGGGAGTCAGTCATGTGACTTGCCTCTGCCCCCCCCCAGGCAGTGGGCCCCCAGACAACTGTCTCCCCTTGCCCTATTATAGTTACGCCCCTGGTAAGGACATTGTATCTGTCCTTATGATACTTTGCAATTTATCTTGACATTACACCAACTAGTGTCATTTATTTTTATTTGAATGTGTAGTGCCACCTTTCACTTAAAAAGGTCACAATATTTTTATACAGAGGCACATGCAGTATGGATGAGTCAAATCATGTGAAGAGGGGAAAGTAAAATCTGGCAACAGAAGAAGCAAGAAAGCTGAAGCTAAAATGGACCTGGATCAAGAAAAAACTAGATGTTGAAGCTGGAAGGGGATGTAAAGCAGAGTGCAAGAAACCAGGCTGTAGAATAAGGGAAAGGGCATGCCTCTTACAGACTGCTTGGGGCCTCTCAGGTGAGGCCTCAGTCAAAAAGCCCCTTTCAATACCAGGAGGACTGAGCCCTTGGACTTGTTAATAAATGCAACCTGGTGCAAGTTATTGTTCAATAGGGCTTGCAGAGGGGAGCTTCCTGGTAGATTGTGCTCCATGAGTCAGCCTCCCACTCTGCCATGTTTAATAGCCCCCAAGGTCTGCCATCCGAGGCTGCAGCATTGCCTTGTCTCATAGCAGGGCTACTTCTGACCATCACTGGAAAAGCTGCCCTCTGGGAGAGCTCTCAATGTATTGTTACATGTGCTTCCTACTTCCCTGAGAAGTTCCAGGGATGCAGCACCACTTGGATTCTGGCTTCCTGTGATCACGGAAGGTTTATAGGTATCTTTCTTTGTAATTTACTTTAATATTGTACTTTAAAAATGTTCTCAAAATGTACTCAAAAATAGAGAAGCTGATCATTTGATGGAGCTGAATAGCAGAGCACTCCTACGAGTAGCAACAGGTTACACCAGGTCTCCAGAGAGGAAAGCTGCACTTTAAGATGCTTTGGTTCTCTGCCCAGCTTCTCCATTCCAGCTCCTCCCAAATGCAGCCTGTGTCACCCAGAAGCTGCCTTTCCTTTTTCCAAGCTAGTGCTTTTTGTTCCTCAACATACCAGGGTGGGAGGACAAGGCTCCTTACATTCTCACATCAACCCCTCCCATCAGGTGCATACGAGGCCAGGCCTGTAGCCAGCAGGTGGCATGGTGTGTACCTGCCACACCAAACAATTCTTTTTCCTCCCCAACCTCACTGACTGTTTTTACTGAACATTTTATAACCTGCCTCCCCTGACTTCTGCTATTCCTCCCCCCCCCCACCCATTTTTGAGGCTGGCTACAGGCCTGTACAAGGCTAATGGTTTCGCCACTCATGGCTCTTCAGGGCCATTCATGCCCTGGGTCATGAGAATCGCTGGGTCACAGCATCTCTTGACAATGACTCTTGTTTTACAGCAAATCATTCTGAGCTTGCAAAACAAAAAAAGGCAGGTGTCATTTGCAGTTATGTTTTAAAAAACAACAAAAAAACACCAAAACCAGAAGTGAAAGTTACTAGCTGATGCACTTCCACATGGCAAGGCCTGAGCCAGAATCGTCCTCTCCATGTTTTAAGAAGGATGCAACCAAGCCGGAGACGATTTAGAAAAGAGAGAGAAGGAAAAAATGGGTTGGAACCCATAAAATATGAGGGACAGATGGAAGAACTGAACTTGGGGCAGGAAGCTTTGGTGGAATTGGTCCAGTTTATAATGCTCAACTATATTATGAACCCAGAAGTTCTTCCCAAGCTCAGTCTTAAATGAGGTTCTGTGTATATGCAGTCAGTGTTCGGCAAACCAGATGCCCAGAGTCCACTACTCTGCAGCCTCATGTGTAGAAATTCTTTAATTTTATTCTTGATGAAACTCATGTTGGTTGCTGCAACCAGGTTGCCTGACCAAGGAACTTTTGTTTTAGTAAGTTTCAGTGCTGTTTGGGTCATTTCTCTTATTTTTCCCCAATAGTGGTTCCTCAACTAGATCTAAGCCCCTCTTGCGCCTTGTTCATTTTTATTTGGGGCAGGGGGGTGGCTGAATTCCTAAGCAGTTGTCATGACTGATGCAGTGGGATGGGTGGAGGACACGTAAAACCAAACTGCAGTTCCCTGGAGGCAGGATGATAAAGCGTGTGTATGATAGCATCAGCAGGAGAGCACAATGCTGCTGAGAGAGAACTCTTGAAAAATAGACAAGATCTTCAGAATGTTGGCCAACAACGCTCATAAATTCTGAATCAAACCAAGGGGAGCCCCTCATTAGTTGTTTTCACTTCTGTTGTTGGTTTTTAACATATCTGTGTTAAATATTTTCAGTTTTGGGTTTGAAACTTGTGATATCATTGGGGTGACATTTTCTCATAATCTGTAGGCTGTGTGAATATTCACCCTTTTAACTCAATATTTAGTGTCATTTTTGCTCCCAGCTAATGCCTTTTCATCATCAGTCATTATTATTATTATTATTATTATTATTATTATTATTATTACTACTACATTTATATCCCGCTCTTCCTCCAAGGAGCCTAGAGCGGTGTACTACATACTTGAGTTTCTCCTCACAACAACCCTGTGAAGTAGGTTAGGCTGAGAGAGAAGTGACTGGCCCAGAGTCACCCAGTTAGTATCATGGCGGAATGGGGATTTGAACTCGCGTCTCCTCGGTCCTAGTCCAGCACTCTAGCCACTACATATGCATTTCAGTGCCATATTGCTTTTCCTGGTTAGCTACTGCTGCTTCCTCTCCGGATTAGTCACATGGGTGATCTCACCCAATCAGGAATCATGCCGTGAATGGGGTGACATCATGACATTACCTGTATGTAGGCAGTCAGATTTGGCTACACGATGATGTCACTGAGGGCAAGGGAGGGCAATTGAAAGAAAGCAAATGTGGGAATTTAAATGAATAAGACTTTTTTTACAAGGAGTGCTGAAAACATTGCAAAATGGGAAGGTGATTTTTTGACACTGCTGAAAATGATCATAAATAATGGTGAGTAATTGCAGCTCAGTCCTCCTTTCTAGTTTCTACATGCTCACTTTGCCCTCTGAAATGCTCAGTGCTAGCGTAAATGGCTTTTGAGCTCAGGAAAAGGAATGTCACTCTCTCCTTTGACTCTCATGCTGGCCAAGGTATGAATGTGTGTAAAAAAAGAAAAGAAATAGTCATATAATTTTTTCTCAGTTTTGGTCCCCAGACAACCAGTTTTAGAGGTGGCTCATCGAGATAGTCAAGTAAAGTCATTTTATTACAGTCAAAAATTAGATGCATTAGATACATCAATACAGTTACAAAAGAAACAGATACCATTTCACAATTTCAGAGTAATGTTGGGATGATCTGATGGCACAAGATCCCTACCCATAGAATGTGGAGAGGCAGTTTTAGAATCTTGTCCTTGTGGCCTATTAAAAGCCCCTTTTAATTCTTGATGCACCTTATAGCTAATCCTAAATTCTTTACTTGGAATCAGGCCCCACTGATTATAACACAATCTGTCTGAGGCTATTTACCTTTTATTTAATCCTTTGCTGCCCTAGGCCCAAGTTGTTTTGGTGCCTGATGTGGAAAATCCAAAAGTCACCCTCTGCTATTTATCCACAACCCATTGGGAAGTTTTCTTGCCTAAAGTTAATTGAAATAAATGGTAATTGTGCATGCCCATGTGCATTCGTGCAACTCCAATTGATTGCTAGGGAGCTCGTCCAAGAAAATCGCAAGTTGGATTGCATCAGATGGGGTAGATCTGTCTGCTCCCCACTCTGCCGCTCTTAAATGGCTCCTCCTGCTCTGCTTCCTGGAGCAGCCACTTCACCTTGGCTGTTTCCATCTTATCCTCGACTTGGTTCTCCTACTTAACTCAGTCCTGGAGCCACACATGGTGGGAACAGTCATCATCCACTGCCCAAGGAATAATCTCAACAGTCCCTTGGCTCTTGGAGATTTTTAGGATGAAGTTATGCAGGCATTCTGTGGAATGCCTTAAGTCTAGAATGGCAAGGAGTAGAATAGATGTGTCTTGGATCCCTTCAAACTCTATGATCCCCCTCTGTCTCTTGGGGAGGAGGGGAATGGGGAGCTCCCTGCTAGCTGTACATTCTGTCTGGAATAAGGATCTTCACCTCTCCTCTTACCTACAACAGTGGCACTTTCAGCAACTGCTCTCCTTTCTCTTCCCTGTTCTTCTGATAAAGTAGATCCTCATCTACAAAAGCTCACACCACTGAATCTTAATTTAAGGTCCCAAAGGACTTACTTCTTGCAGCAAGGGATACAGCTAGAATGTTTTTGCTTTTGCTTTATCTGTCTAAAACAGGGCTGCTCTGTTTCAGTGCAGCACTGTTTTAGTGCAGCGCACTCCTTCACCACAGATGTTTGGCTCCAGCTCCCATCATCCCAAACTATTGGCCACTGTGGCTTGGAATGATGGGAGTTGTAGTCCAACAACAGCTGGAGGGCCAAAGATGTGCAGCCCTGGATTAAAAGGTCAGGATTTGTCATTCCTAATATTGGAATGTTAGCATGATTGTCTACCAAACAGATTTCTACATGCTAAATGTGGGGTGTGTGTGTGTGTGTGTGTGTGTGTGTGTGTGTGTGTGTGTACGCGCACATCAGGGTTGATAAAATTGATAATTTTTAGAAAACTATTTTTTAAATTTTTAATCTGATTTCTTATTTTATTGTTAATTTGTTTTGTTAAATTTCTATACTGTCTTTCATTAAAATAATCTCAAGATGGTTACACAAAAGTTAAAAACAAAACTACAAAAATTACGCAATTAAAATATCAACTAGAATATAAAAAGACAGATCTGATTAAAAGATTAAAAACAGGTACAATATAACCATAAAAGATACAAAGCAGCAGCAATAGGAACAATCATATAAAAGCCTGGGTAAAAAGCCAAGATTTCACTAACAACTGTGATAGAGATTGAGGAGCGGGTGGCCACCGGGAGAGCATTCCAGGGTCTGGGGGCAACGACTGAGACGGTCCTGTCCCGCATGCATGGCAGCCGAGCCCCGCTCATTGTCGGCACCTAGAGCAGAGCCCCCCGCCAGATGACCTCATCAAGCAGACAGCAACCTTTGGAAGCAGGCGGTCCCTCAGATATCCAGGGCCCAAACTGTTAAGGGCTTTAAAAGTCAAAAACAGCACCTTGAATTGGCCCCGGAAACAAATAGGCAGCCAGTGCAGCTCATTCAAGATGGGTGTGATTTTTTTAAACTGGATTTTAAAATTTAAATTATTTAATGATTTAAATTAAGGTTTTCTCTTGGTAATTTAAATCAGTCCACCGTGTGTGTGTGTGTGTGTGTGTGTGTGTGTGAGAGAGAGAGAGAGAGAGAGAGAGAGAGAGAGAGAGAATGAGAATGCTTCCAGCTGTAGTTCAGACCTTTAGTTCAGGTCATCAATGCCACCTCTTTTCCCCACATTGTCTATGCTGATGACTGCCATGATGACTGGACATGCCTCATAGGACTTCAAAAGGTTACCTGTTGGATTTTGGCTGTGCATATAGGCTGCCCATGGTAAGGAAGAGTTAGGTAGATGACACCATAAATGTGTTGGCTCTTACTGCATCCACCTATTTCAGTCTCTCCTTGGAAAGCCTTTCCATCCAGCAAACCAAGAAAAATATTCTTTCCAGTTTCCTTCAGGCAGCAGTGTAGCTATTATTGAGTGGGTGGTTCAAAGAACCCAGGCCCCCCAGCTCCCGATGGCTCCCCAGCTCCACCCCTTCCTATTTTCTTCATTATTTCTCTCACTCCGAGGGACCTCCAGGTAGAGGGGCGAACATGGGCCTCTCCTCCCCTAGCGACATCCTTGCCTTCAGAGCAACAACTCACAGTGTATTTATGACACCAAGCTTATTCATTGTTAAGCCACATATTGTTCCGTCTCCTTCCTCCCACTTTGAAGAGCAGTAGTCTGTGGTTACTACCGATGCAGTGACATCGCAGGGGAGAATGGGTCTTAATGATGATCACAAATCAGAAATCAAGGCAGTCTCTTTGGAATTAAGCCATTTTGGTGGAATAAATAAGTGTTTATGACTGAGAAGGATCTGGGGTTTGGTAATTCAAACAAGGTTTGAAGATTGTGCTCTGTTCCTCCTGGTGAATGGACAGTAGAAAAGTGGAGTAAAACTTGAGAGGTGGGATTAAGAAGTTCTCAACAGAGATGGGTTCAGGGTTTTCTGGGCCCTGAAAAAAGAAGATGGTGAGGTTATTCTCACGACTGCAGGAAAGCGGGCTAACGGGGCCCAGCCCACTTTCCTGCGGTCATATGCTGCAATGGAAGCTGCGCGGCTCCTGGCAGCAAATCTCACTAAGTCCCCCCCTCCCGAGCGCTCCCCTAACCCCGTTTTCCTGATTGTGAGACGCTGTGGCACAACTCCACGCTGCGGCGACTCACGAAGACCCCCAACCAGGAGGCTACAACAAGCCTCCCGGCCTCTGGGGTTTCCCCAGAACGCCCCGTGCACTCACGTGAGGTGTTCTGGGACTTCCGCCGCCCCTTCTGGCTCCATGACGGAGCCGGTGATCGTGTGGGCAGCTGATCCGGCCGCCCAGGTCAAGCTCTCTGCTCATCTACGGGGAGAGCCTAGTTAGGCTCTACACACAGATTGTGTGTAGAGCCTCAGTATCTAGCTTGGGGGTAGGATGAAGAATTGAACTAGTGCCTCAGAATTGTATGCTTTCCATTCATGGGGCCTAGCCATTATACCCAGTGAATGGTCTGGGAACACCAGATTCTGTAGCATTATTGAAGCTGAGGAGTATCTGGATAGCTGACACTGGAAACCCTGTGTAAGCCACTCTGGATTTTCTAAAGAGCAGCGGTGTGTGGTATAACTAAAAACAACAACAACTGACTAGGCTTCACAGGAAGAGACAGCAGAAATGGTGGCCCCACTTCTTGGCTGGGTCCTTCGTGGATCTAAGCTTTGGCCAGGGCTCGCACCAACCATATGATTATGCCAGTTCTGTTGTCAGATCGGGCCAGGTACTGGAGGGTGACTCAAACAGCCATGGTGTATCAGCTGACCACTTCTTTACAGCCTGAACTGAATCACATTTTTGACAAACCACTCTGAAAGTATCTAATTCTGTTCTGGGGCTTTAATTCCAGGAGCATAGGGCAGCATTTTGACCTCACAACAGTTCTGTGAAGTAGGTTAAACTGAGAGAGGATGATTTGCTTAAAGACCACCCAGAGAGTTTCATAGCTGAGTGGAACTTGGGCCCTTCTCAACTAAAACCAACAATCTAACCAACTGCACCAGTCTGTCTGGCTTTCAAAGCAGTGCTGTGTAAGCCAGAATTAATCCAGCAACCGAAAGATTCTATCGGGGCATGTCTACACTATTCCTCCTCTCCAGGGAACCCTGAGAGCTGTAGTTCTGAGCAGGATCTTAGATGACAATTCTTAGCACCTTCACCAAATTCCAGTTTCCAGATTATCTGCAGGAGCTGTTAAAATGAGTACAAAACTGAAATATGTTTGCAGTATTCTTAACACTGTACAGTTCTCTCTTGTACCAGCAAAGCTTCATTTGAAATGTCTTGATAGGTACGGGTAGGGTTGCAGACTGAGGGGAAGCTTGAGGAACAACCTCAAAATTTGAAGAATATTTTTTTGGAGTGGGGGGAGAGGAAAAACACTTCTTTGAGAAAGAAATGTGTTTTGGGAATTGAAGATATGGAGGTCATTCACACAGTCAAAAACTGTGTTTTACCCGGGTTTGGGAGCTCTCAGTTTTTTGTTGGTTGGAAGCAAGGTAGGAGGAAAAGCTACCCAGGTTTTCTTTCTACCTTGCTTCCACACAATCACTTCTACCCAGGTTTTCCTCTTTCTTTGCTTCCACACAACCAAAACGTGAGAGTACACACAGCTCCCAAACCTAGGTAGAACACAGTTCTAGATTGTGTAAATGATCTCATGGGTTATTAGATTTGGAGTTCAGTAAAATGAGGGGAGCCACCTAATGGCACAGTGAGGAAGTAACTTGCCTAGGGAGCGAAAGGTTGCAGGTTCAAATCCCCACTGGTACGTTTCCTAGGCTATGGGAAACACCTATATTGGGCAGCAGTGATATAGGAAGATGCTGAAAGGCATCATCTCCTACTGCACAGGAGGAGGCAATGGTAAACTCTTCCTGTATTCTACTAAAGAAAACCACAGGGCTCTCTGGTCATCAGGAATCGACACTGACTCAATGGCACAACCATATTTTACTTTCAAATGGTGGCGGGGGGACGGGACTTTGCATATGTTTAGGGATCTGCACCCCTGGGTACAGGCTGCATATTTATTTTACTACTGCTTAACCAACATTAGAAAGCTGCCACACCAAACTGCATTCTCCTTTCTGATGAACATTTCATATGGCTGAGCTGCAGTGTGATTGTGTGGACCGGTTCTAAAAAGAACTGAAAGGTATGCTGGAAATAAAGTGGAAATAAGAGGATTCAAAAATACAATATTTATAGAATGGCGAGAATGTTATTCTCCCCCCACCCCCATCTCCAGTTCTACTAAATCCAAGCCTCCGCCCCTCCCCGGGGTTTTGCCCCTGGGGCAGAGACTAGAGCAAGACAGTGCTAGGAAAGCAGGAGTTTTTGATTGCCTAAGTTACTTAGAAGTGTCTGGATTTTCTTTTTTTTTTTTTTTAAGGAAATTAATCACATGTTCTTATGAATTCTGCCTAGGTTAGAAATATGTCTGTGCGCATGTCCATGCTAAACATCTGGGCCAAGACTTGTATATGTTGTCTTACTCAGTAACATAGTTCAGTGAAGAAGAAAGTAAACTCCTCTAAATCCCACGGAAATAAATGATAAAATTAGTGGGCCAAACACATTGTGAAGAACTCAACAGGACTTTGGTCTCAACAGGTTATTGATTTATTTAATTTTTTCTAGATAGTACCTACAATCTCATACCAACTGTTCAGGGTCCTGTGTAGTTAACATGCATGCAGACCAAGAATGCCCCAGAGCATTGGGGTCCTCCTGCGTCTGAGAACTTGCGACAGAGCATAGCTCACGCCTTTAAAAAATTTTTTTTAAATCTCGGATGCGGTTCTTGCTTTGTACACCGCTCTGAGTCTGTGGATTGGGCAGCATATATAACCCAATTGTTCCTCCACATGGAAAAAAATCCCTGCATGTAGGAAACTAGATATTAGTGGGGAAGGGTTTTAGTGGAACCTCTTCACTGACACATTCATGTTTATGGGCAGGATTTTGATGTGTTTTTTTAAAATGGATATTAAATAATGGATATTTAATATCCAGTAATGTGAGCCCATACCTGCAGAACACAGACACATTCTCTCTCTCTCATCCCACCCCACTTCACATTTCCCCACTAATCCATGAACTTCATTTGTAACAAAACAAGACCCACTTCCCCGCCCCCCCACTCCGGTTTCTGCAGGTAGATGAACAGGTAAGCAAAGCGCCATTATCTAATTATACAGGCTGGTTTACCAAACAAGAGCAGTGCACCTGAATTTGTACCGTCTCGGTCTTAATTGTATTCAAATGAGTACACATGTGCATGCCCGTCACTACCAAGCTCTTCGAGCTTGAAGGCTTGTGAAAGAAGTTTGGAATATTGGTCGTGACGGGCATGCACATGTGTACTCATTCGAATGCAATTAAGACCGAGACAGCACAAATTCAGGTGCACTGCTCTTGTTTGGTAAACCAGCCTGTATAATTAGATAATGGCACTTTGCTTACCTGTTCATCTACCTGCAGAAACCAGAGGGGGGGGGGAGTGGGTCTTGTTTTGTTACAAATGAAGTTCATGGATTAGTGGGGAAATGTGAAGTGGGGTGGGATGAGAGAGAGAGAATGTGTCTGCGTTCTGCAGGTATGGGCTCACATTACTGGATATCTCTCCATTAAAAAAAATAAAATCCATCAAAATCCTGCCCATAAACATGAATATGTCAGTGAAGAGGTTCCACTAAAACCCTTCCCCACTAATATCTAGTTTCCTACATGCACGGATTTTTTTCCATGTGGAGGAACAATTGGGTTATATAAGCCCCTACCTGCAGATTAAAACCTTACATAGGTAAATCACCATGGTGAGAACTAGACTAGACCACGAGTGTGATTTAATATCATGCCGTATGCCTTCAGACACCCATTTGCACTCACAATCAAGGTAATTGCAGCATGGTCAAAGAGTAACTGCTTTTTACTCTTCCAATACTTGGTTATGGGGTGGAGTGGGCATTCTAGTGTCTGCTAGTAATTGCAAGTACAGAACTAGAAAGCTGTCATTCTTCTGGATTAGTTAATATGCCCTGTGTAAAAACTGAAGGGCTGCCTTGCTGGCCTGGACCTGACCAAGGTCCATCTGTTTCTAGCAGTGGCTGGGCAGACGCCTCTGAAATAGAAGCTCACGAGGAGGAGGCATTAAGGTGACGACCATATCTTGGCTGACACCTGTTGATTGACCTATCCTCCTCCATCAGTTTGACCAAGCCTTTTATAAATCAGTCTGAGTGGCTTTTGCCACCATATCCTGTGATAGTAATTTCCATAAATTAATTCTGCACTGCTGAAACCTGGGTACAGGCCCACCAGATGCGTAGTACACATAGGAAGTCTACTGCTGAACCTGCGTTCAGCATAACTCGTGAATAACTGCATACAGATCTATACCTGTGTATACTGTACACAGATTGTATGAGTGTTGCATGTAACCTGTGAATAGGGCTACAGACTGTTAGAGCTGGAAGAAGCAGAGGTCTTCTATTCCAACTGCTTAGTGCAAGAATCTGCTAAAGCATTCCTGAAGATGGCCCTTGAGCATCTGTTTGAAAACCTCTAGTGAAGCCCACCACTGTGAGAAGTAGACTGTCCCACTGCCAAACGGCTCTTACTACTAGAAAAACTACCTTGTGTGAGAGGAGTGCTAAACCCAGTGACTGACATGATGCCCAAGGGTATGTCAGCCCAGTAATGTTGCGTGTGTGCAAGGGGCGCAAATGCAAAAATGCTGCAAATGATGTTACACAAAGGCACGCCCATTATTTTCAACAGGCTTACTCTTGCATAACATGTATGCAGGTTTTGCATTTGTGCAACTTGCATACATGCGATGTTACTGGGCTGGCGCGCGCACCCTTGCTCAGTCTGCCAGCCACCCTCTATTCAGTAAAGCTGCCAGAGTGAGGACTAGGGCTGAAATATCAAGAACTGGGAAATGAGAGCCCTTCTAGGAGCTGTTGTTTCTGAGCCTAGAGCCATCCGTGGGTGCTCCATGGAAGTGTGAAGTACGAAATGAGGCACCCGTCCCCTTCTGTGGCACTATGTATGAAGTGGCATAAGGAACAAGGCACATCCCCAGTTTTTAAAAGGGGTGTTCTGAAGCCCTTATCTTGATTTATTCTGAGCTGTATCCAGGACCACTGGTCTACTTGCTCTTGTCCACGAGTGCTACAGATCTGCTGCCAGTGCTATTTGTAGCCACTGTAGCATGTGCAACTCCAAGAATCTCACGTTATCATTCCCCTTTGATACAGCCAGGGATCCTGGAGGGCACACCTCTCAGAGTCCGTGCTGCTTCATGGACACTGTGCAAACACTGACCCCCCGCCCCCCTCAGAAAAGCAAGCTCTCGAGTCTTGCTTTATACTGGGCCAGACACCGGTTGCTTAACCTAGTGAAAATCTGACAGAAGTGCCCTGGATTTACACCACAGAGATCAGCATCCCGCGTTGGCTGTACATCAATATTTGTACAAGTAATTTCCTCCCATGCAGGTCACCTGCAGCTCCTAACTACTAGGCGGGGTTTGGCACCACAGGAGAACAGCACTCACTTCTCTTGTTGCTTTGTCATGGCAACAGCACATAACAGTTGCTGTTGCTAAGACATCGTCATCTCCTGTCCCTCCCATCCTTGAAGGCTTCTAGTGGCTCAGACTCTGGGGGCCCCATCTAGTGGATAGATTTGTATTTGCACGGGGGATGGAATTAAACCCCATTGGGTACCGGTAGCATCCACAGGTGGTGTTAGTCTGGAGTCAGGAGTGCTTGCCCCGAAATCAGGGGCAAATCAATTACTAGCAGACAACTGTGAATGCTACCCATTATTTGTCGATAATTAATATTGGGTGGGTTGAGGTCGCACCTGCTGGCCCCACCCTGGTGCTCCATATGTCCATCCAAACCTCTGCACTGTGTGTGCAAACTGTAGGTGCAGACATTCTATCGGTGCAATCAATACCCTGAAAAAATGCAGGATACAGCTTGTATGCATGGAGGTGCTGTGCAAGAGGCTGTATGGACTTGTGGTCATTGGGGGGCAGGAGCAATCCCACTCTGCTCTACACATTCACCACCAACAGTTTTGACCAATGGAAGTTTTGACCAGCAGAGAGCCCTTCTGAGACCCTAACAGTGTTGAGAGCACAGAGAGGAAAGGAATGGCCAGGAAATGCAGCTGGCAAATGATCAAAGACATCCATGCACAAAACTCACCTAAACCAAACACAACATGCTGCTCCCACTGCCCATGCAGCCAAGGGGTGGTGCTATATTTGGGGAAGCCAATAAAGGGGGATGCTTCGTCCCAGTGTGAGGCCATGCTGAGTTAGGCAGTGCCATCCAGTCCAGTAGTAAGGCATGGCAGGACCCTGAAGATCGGTGACCTGCTTTCTGTGAAATGTGAAGCACAAGACCAAAGCTGGGGTCATTTTCCTCGGATCGTTCCATTATTGCCATGCAAGGGGTGGCAGGCACCGGCTTTGGCAGGGCTGGCACCATGACACAGACAGTTGCTTAGAGGCAGCAGTCGCTGTGCCAATGCCCAGGGCTGTCTGCTTGGCCTGAAATGATTCTCTTGAGTTCTCAAGCAGGGAAAGGTTTTCCCCGGCCTGAAATCCTGTAGTGGAGATGCTGGGAGTGGGGACTGAACCTGGGGTCTTCTGCATTGCTCTACCACTGAGCAATAAGCTCTCTCTATTGCAAGAGATCCTGTGGGGTGTGCCTCTCAGAATAGGCCTGCCCTGGGCTTGAGAGGACGGCCAGACTCTTGACCTGGCAGAAGCTGGCTGCCTAGGAAATCGGAAGCCGGAGCAGGGGGAACTAGCCCTGTCCTCGCCATCTTTCACTACCCCAGGAAACAGAAAGGCAGTTTCTGATCCATTTCCACCTGGGGCAGAAGGAAAGCCTAGCAGTTCTAACATCCAGCTCTGCTGATCAGCGCAGAATCAGAATTAGGAGAGCGGTCTGATCAGAGCAGGGAGGAAGGTGGGGATGAGGTCTGAGAACCCTTCTTGGAAGAGGCCAGTGCACTGAGACCACGGGAGTCAAGTGTATGGGGTTTGGCTCCCGAATCGGCAAAGAAAAAGCCGTGGCTTCCAGAGGCTCATTAGATGAAGTGCCTGGAAACTCCACAGGCTCCTCACAGTCTGCGAAGGGATCACATGTGCAGATTAGGGCCTGCTGCAATCAGAGAGCAAGTGCACGGCAGTGAGGTGCCTGCAAAGGAAACAAGCCCCGATTACTCATGCAAGTGAGCCAGGCTACCAGGGAAGGTACAGCAACTCTTGGGGTTACTAGCTAATTGTGGGCTGGCACGGCGATGGTTTTTAAGAGAACCGAAGGTTTTCTCTTGGAGGCATCATTTCTCATGGTCTGCATACTCATTTCGTTTTCCCCACTATCGATCTCTGGTCAAACAGGTTTGGTGGGTTTTTGAAGCAGCGCACACACATTCAAAAACTGAAGAATATATTAAGGTGAGGGCACACCATGGGCAACAATGCCTTCCCCCCCAACCACAGATATGGCCATCCATCGGAAACTGGGGATAACCAAAATCCATCAGCTGAGCCTTCCCAAGGGCAATTTCATGGGGAAGCATGCCCATGCCACCTAACATTCGTTGAAGGCAGCCTTCCTTGTGCTTGATCTCCTGGTTCCAGTGCAGCTGATTCCTTCAGCCTTTTGTCAAACAGTGCCCTGTTTATGTGATTGTACCAGAGGTCGTCTACTTAGGCAGGGGCAGGGCCCTACAGGACTTGGGGGGGCTTCCGTACTTTTTGTGTGGTGACCAGAGGTGCACCTAGGTAGTTTTATCTTTGTGTTACAGTGCTACAATGTTGCAAGTCTGTTGCAGAAAAAATAGCTGCATTTTCCCATTGTAGGAGTTTGAGATTCTGGGGATCATTTTCAATACGATCCTCCCAAGTATTTTACCCTTGTTGTAGCATGTAATCTGGAAAGCACCCTGGAGAGGTTGGGGCGGGGAAGGGGAGCAGGCCCTACAACCCTCAGGCAAGAGGGAGTGAGCACTGTCTGCTCGCTCGCTCTCTCTCTCACACACACCATTTTTCTCTTTCCCGAACGGACGTGGTTTCCCTATTTATCCACAATGACTCAATTCTCGGCCCTTGTGACTCTCTCTGGTAACCTTCAAGGAAGGAAGGAAGCAGAAGCTGAGGCAGCTGCAGAAGCTGCCGGCTTTGATCTGCCAATTCTATGCAAGGGACCCATGGGTGGGGCAGGGAGGGGATGGCTGGTGTGGGGAGACAAGCTACAATTTTGCCGTGTGCTGCTTCTAGTCTGTTTCTACATGTCAGAGTAAGGTTTGGTGACTGGGTGCAAACGAGGACAAGGCTCTTATGCTGCCTTATGGTTGTGCAGGAATTTTGGGCAGGACGATTTATGTCACAATGCTGCAGGTGAAAAAGGCTGCCCCTGCCAAGGTTCCCTCTTCTTATAAAGTACAGGAGACCTGCCCCCTAGTCGGCAGCTAGTTCTCCTGGAAGGCCACTTTAAGAGGGCGCAAACCATGGTGGGCCAGCAGCACCTCAGCACTCTACCAGTCCTAAATTGTTTGGCCAGCACTTACTTTCTTTTTATTTTCTTTGTAACACCTACTGCTGTAGCTGTAGCAGCACACCTCTCTTGCTGCTGGAGGGCCAAGTAGCATCCTCAGGGACCAGATTCGGCCTGGAGGCCTTCAGTTCAGTTACTCACCTCTATTCTAAAGTTAAGGGCTACAGACCTCCCAAGCTGTTCATCCATGCAAATGCCATAATTTCCTCTAGGAGAGGAGAGCTGGTCTTGTGGTAGCAAGCATGACTTGTCCCCATAGCTAAGCAGGGTCTGCCCTGGTTGCATCTGAATGGGAGACTAGAAGTGTGAGCACTGCAAGATATTCCCCTCAGGGGATGGAGCCGCTCTGGGAAGAGCAGAAGGTTCCAAGTTCCCTCCCTGGCATCTCCAAGATAGGGCTGAGAGAGATTCCAGCCTGCAACCTTGGAGAAGCCGCTGCCAGTCTGTGAAGACAATACTGAGCTAGATAGACCAACGGTCTGACTCAGTATATGGCAGCTTCCTATGTTCCTATGTTCATAATGGGTATCTGCTGCATAAGAGAACCTTTGTGGGTCTTTTGCCAGCTGCTTAGAGTGTCTGTTAGACGTTGGACTTGCCTGCACACAGTGACTCACTGAGTTCCCCTTTCGTTTAGTCATTATTGGTTGCTAATCAGAGCCAACCTTGATGCGACTGAATGAGGTGGCCCATTTGTTAAATCTGAGTCTGCCCCAAACACATATAAAACAGAGGGCCAAGGTGGGGAGGGTCCGATTTTTAGAGCAAAGGGTCCTGCTGAATGGCTGGGCAGGGGTGCAGTGTGCATGCTCAGAGGTGTCCTGTGCCAGCATCAGAGTTGGTGATATACTTTACAGTCTAAGACAAAACTTGTCCAGATTCCAAATACAAAATTGTAGGGGCAAAACAATAGGAGTTTGCGACCAAAAATACCTTCCTTCAGACTTCTGTGGGAGAACACATGTCAAAATTACTATATTTTGGCAGCCATATTGAACTGTTGACTTAGCCATTTTTCCTCAAATTTTTGCGGCAGTCACCCTTGCCCAATTTTATTTTCTACCCTTCTAAGGTATCAAAACAGCTGTCGAATGCTTGTCTCCATAAAAATCATCATGGAATCTTATTATTTCACCTGCTAAAAGATTGTGTGGCAGAACTGCCTCTCTCTTGAAATGAATGCCCTTGAGGGTCAGGGAGCTGGCCTCAGGACAGGAAGCCCTGTATCTCCCCCCCCCCCCCCCGCCGGTGGAAAAGCAGGTGAGGAGGGTGATTTTGTTTGGGCAAATGCCCCATTGGGAGAGGTTGCCGTCCTTGCAGCTGTTCCAGTAAAACTTGCAGCCTCCTATAGTCACATTTCAGAGGTTTGGTTTGGTTTTGTTTTAATTTTTAAAAAGTGTCCAGAGACTGTTCAAAGGTCTCCCATGTCGCATCTGGTTAGGATCTGATCAAATGCATCACAGGCCCTGGGCTAACAATAAATTGAATTGCCCATTCTGGCTGAATGGGCAGTTCAGTTCTAGAGAGATGCCACCCACCCTGGCCCAACATTTTTCACAATATCAAACTGTTAAAATCTCCAGGATTGCTTTCAAGAGTCACCTGGAGATTGATGCCGATTCCTGGATGGGTTCACCACACTATCAGCAAATCAGATTAAATGTGTGCAGGCTGACAGCTTTGGCCCTAACACTCTGGTACGTCTGTCCTGCTGCACCTACTTGGCTTGTACAATACCTGCTGTCTTGTTCTAGCATAAGCTCCAGCAAGTTTTCTGTCTATACAGTACTTCATATTTAATGTGGTTATAATTGTGAGGAGAATTTGTACTACATACTGGGGGGAAATGTAGGGATGTGTACTTGGGTATATACTGCTACTACTATGAATATTTATATACCGCTCTTCAGCCAAAATCCTCAAAGTGGTTTACACAGGAAAATACAAAATAGATGATTCTCCGTACCCAAAGGGCTCACAATCTAAATATATATATAAGGCAAATACCAGCAACAGCCACTGGAGGGATGCTGTGCTGGGGTTGGATAGGGCCAGTTGCTCTCCCCCTGCTAAATATAATCACCACTTTAAAAAGTGTCTCTTTGCTCAGTTAGCAGGGGTAAACTTTGCACTTTGAGGTTCTGCACGTTGAGGTTAAATTTCCAAGTCTCCTTTAATGAGAACTCCAGCTGCTTCTGTGCCCACCCCTGAGCTTTCCTCATGGAGCGTGTGCTTGTCTTCATTTTACACAAATAACCATCTCAACTGCACAGGCAAGCTGAGCAGCTTCTTGAGGCAACAATACTTAAGGTACCAAGTGAAGAAATGCATGCTCCAAAAGGTACAGAATCCCTTGTAGTGTCTCAGAGGGTTCTGGGCAGCAAAAAGGTCGGAGGCTGTGCAGTATCAGAGATGATGTCGCTGCTTTCTGCCCATGCTTAGCCCAGATCTGTTTAAACAGCAGCTTAAAATAATAGTGAGAGAAACTGATCAGTTGATCCTCCTGTTCCCCACACTCATAACTTGTGATTTTAAAATAGTGAGATGTTGATGCTATTACTAATAGTACATACTAGGACTGCCTTATTTGACTGCTAGTTCTGGACCCTTCGGTGATATACTGTACTCTTTCCAGCATTTCTGACTAGGAGAGTGGAACCCTTGCCTTACACAAAAATTTTCAATTAATGCAAGATACTTGGCAGTTTCAAACGAATGTGATATTATAGCTGTTGATGCACCATCTAAATATA
The DNA here is from genome assembly GCF_027244095.1 of Hemicordylus capensis. Lineage (NCBI taxonomy): Eukaryota > Metazoa > Chordata > Lepidosauria > Squamata > Cordylidae > Hemicordylus > Hemicordylus capensis. Next base: position 179,492,026 of record NC_069658.1, read on the forward strand.
CAGAGAGATATGTGTCAAATATCTCTGCCACCTTTCAAAAACACTAACGCTCCCAGCAAAGTACTTCTGACCCTTTGCAAAGGGTTTTTTAAACCTCTGAACCAAGTTCTTGAGAAAACAAAATGACCGAAGGAAAATGTTTCAGAATATGACCAGCATGCTTTCCCACATCCAAGAATACTCACAGGTGTGGAGAAAGGGGACTAAATTAGGGTAAGTACCATTTTTAAAAGCGACAAAGGCGTCACCTCTTTAATAGCTGCATGTGAGACAGGAATTCACCAGGTGTGGCATCCCCCCCATCTTTAGCAGGGTTGGGGGTGCGGGATGCCACTTTGTCACATGCAGTTTAATATCAGCTTTGTGCCAGCACCACCATCTCTGCGGTTGCTAATTACATTTCCTAAGCAGGGGTGTAGCTAGGGGAGAGGGGGCCCCGTGTTCATCCCGTTCTCTGGCGGCCCCCCAGAGTGAGGGAGATAATGAAGAAAATAGGGAGGGCTGGAGCTGGAGGGCCCTCAGGAGCTGGGGGCCCGTGTTCATTGAACCCTTTTTGCTCAATTATAGCTATGCCCCTGTTCCCAAGTACATTTAATTTGCAAAACGCTATGCAGCTTTTGTTTTGTTTTGCCCTCACAGCAACTCTAAGGCAGGGTAGCAAATGTTCTTCTGGGACTGGCAAATGGTAGAAGCACATTTTTATCCTTTATAAGGAAATCCTCTCCATTTATACACTGCTTTGCTACTCCCCCCCCCCAAAAAAAAACACGGCCACCCCAAGCCATAGCTTGGGTAGGAGGATCAGCCCAGCTTTTTCAGAGCTCAGTTGTGTCTTGTGCTCCCCACCTTCCCTTGTCCACCACCAGCACACACACCCCTCTTTCATACTTCTGCGTCTCTCTGCGGGTGGCTTCTAGTTTCCTTATCTGCATTTTGGACAGGTAGGCCTGGGGAGAAATATGACTGAAAAAACCTGTAAAATAGCCTGTATTGTGCCTGTCCTCAGCAGGGCTAATAGAATCTTAAGGGGTGATTTCAGTGGTGGAAATGGGGCAGGGGGAGGGTTATACTCCTTCTCCCAGCACCTCTGTTCCAATAAAAACTTTCCACCGAGGGCTGCTTTTAAGTCTGGAGATCCAGCCACAGATCCCCTGCATCATGTCAGCTGTGGCCCTGAGGTGGCAAGCCTGTGGCTGGGATATACCACTTCAGGCTAAAGTGGGGGGCTCTGAAGATGGAACAGAAAAAAACAAAATTGTCAGGGGAAAACAGTCTAGCCTAGACTTTCCCTACATGCTAGACAATTGTGTTGAGTTCCTGCCTGCAGTCCAAAGTGGTACAGTCCAGACAGGTTTGCTGTCTCGTTTTTGCTGCTGTGTGAGGCACAGAAGCTTAGACTACACAGAAGCTTCCAGTGTTCCTGTTTGTCCAGGACAGTCCTGATTTTCTGGTGCTTGTTCTGGTCAAAACACTGTGCCTGTTTTGTTCCTGGCTTGATTTCTTGTGAGGATTGAGAGGGTGCCTCTTTTAAGGGGGGGGTTTCCAATAACTCATAGTACAGTGAGTGATTGGAATGTTAGCCCCTGCCCCACGGTTTCTAGAATTGAAATCCTTGAGTGGGGGTGAGGTGGTGGAGCAGTTGTCTCCAGGGCACACAAATGTAAAAAATGCAAATGCATAAACAGTAAGACACAATGCTATTCATAGACAGTCACCTGGGATGCTGCGGTTGGGAAAGTTCACTTTCTAGTCTCCGTGTAATAGGTTATATGTACTTATATATTTTTTTAATCTGCTTTTCCGTTCTTAGAAAGTTCTCATAGTAGAGCATAATATAATCATACAATTATGATTAGAACATTAAAAACAATCCTGTTTAGGTTTTCTCGGTCTGTGGACATTGTACCCAGTACAGCGCCGGTGGGAGTGCACTGGCCAGCCCCACTCCTTGCATCCGCATGCTCGTAACCCACCACCATCCTGCACCCCACAGGATGATACAGCACTTATGATACCTGGAGATCCTTCCCGTGACTGGGAATGCTGAGCACTCACTGTCTCAGTCATGGAGATAATCTCTTCCCCAGATAAATACTGTCTCCATGGAAGGCAAAGGATATGGCTCTTTGCTGATGTAATTGGTACAAAAGCCTTTTCAGACAGTGCTTCATTCCATCTTGACCACTGATTCAAATGGAGGATGTTGTTGATAGTCCAGATGACGTTTTGCCCATTGTCTAATTTCTTGTCACAAGTTGCCTGTCAATTCATGAACAATATTTTTACTTACTACATTTTTTTCCTAACCTTAATGCAGAAGGGAATGGACTATTGCAAGTAAATAAATTCATTGTACAGCTATTTGTAATTCTTTTGGCGGCAGGCAGGGTGTACTCAAGCGGTGATCCTCAGTGTAAAAATGAGGGATTTTTGTTTGTGAAATGTTGGTGAATACATATATGCTTGCCAATTAGGGATAAGCACAAATTGATGTGTGGTTTTGTGACCCCTCCCCACCACCACCACCGCCTTTGGACTCTGCTTCTTATGTGAAAAGTGATTTGGGGGAGAAAGGCTCCCCTTCAGTCCAGTGTGACTATAATCCAGTCTGCCCCACACTATGCATTGGTTTTCAGACATAAATAACAATTCAGCCCTCCTGGAAAACACACCCTGCAACAGAATAGCCTCCAGTGGGGTTGGGGGATGACTTCTGGAAAGAAGCTGAATTATTTATGGGCAGTCCTTCCTCTCTTCAGAACCATCCCGGAGGCCTAGTAAAAGACCATTGTGTATACAATAAGAATAATCTTTTCCTTTATATGACGTCCCCACAGCACAATGAGACCATGTTAGTTTGTCCCCTGTGATATTTAAGAGCTCCAGCGTGAGGCATTTAGGGGCTTACACAGTCTCGGCTACAGTGGCCGTTCATTCACTCATTGGCTGTTTTGCAAATGTGGTGTTGACAGCTCCAGAAACCAAGGTTGGCTTTAGGATTTGCAGGGCTCCTGAGACGTCCAACAGAACAGTCATCTCAGCTGCCTTGAGGCCTTGCTGCCTATAGCCCACTGGCAGCTGGGGGCTGTGTTGCTAGATGTGCAGGACAAAGCTCCAGGCAGGGGTGTCGCTGTGGGAGCAAGGGCCCGTGTTCGTCCCTCTCCCCGGCAGCCCCACAGAGTGAGGAAGATAATGAAGAAAATAGGGAGGGGTGGAGCTGGGCTGAGGGGCCCTCGGGAGCTGAGGGGGCCGGGTTCTTTGAACCCATCCGCTCAATTATAGCTACGCCCCTGCTTCAGGGCCTTGTGGGTCTGCTGGAAGGAGAGCTCCACAACCGGCAGCTAGCTACATGGTGGCTGACTGCAGGGTGGCAATTCAGGTATCAGTAAGTGGAGGGAGCAAGAGGGTGGGCATTCATGTCAAGAGTGACGTCAAGGTTTGCTCTTGGATCGGGTCAGAATTAAAACATTGTGATACCGCATAACTATGGTGAGATTAGCAGCACAGGTCTGGTGTTCTGTTTTTGTTGTTGGTGGTGGTGGTGTTTTTAAGCAAAGAGATTTGTGTTTTTAAGTGGTCAGAAATATGGGTGCTCTTGAAAAATAACACGTGGTCTGCAATAGGGGGTGGGGGGGTAGGGGGCAGGTTTGGCTGTAGGGTTGCCACTGTGGCCTAGAGATCCATTATGCCCCTTTAGATACCCCAAGGCAGCAGGGCTTCTCCTGCCCCCTCGTCCCCACTTGCTGTGGCCCACCTGAAATCTTGCTGGCTACATGGAGTTGGGAACAAGAAGACCTGGTGGGCTGACCTGGTGGAAGCAGCGGCAGCCCACCCTATGGCCCACAGGGGTATTTAAAGGTACAGTGTGGCTGGAATACTGAGAGCCCTTTCTTACGATTACATGAGAGGAGTGCCGTGCGGGGGGTGGGGAAGGCTGCTAAAACTTGCCATCCACAGACGAGTCCTCTGTCTTTGCTGGGCGTGCTGATCACATGCCCGGACTCTTGCTGGCTTCCCCAGGCAACACGGAGGTTTGGTGGCCGGGATGCGTTCTCACAGGCCCCCCGGAAATCCTAGAATGCGCCGTGCGAGTGCGCGGTGCCTTGTGGGGATCCCCCTGGCGCTGGCCGGGAGCCTGCTCCTGCGCCAGTGCCATATGGCTCCGACACACGAACTCTTCGCCTGAGTGGAGGGTTGGCTTCACCCTGGCTAAGCAGTGGGCGCTCTAAGAGGGTTTGCCGCTGTGCCACCTCCAGGAGCCACTCGCCTTCCGGCAGTTCACACACACACACACACACACACACACACACAGAGCCAAGAGCGGGCTTGGCTGGCTGCCTTTGCTCGCTCTTCTTGGCTGCACGTGTGAACAGCCTCGGTGCATTTCTGCACTGCTTTCTGTGCATTCAAAGCACTTTGCAAGCATCATCTCAGGCTTCCTTACAACAGCCTTGCCAGATAGCCCGGTTTTATTGTCCCCATACCGCAGATGGGGGAACTGAGGCTGAGAAAGGAGAGTGGCTTGCCTCAGGCTACCTATTGAATTCATGACAGGAGCCACTGAGTCCGCAATGCTGCATTAGCAACCCTTTGTGGGATGGGGTGACTTAGTGACTGCAGAGCCCTGTGCTTTTCACAGCAGCCTTTTAGTAGGTGAGGTTTTTCCTGGTGTAGCGATGGCGGGGGAAGCCTCACTTGCAACATTCTTCAGTCGGTTGAAGGCACAGGAGCAAGGCCAGGAAGAAGCATGACCACTGTCGCCGACTGGAGCACTCTAGGCCACGCAGTCAGGGATGCACGGCATGTCTGTGTGTGGGAAGCCTGCCCAGCAGGAGTCAGAAAGACAGGTCTGCAGCAGGGGCTGCTCCTTGATCATCCATGGCACCAGACACATCCATGGCTGGCGGCAGGAGGGCCTGGAATAGCGGCCGTAGCCAGGGCTGCGTGCGGGGGGGTGGGGAGGTCTTCCCGACATGGCCATCTCCAAGTGGAAGTTGCGTCACAAGGAACCAGTTCACTCAGGGAAAGAGCAAACATTCAGAGAAGTATAGGCTGAATTGGTATAAAGAGTTCAGACAGCCTGGCTTTATTGTAATAAACATGGGTGCCTTCTGCTTTTCCTTTCGCTTTGTCAGGGCACTTCAGGGCACGGCATAGCATCATGGTTTCCAGGTGTCTCTGAGTGACCAGGGGTCCTATACTAGTGAATAATAAAGTTAGTGTTAACCCCAAGTCCTCCATTGTTTAGTTGCAAGTTGTCTGACTTGAGGCTTCCAGAAAGCTATTCAATATGTGTACCAAGTGTTGGAGAATACCAAGAGGGGAGATCTGTGATCTTCATGCCTTGCTTGTAGACTTGCCAGAGGCATCTGGTTGGCTCCTATTATCTGGATCTTTGGTCAGATCCAGGAAAGCAGTTCTTGTGCGATGTAATTACCTAGCATGGGGTACCTCTGTGCTGGGGCACCCAAGGTGTGAACACCATTAATGTGCATTGAGTGCCTATCTTTCTTTGTCGTTTCCACCTTGGCTTCACTATGTAAAGGCTGTGTCTTTCTCAGGCCATGTCAGCACTCATATTAATCTGCGGGTTGGCTGATCCCTGTCTGTATCACATGGAAAAGCAGATGTGTATCATCCATGCACTTATGCTCACCTGAGCCAGAACCATCGAGAAATTCATATTAAAAACCTAGAAAGGGACACTTCATCTTCAAGGATTCCCCTTAACAAAGTCTACAACTGGATGGAGTCCAAGATAATGGATGCCCACAGAAATGCATTTGAGGTTGAGACCCCCATTTGAGGTTGAGCCCAGAATGGGTCCCATGGCTTCTTGTCAGCTAGAGTGGTGAAGCAGTCTCAAGGCCCAAATAAGTGTGCTTTCCAGGCAAAGCAACATGGAAGAGGGTGATGTGGAGAAGTGGCAACGGGAGGTGATGCTTAATCCTTCCTCTAGCTATTGCTTTTCCACTGCAGTCCCCCCTCCAAAGGGCTGTCCCCCACCCCACACAAGGTTCCAGATGCTTGCAAGGACTAACAAGCATTTGAAACTCTGTGGATAGGCAAACGGCTCGTCGACTGGCATTGCAGCAGAACATTTGTAGTCAGAGGAAGAGTGAAGCACCCCTTCACCCCTTCTCTGCTTGCCCCCTCTCCGAAGAAAGCTTGTGTGTAGCAGGTAGTTTTGCCTTCAAAATCTGGACACTGTTAAAGACAATGGGGTAGAAGGGACAGAGATCTGGCCTATAGACTACAACCCACCAGGAAGTTCTCTAGTGCAGCTCCTGTTCATTTCAACACGGCTTACTCAGGAGAACCTCTTGGCAGATTGTGCCCCACCATAACCGTGTGGCATGTGTAGTAGTACTCTTGGAGGACTGTCATGGTCATAATGGGGAATAAGGTTAGGTGAAGTTTGTGTAGCTTCTTTGAGGCCAAGGTTGTACAATCTTTTCTGAGCTACTGAGAGAAAGCATCTCTTGCACGCGAGGATCACAGGGTTTCTGGTTCAGAAGATTTCTGGGTCACTTTGGCTCAAAGCATGCAAACTTAGTTCCTCTCACTACTAGCTTAAAGGGGCCACACACACACACACACACACACACACACACACCCAATAGCCTGGCCTGGATTTCCCCCTAACTAAGGCTGAAAATGTGTTTCTCTGTCAGTCCGCCCTCCCTCACAGTTCCAGGCCTGCTCCAGCCCTTCTTCCAAACCAACCACGTTTCCTCTGTCCTGCTGCCTGGCCAGCTCACGAGCTTTGCCAAACCAGTCTGTGGCGAAGCCAGAGAGCAGCCCTTCTACCCCAGGTGTGCCAAGCCTGGCTTGAGGCTATAGCAGAACAATTTGTACAGAGCGAATGAGCAGCAGCGGCAGGCCTGGAGGGAACAGACAAGCTGGTGAGTGCGCTGAGCCCTGTGGGGCCCCACCCAGCTGGGAAGTGAGTTTCCGGAGCTGCCACATAATCTTGGTGCTTTTGAACGCTCTATTTTTAGGGCTGCTTTTAACTAATTCAGGCACACGCCACTTGCCCTTGGCCCACCGTCCCAGTAGGCCGGAGGGGTGAGCAAAACAAGGCAGGCCCAGCTCTTGCTAGGAAGGTTGTCGGGCCCCTCAGTGTATTAAGCAAATGTCTGAGTAGCAGTGGGAGCTGAACACTCTCTCTCTCTCTCTCTTTTCCTGTTTCTCCACAGTAAAATCGCCTCAGCCAGGACTGGTCCCCACAGGATACCACAAGCGTCCAGACTTGTCCACCTCTTGTGAGTCTCATTTATTTATCTCTCTTGGCTACAGTCCTCTGCATACTTGCTAGGAAGTAAGCACTACTGAATTAACTAGGGCTTCTCTGCCCAGGCCTCCATAACCTTGCCCCTCCATACCTCTCCATTCTCATATCCTGTTCTGTTCCTGCCCATGACGTTTGTTTCTGCAGCGCCATCAGCCTCAGCCGTCCAAAAGGTCTCCTCCTCCCTCAGACAACTCCACGCTTTCTCCCTTGCTGCCCCTTATGCTTGGAACTGCCTCCCAGAACGTGTATGATGTGCTGCCTCCTTTTCATTTCCTTCAAATTCCTCCTCAAAACTCACCTTTTCCAGGAAGGCTTTAGCGTAACCCTCTGGTCCTCCCACCCTACTGCAGCTAACCCTAAGGGCCAAACTACACATGCACGCCATGTGAGCTTCAGCGGTGCAATTCCAGCTGGAAGTGCCTCCCTTTTTTGTCAAACACAGCTACATGGGGCTTGTGTGGACCTAGTCAGAACTAAGGCACTCAAGAAGGGGAAGAGTCGCTCTATTCAGGCGCCCTGTTTCCCCCTCAACTGAAAATTGGCCTTCTGTAACAGCAATTTGCTCTTAAAGCAGTGACTACATATGGGGACAATTTTTGGTGGGAAAACAGGGCACAGGGAAAGAGTGAACCTCTCCATGCAGCCTGTTCCTGACTGGGTCACCCACCACCACCACCTCTTTCTGGAAGCACATCTTTGGCTCTCGATATGTGCATATGAAATAACCACATATTCTTCCCATTTCCCCTGGATTTACTCCCCTTGCCTTCTTCTGCGTCTTTTTTTTTAAGCTTGTGAACTCCTTGGGGCATAGATCCCTCCTTTCATCTGTTGTAAAGCAGCATGCTTGTGGATGATGCTATATAAATAACTCCATAAAATGAATAATACTTTGCAAACACAGAGTCTAAGGACATTAGAGGCTTTGTATATATATATTACTTCAGGGATCCTTACAATAATGGTCTCCAAATTGTGCCAGGGCATACTAGAGTGCCTCAAAATGTGCCCTAAGCTTCCATGTCTGATTCATCCATCACTTGGTGCCCCTTGAGACAGGGAGGTCCCATGCAGCGTTGGTTCCCCCTCCTCTGCCAATATATTGGCAGCAACATAATCCAGACCCAAGGATTAGAGGAAGGACACCCCAGGATGCCCTGTTGCAGCTCATGATGCACCTGATGGGTTCAGGGGGGATCCCAGAAGCACTGCCCCATCCCTGACTTATCTAGGCGAAGAGTAAGGCAGGGAGCCACTATTAACTGGGCTGTCCTGCAGTTGGAAGGGGGATTGCAGAAAGGCCTACTCTCCTGGGAGTCCATTCAGAAAGTGGTTGTGTATCTTTTTGAGTGCAAGACTGAAGCATCTTTCCAGTTCTAATCCAGAAGAAAAATGTGCCTGATGATACAACTCTAGACATATCTAGTCTTATCATCCCCATCTTGCAAATGGGGCCGAGACAGTGGCTTGCCTAACACCACCTGGGGTTCCTGACAGGGGTGAGGTCTTGTTGAAGGGGTTTCCTGGTCGATGGCTCTGCTTCTTAGCCATCTTACACTTCCTAGTAAACATGCATAGGATTGGGCTATTGGACAGCAGGCTGCCTGGAATCAGTCTTAAGGAGTCCTGACTAAGCACCTCTCTCCTCCATTCCATTTGCCACAAGACAGAGAAGCTGGCAAAGGCTGGGGATTTTAATTCCTCTGTTGGCACTGCCCAGTTCTTACCCTGGGGAAGATGGAAGCCCCCTGCATTGCAACATAAAGTTGATATACAATGGATGCCTGCGGTTCCCCCCTCCAGGCTTGCTTTCCATTGCTAGGCAAGAAGTCGCTGTCATGTGGAGTAGCTCTCACCCCAGAAGTGGCTGCATCTCAGCAGGAGGAAGGGGGTCCTTGGATGATGCGAGTTCCCACCATAAGGCAACTGTATCTCCTCCACAGGATAGCTAGCAAGGGTGGTTCCAACTCTTCTCTGACTGGTACACACATGCGTATATACCACTTGATCTCATACTACTTGCTTACGCAACACTCAGATACCAGGCTTATTCACACAGCCGTTTGAATCTAAGTTGAATGTGAATGACCAACATTAGTGTGATCGTGTGAACCCATGCCAAGGTGGTTTATGGCCCGAGATTCCCACCTTGGCATGAATTCACACAGTCTTGGTCACGCACATTAAACCTAGATTCATACACGTGTATGGATGAGCTGAAGAGCTGGTCTTGTGGTAGCAAGCATGACTTGTCCCCATAGCTAAGCAGGGTCTGCCCTGGTTGCATCTGAATGGGAGACTAGATGTGTGAGCATTGCAAGATATTCCCCTCAGGGGATGGAGCTGCTCTGGGAAGAGCAGAAGGTTCCAAGTTTCCTCCCTGGCTTCTCCAAGATAGGGCTGAGAGAGATTCCTGCCTGCAACCTTGGAGAAGCCGCTGCCAGTCTGTGAAGACAATACTGAGCTAGATAGACCAATGGTCTGACGCAGTATATGGCAGTTTCCTATGTTCCTGTGTTCCTATGTGAACAAGCCTCCTCTCTGCTGAATGCATGAACTGTCTCTGTTGAGAAAAATCTTGTGTTCTTTGAGCTGACATCAGGGAATACAAAAGCTCTATCCACACATGCAATTAACAGTCGACAAATGGTGAATGTGCACGTGTGAGTCAACCCTAATGTTCTGGGATGACTCCAGCGTTACTGACAAGGGAACAGTTTGGATGAAAGTTTGTCCTGGCAAAGGTAGAGTTAACACTGTCATGGGAATGGGCTGACAAACATCTCCCAGAGCTCCCCGGAGATGGCGTCAATCTCTCTTGGGAAGCAGGAAGCTTTCCTGCTAGCACTTGACCCAAGTCTCTTCCTGCTAGCACTTGAACCAGCATGAACCAAATTCTTCCCTCAGGCCCATGTGCGGGGCCTCCACTGGCTCTCGGATACCGGGAACCCAGCCTTGCTGTCTCCACAATTACTCCTGCACCTGTTCTGCCCACTCAGCTCTCAGTCTCCACACAAGCCCAAACAGCTTCTCCTGGGCACATTCCAGATTACACCCTGCAACGGGGTCATGGCGGCTCTCTGAAGTGTGCTTCCACACTTCCTGTGTTATGACACCACAGTCCCTACTCGGACAGCAGGGTGCCGTTCACATTTCCGATGCCTTGTTTCAAATTTAATTGCTGCGATATAGTGCTATGATGTCGTGTATCCAGTGTAAAAAGGTTGCTGTTTTTTTCAGGTTGTTAGTTTCCGCGAGACTGCTCCCCCTGCTGTTTACATTTCGAACGCGATTTGCTTGAACAGGAGCATTTTGCTGCTGTCAAGCAGCTAATCTGGAAAGCGCCCAGCCCTCACCAACACTACTACTATGAATCTCTATATACCACTCTTCAACCAAAGTTTTCAAAACGGTTTACATAGAAAAATAAATAAGATGGTCCCCTGTTCCCAAAGGGCTCAGAATCTTAACAAATCAAAGTGCAATCTTTCTCAGCCGCCTTAAGCCATGTCCAATTGAATTTTATTACAGCCGTAGGCCATACAGAAAACATACAAAAATTAAAAGAAGATTAAAAGCAAATATACCAACAATAATATGGTACATAATAATAAACAATAGCTCCTAAAATTTGGCTCTTAAACAGGATCTTAATCTAATAGCAACATAGAAGAATTTCGCCACCACCTTAGTAATCTCATTATCTCGATCCTCAAGACAAAAATTCAAATAAAAGGGGTCAGCCCTTCCTGGAAAATGCTCTAATAGAGGGAATATGAGTTCTTTCCTGGTATCAGAGTACAGGGAGCAGTATAGCAGCACATGCAAAACTGTTTCAGGGAGGCCTGCACCACAAGGGCATAGGCCAAAATCTGATGATCCCTTGTTAAATCTTTTTTCCAAAAGGGCTGAAGGCAACACATTCATGCGGGCCCTAGTAAAAGCTATCCTAAACTTTGGAAAGTGTAGGGAAGCTAAATATTTAGCACCTCTGTTCCCCGGGGGGGCATGATACCAAAAAATAGGGGAGAGCAGGTCCTATTTCCCCTAGAAACAAGATTCTGGTGCTCAATATCATGAAGGCGTTGTATAAGTGTAACCTTCGCCTTCTCATTTCCCATGAGTAGAATTTCAGAGGGAGATAGGCCCATTTGCATTATTTTGTTGTTAACATATGACAGGCCTTAAGCCATATCAGATAATGTTTATCCACATGCATACACACACTTTCTCCTCAGGTTAGTATAACTTCCGTTCCAGAGAAGGGAGGTGGTGGTGTACATTTGGGGTATATTTCAGGTGACCATCCAGGAACACAGGTTCTTAGGACTGCTTGCTGAGCTGACAGCTGCATTTTTCAAGGGTACACCTGAAAGTGTGTTTTAATGAATATCTACACATGGCAAAGTTGACTACAACAAGCAGGTGCTTGTAAGCCCAGGTAGAAAAGCTGGGTTTGCCTCTGCCTAATGTGTGAAATGGCTCTAAAAGAAAGTGTGCCATCGAGTCAGTTTCAGTGCCTGGCGCCCACAGGGCCCTGTGGTTGTCTTTGGTAGAATACAGGAGGGGTTTACCATGGCCTCCTCCCACGCAGTATGGGAGTATCTCCCTATATCGCTGCTGCTGATATAATACCAGCAGGAATACAAACTGGCAACCTTCTGCTTGTTTGTCAAGCATTTCTCCGCTGCCCCACTTAAGGTGGCTTTGAAACATTAATCAGTTTGGCTGGGCCCTCGTGAACATGCCCAAGAGAGAAGCAGGTTCTCCATTTTGCACGGCTGGAAGCCTTTGTACTGGTGCATCTGGCTGCATCCATTCCTCTCCTCCTACAGAGGCCAGATGCAGGACATGGGGATGGGTAAACAGGGAGCAAACTCTCACCTCACAACAAGTTGCTGATGCTGTTAACTCAAACGGCATTGCCCCCCCCGCCCCAACCTCCCATGCTCATGTTGTTCTCCTTTCTCTTTCTAGCTGGCCATCATAGAGGGGCCCCTGGATTAGTTGACTCCCTCCTGCTGCTGCCAGCTGGGGTTCCTGGTGATGTGATTTTATCCTGATGCTCAGAATCACATTGCCAGGGATTTCCAACAGTCAGCAAGCTGCTGCACCTGGATGAAGGCTCTATGAATCTCAGGAGACCAGCCGAGGATGGCAAGGAGTAACTGGTTATGAACACAACGGGAGTATGTCTGGGGTGTGTGGGCCATGGTCTTTGCCATCTCCAGATTGCAAGGGGTAGGGCTTAGCTCACCTGTGAACAGCCTTCAGTTTAGCCATGTTCACAGTGGCTAAGTTCCGCCTCTTGGAGTCCATTCTCCCTGCACAGCTCTTGCCATCAGATACGCCGCACGGAGCAGAAGAGGAAGCCAAGAAGTGGTCCCCGGGACTGGAAAGGGAGCACGGAGGTCTGGTGTGTCGTGGGGCAGAGAGGGAAGCTACTGCCCCGAGCTCGCTCCGTAGGGCTGTGCGACGCTGCTTCCGGGCCCAGCCTCCCGTGCCTACTGAGCTGAAACTCAGTTGCTTTGGATAAACTGGCTCAGTTCAGCAGGAACAGGAGTCCTGCCCAAGCTTCATGAAGGCTCAACCGCTGACAAGTGCCCCTGAGGACGCAGACGCTGGACTCAAGTGGATTTCATTCCCCCTACCATGGTGGAGCACAATGCCCAGCTACACGTGTGCAGCAGCGGAAGACACTGTGACTGCCAGAGTCCCTCCACGACAAAAGACCTGCCTCAGGAGGGCATGAGGAAGGCTCAGTGGAACCCCCCCAGTCCCCCCCCCAGACCCATTTCACTGCTTGTTGGCGGCCCTTTTCAGACACTTGTGGGCACCATCTCTCTGCGCTGCCCTTCGGGCTGTACCCGATATGAATAAAACTCATCCCAGACTTGAATGCTCCTGGCTTTGATTTCCACCTGTGGCATGAAAGGGAGGAAACCGGCTTAGATGGGTAAAAAATGGGGATCTGGCCAGGCCCATTCTGGGTCCTGAGGTGTGGGAGTAGGAGTTAGTACAGGTGCTCTTAAACCTGGGTCCCCAGAGGTGGTTGGACTACAACTGCCATCACCCCCAGCCACAATGGCCTTTGAAGAAATGCAGACAACTCTCAGTGGCCACAGGTCTCCCAGCTTTTAAGTCAGCACCTATACAGGTGAAACTTGGAAAATTAGAATATCGTGCAAAAGTCCATTAATTTCAGTAATGCAAATTAAAAGGTGAAACTGATATGAGACAGACGCATTACATGCAAAGCGAGATAAGTCAAGCCTTAATTTGTTATAATTGTGATGATCATGGCGTACAGCTCATGAGAACCCCAAATCCACAATCTCAGAAAATTAGAATATTACATGGAACCAAGAAGACAAGGATTGAAGAATAAAACAATATCGGACCTCCGAAAAGTATACAGTGTACTGTGCTTGACTGGCCAGCAAACTCGCCTGACCTGACTCCATAGAGAATCTATGGGGCATTGCCAAGAGAAGGATGAGAGACATGAGACCAAACAATGCAGAATTGCTGAAGGCCGCTAATGAAGCATCCTGGTCTTCCATAACACCTCATCAGTGCCACAGGCTGATAGCATCCATGCCACGCCGCATTGAGGCAGTAATTGCTGCAAAAGGGGCCCAAACCAAGTACTGAATACATATGCATGCTTATACTTTTCAGAGGTCCAATATTGTTCTATTCTTCAATCCTTGTCTTATTGGTTCTGTGTAATATTCTAATTTTCTGGGATTGTGGATTTGGGGTTTTCATGAGCTGTACGCCATGATCATCACAATTATAACAAATTAAGGCTTGACTTATCTCGCTTTGCATGTAATGCGTCTGTCTCATATCAGTTTCACCTTTTAATTTGCATTACTGAAATTAATGGACTTTTGCACAATATTCTAATTTTCCGAGTTTCACCTGTAACTATGCCATTAACTTGCCATGAAAAGCATTACCTGAAACATTTCTGCAATCAAGGTGCTGTTAAAGGCCCAGGAATTGGCCAAACCATTTTTCCCCCCTGGTCAGGTGACAACTCTAATGGGCAGCCATTCCTCAGGTGTGGGGGAAGGCCTTTCTCCCAGCTGCTCTCCGAAGGATGAGGGACAGTCTGGTTGTGCAGTGTGCTGCTGCCACAACCCCCACCCCACCTGTGACGTCATGAGCTCATTGAGGCAAGGCATTCCACACCCTCTCCATGTGAACACCTGAAGCCAGCCTCCCTTTGCATCTCCCCAGGCAGGGCACACTCCCGCAGCCCCTGCACTTTGCCAGCAAGTCCAGGCTTCATAAGCAATTAAGGGATTAAGAGAAAGGAGTGGTGCCCGTGGTCGTCCCACCCGCTCTGAGTCATGTCGAAGAGGCCCCTCGATCCACACCCCTGCCTGTAGGTGCAAGATGGTGGAGCCAGAACTTATCAGTATGATAGAGTGGGAGACACATAAGAGTGGGGTGAAGGAACCATGGGGCCGGACAGGGTAGAATGCAGGGCTTGCAACTTCACACTTGGTGGTTATTTATTTTTATTTTATGTATTAAAACATTTTTATACCACCCAAAACTTACGTCTCTGGGCGGTTTACAACAGAATAAAAAAATTACAACAGAATAAACAATTATGCAGCAGCACCCATTATTGGGGGGTGGGCAGGGGCAGCTTCTGGTCAATTTGAATAAAAACATCAACCCGGAGTTTCTCTTGGTGACCCCAGCTGCCTGGCAGCTTTGCTGTCCAGCCAGCCTAGTCATGTAATATACAAATGCGATCTGTTGAGGAATGAGTGCTCAGAGCACAATAGACACCCCATCACAGCCTGGTCCTGACCCATCTTCTTGGCCTTCAGAGCCAAAAATCAAGGCATTGGGAAATGGTAAAGGATCCACGTAGACCAGGGACCACCAGCCTGAGGCTCTCTGGCTGTTGTTGGACTACAACTCCCATCATCACAGCTGTGGCTGGGGATGATGGAAGGTGGGGTCCAGCAACAGCTGGAGAGCTTCAAGTTGGCCACTGCTGCCCTAGACTCTACAAAGGAGACTTCTCCTCCAGCCCCCTCACCCAAATGGTATTCAAATCCCAGGCTGCATATTCAGGATGTCACACAATGGGTATCAGAAACCCACCTGCATCTCAGTTTATGCAAATATACTAATTTGCATACATAGCTCCAATTCCCACCTTAGTCTAAGGATGGGTGACCATTCTGGGGACGTTTCGGGGTATGACAGAGGCATGGTTGCCTGTGATGTGCTGACCCACCTCACCGTTAGCTCTGGCCAAATCGGTTTTGTGAGTTGTTGAAGCGCGACAACAGGGGTCCCTAACCTTGGGTCCCCAGATGTGGTTGGACTACAATGCCCATCATCCTCAGTCACAACTGCCAGTATCCATTGGCTGGGGATGATAGGAGTTGTAGTCCAACCACACCTGGGGACCCAAGAGTGGGACCCGCTGCACTACAAAAACCTGCAACACCTGTTGGACCAAACACAACTGGGACTGAGAAGACAAACCAAGGATTGGGATGAGAAGACAAACCAAGGGCAAGAATGGCTTCTGTCACATCACCTCTTCTGCTCTCCAAAAAGACCCAGTTGTCCAGCTCCAGCCTGCGCCACCTCTAGGGTGACAGAAAATCCCTACATCCCTATGATCCCAGTTGCCTGCCTGCCCTCCTTCTGGATGCTGCTCTGCGAAAGGCAGCCTCCATCTGGCCCAGCAGAGCCTGTCTGGCACTCCTAAGAGTGTGTGTGTGCGCGGGGTGGGGGGGGTGACATGAGGGCGCCTAGCAGCTGATACAACCCCCGTCAGGAAGTCCTTGTCTGTCCAGACCCTTTTGATGTATACGCAACTATAAATAGGCCTGGAGGAAATGGAGCTATCCTGGAAACGGATCCTCCTCTCCCTCACTCTGAGTTTAGCTGCTCTAGCTGCAGCCTCAGCAAGGAGAAAGGGAGGGGCCGGGAACAAAAGGCGGGTGGCGGCGGGGGTGGAGGAGGAGGAGGAGGAGGGAACAGGCCTTTCAGAAGAAGAAGAGATCAGAGTTTGGATTGTGATCTAGGACTTCTTGGGGTGGTGGGAAGAATCTATGAGGGAAAGGCTGTCATTCTTCAGGTTCAAGAGCCCTGATTAATCTGTGGCTTGTCATTCAGGCTGCCCAGAGGTGACACTTCAAAGCCCCACATCTCACAAGGGCCAGCAAGGATTACTGAGCGGTGAGGGGAAACAGAGCAGTCAGGCACTCTTGGCATTTATTGCAGGGGTGAGCGGAGCCCTGCCAGTGCAAACAGGCCCCACAAGATTCTGGCTCAACATGACCACACCCCTGGACAGCTCAGTGATTCTCCCTCCCCTGCTTTGAGTGGTGGTGGCCATGGATGCACACCGGACAAGACATCACACCCAGGTGATTAGAATTCCTGGTTGGGGTTGTCTGAGGTCTTAAGAGTCAGAGCCACATGGGTGGCTGATAGTTTGGGTAGAGAACCAAAATGCCCAGGCAGTTTTTTCAATGCTTCACATGGGTCTTGTTCAGCACCTGCACTCTATCTCCTGGAATATAAACCACAACGTTATGTATTAATTGCCATGGTATCCCAGTCTTCCTCCAAGGCCCTCAGGGTGTCCTATGTGGAACTAGGACATTTTATATTCATGACAAACCTGGCTTGAAAGAGATTCACCTTGGGCAGAAATCCTATTCACATGTGACGTTCAATACCCATGCAGTCTGTGTGCAACTGAGAAGAGGCCAGTGGACTATCCATGGCTGCAATGCAGCATATAGCTTGGAGACTTTCCGTTGCCACATCCATAGCAGTGTCAAAAGCAGGTCTTTTCTCCTGCCTCCAACGTACTTGCAGAAGAAAACTGAATTGAAAAAACCCACTACATTTTTAAAGGTGTCTGATACTAAAGAGAACTTAAACTTTTGAGCCACCACCCCTGCAGAAAAATGTGAGAACACGCCTCAATTAGCAAGTGCGAGCAGCAGGACAAAACTCTTGGTCCTGTGTGGCCAAGAGACCAGTGGCGCCCTTTGGACCGGACCTCTGGTCCGAGGTCCGGTCCTCCGCTGGCGGGGGGCCTTCCTGGGTGGCACCATTGTGACCCCTAACAGCCCGATCTATCTCCCACATGGTGGTGGGGAGGGCACTGGGGGCTGAGTGTAGCCCTCAGCGGCCTGTCTACCAGCCTCTGCGGCTGCTTCCCAGGACCGAGGCGCAACTATGCAGTCAGTCCCTGCACTGAATGAGCACTTGTCACTTGATCTCACACGCATGCACGAGGCCCAGGGCAGCCAGTAAGAGGGAGTGGAAGCTAAGGCAAGCCAAGGCAGGCGAAGGGAAAGCGTCCCCACCATTGCATGTACGAGCGCAATTTTTTCATACATGCACCCCTCAGTTGACTCCACAGCAAGCCCGCCCCTGAATGCTTACTTGGGAATAAACCTCCTTCTTGGCCTCTGCGGAGCACCACTGATGCACGTGGTAGCGGGCTGTGGGAACGTGGCCTCGCCTCTTTCCTCCTCTTGCCAAGTTGCCCTGAGCATTTAGGGCAGAGAAGCGAAGAGGTTGGTCACTTCTCCTCCCCACCCCGTCTGCAAGTCACGTGCCTTGCAGCCTGATCCTAGGCATAGCGACTCGGAAGTAAGCCCGATTGCTCTCCATGGGACTTGCTCTCCAGTGAGTAAGCACGCAGAGGATCGCAGCACGGCAGCCCAAGCCCAAAGCATCGTTTCTTGGGAGCAAGTCTCATGTGGAGTTCCAAGGGGCTGACTCCCAAGTAAATATGGGCGGGGGTGGGGCAAGGAAAGGGGGTGGGTGAGTTTAAGATCAGACTCTTCCCCCACAGGCATTGGCTAGCCGTCTGGTTTGTAAACCGCTCTGAGAGGTTGGGCTGAAGAGCGGCTGCTCAATTATCCCCAGTGAATAAAGAGATCCGCTCTGCTGGCTCAGCTCTGCAGATGCAGAAGGCATGAGTTTCAAGTCGGACCCTTCCCCGCCTCTTCATTTAAAACCTTTTTGGATCAGTTAAAAATTGGACTCCTTAGAGACAGCGGGGAAAGAAATGTGTGGGATGGGAATTATGTTAAGTTGGTGTGGAAATATTTCTGCTAAGGCATATTTGCATAAATATATAGCTTACATTCTTGTGAGTTCAGTTGCTGTTTGTGCACTCCAGAAACCCACGTGTTAGAAAGTATTTGTGTTGCGGGGTGATGCTTAACTTGCGGGGGGAGGGCATCCAAAGGCCTTTCGGTGCAGCTCCAAAATCACCTAGTTGCACCTCTGGTTGTAAGTCACCAAGCCAAGGCTCGCTCGCCCTGCGATCTCCATTGCAGCGGCTCCCATCACCTGAGAAGGGCTTCCCCGCCTGGCAAAGGTAAACAAACACACGCCCTTTCAGAATGGAGTAGAGAACCCAGGCGTCCTGCTGCTGGCTCCCCGCGCCTGCCTTTCCGCCGTCCACAAGGACCCGGGGAAGCCACCGACCAACTCAACCCAGCCCAAGAGCTGCGGCAGCAAAAAGAAACCACCACCACCCTTGCGTGCAACGCCGGCTCCCCCGCCCCAGCGGCGGATGAGACGAGCCCAAGCGTAGGCTGCGGAAGGCAGGGGTGCGGGCGAGCAAAGCAGCTGCTCGGGAACAGCCCCGGGCGAAAGCGGGCGCCAGCCGCACGTAGCGCACGGCCGAGAATGTTTGTGGGTGTGGCGCCCTCTAGTGAGCGGCCTGCGGTACTGTTGCCAAGTGCTGCAGGGCGGGCGAAACGAAGGGCGGCTGGTCGGTCGCTCGCGTCGACGAAGAACTCTGGAGTTTGTTTGGCTCAGGTCGGTGGCTGGTGTTCTATTTCGCCGCGCGGGGGCGCCGGGGGGAGCCCCAGCAATTCTGGCTTGCAGAAAGGGAGGGGGCGGGGAAAGATGCTCGGGTTCCTCCTCCGTCGAGGTGAGCTGAGTTCACACATCAGTTACCTCTGTTCGCTTGGCGTGTGTGTGTGTCCCTGTGTGCGGATGTTTTCACGCCGCGAGGCAAAGCACAAAGGCGCACTAGCAGCTCTTGGTTGCAGTTGCCTTGCAGCCTCAGTGTCGAACTCACTTTGTTGGCTAGACCTCCTCAGTCACTTTTCAGATCTCCTCCCTCTGTTTTCTCTTGCGCGCGAGCAATGATCAGAGGAGCAACTTAAACAGGGAAGCTGAAAGATGATTTTAGCTTTAAACGCCCGCAATGTCTTGATAGAGAAAGTGGAGAAAAGCAAGAGCTTTTCAGATCCAGCCTATATCCCGGTTTACGTAGGGCCGCTATCACACATGGCCCTAAAATGTGCCTTTCGGTCACACTTGGTGCCACTGGCCTGTGTGAATTCTGAGAATGTGTCAAGCCAATCTTTATTACGGTCATTGACCAAAGAAACTGAGAGTGTGTAATAGGAAACATGAAAGAGGAAATAAACGGAACACTAAACAAGGGAAGACACACACAACACAAAAACAAACACTGCCTACTGTTTGTAGTGCAAAAAATCGCCCCCCAAACCAGCTACGAACCCGTTCTTTCAGGAGAAGTATAACCTCGTCCAGAACAGGAAGTGCTATCTCGTCTTGCAGATCACAACCCCCAACAATGAGCACCTCCGTCATGCTTGGATTCAGCTTCAGTTTATTATCCCTCATCCAGCCCATTACTGCCTGTAGGCAGGTATTTAGGGGGCTAATTCCATTTCCTGCTATTGATGACAAGGATAAACAGATTTGGGTGTCGTCAGCATATTGATAACACCCAGCACCAAATCCCCTGATGACCTCACCCAGTGGTTTCATGTAGATGTTAAAAAGGATTGGTGACAGAATGGAGCCCTGAAGGACCCCATATAGTAGCTCTTGTTTAGAAGGCAAAACAGTGCCTCCTATTCCCAAATCTCTTAGGCAATCCAGAAGGATAACATGGTCAATGACACTGAAAGCTGCTGAGAGGTCCAAAAGAACCAGCAGAGTCACACTCCCTCTGTCAATTCCCTGGGGAAGGTTATCTGTCAGGCCAACGAAGGCCATCTCAGCCCCATAGCCCACCCTAAAGCCAGGTTGAAATGGGTCTAGATATTCCTCCCAAGACCACTTGGACCATTCTCTCAATCATCTTTCCTAACCATTGGAGATTGGAGACTGGCCTATAATTATCCATCATTAGGGGATCCAGAGTGAGCGTCTTACCACTGCCTCCTTCAAACAAGGGGTTGAACCAATCTGACTGTGGTTTTCAACCTGACTTAGCTCAATTACTCAATTTGGTTAATGTTATTACTTTTATTGTATATTGCAGTAGTGTATTAGAGGGGTGGGGTATAAATAGTTTAAATAAAATAATAATAAATAACCACTGGCTCCTTCAAACAAGGTGGCATTCTGCCTTCCCTCAGTGAGGTATTCATGATAGCAACTAGGCCAGCTCCAGCAACCTCCCTGCAAGATGAAATCAGCCATGTTGGTCAAGGATCCAAATAACAGGCGGTAGGCCGTACCGATCCAAGCAGCTTGTCTACATCTTCAGAAGTCACAAACTGAAGCTGATCCAATCTAATATTGCATGAGGGATTGTTGTGCATCACCTTAATAGACTCTGCAGAAATATTGGAGTCCAGATCAGTCTTAATACAAGCAATTTTATCTGCAAAGAACTCATTTGAATGCATCACAGTGAGACATTGTTTCCGGGAACAGATCTGAAACAGAAGGGGTTTGAGTTAAACCCCTAACGATCTGGAACAGTTCTGCTGGACGAGAACTTGCAGACGCCATATGCACAGAATAAAGTGGCTTCTTTGCTGCACGTACTGCCACAGCATTGGCCTTCAAATAGGCTCCATGCTGTGTCTATTGAATTCAAGATGAGTCCTCCTCCATTTGCACTCCACTCGTCTAGCTGGCCACTTCAGCTCCCGTAGCTCTTCCGTATACCATGGAGCTAATTTTGAAGTGGGTGAGAGAGGGCACTTCAGAGTGATCATGTCTACTGCCCTGGTAAGTTGCCTGATCTAAGTATCTGCCAGGGTATCAACAGAATCGCCAGCAGAACCAACCGTTTTTGTTTGTTTTTAACCTCCTCAGGATTCTCTTGCAAATGTAGACCAGGCCTTCAAGGTCAGAGATATCCAGGGAGACTGGAAAAAAACCTCACCTTCTTTTAATGTTCCCATTTCTAATATCCAGTTGGTTTCCATTCATTCACTTATGAAGAGTCAGGGTGTCCCTTCATTCACTTATGAAGAGTCTGTTCTGCTTTGCCAGTGGAAACTCATAAAGGACACCAGTTTGCCAGAATCAGGGGCATCCTTTCCATGAGGCAAGGTGAGGTGGTCACCTCAGGCAGCAGATTGTTGGGGCAACGCACTGTGGTAAGATGCCCTCCTGCTCCCTCTTTTAAACAAGGAAAGAACCCAGGGAAGAGAGTGCCCACAAGGTCGTGGGGGTGGCATTTTCAGGCACACAGAGACCTTGAGCCAGCACGGTGCCACATGATGCAAAAAACACCCTGGAGGTGGGAAAGTGGCAGAAGGGAAGATCAGCATTTGTTGGTGAAGGGGCAACCCAGCCTTTGCTCAACTGCTGTCACCTTCTGCGCTGTGCCCAATTCTGTTTTGCACGGAGACAAACTAGCAGACCTCTTGGATACAGTATTTCTCTGCTGAGACCAGTAGTGATAGTCGCTGTTCTTCAAGCAGGGGTGCTTTGGCAAAAAACGTTCAGTGCAAGAGTCCTTTCCCATGGTGGTGACCTCTGCAAGCTCTGGGCTGGGAAGGGAGTCTTCATGGAGGAGCTCCCTGTGGGGAAAGTGCTGGGAAGGGCTACACTTCCCAGTGCTCCAGGCACACCTTCCAAGATGGTTCTGGGACTCGAGAAGGCTCTGTTTCCCTCAAAGGAGCCCCACCAACACTGGGGGGAGCGCAGCACTGCGTGGCAGGTATAGTCACCTCTGTGTGGAGGTGTGTGGAGTATTCGGCTTTGAGAGAATAAAATATCCATTTCAGTTAGGAAGCAGAACTTGTGGTTTTCAATACACGGGATTCCAGAGCCCTTCCTTATGGGTCTAATCAGACCAGAGCTGATTGCTGGAAGGGGTGAAATGTGTGTGGCAGACAAACTGTGAGGTGCGGAGATGGGGTTGAAGAATCAACTTCTCCAGGAGTAGATTTATACTTGAGGAAACATGCAATGAACACAGATCACCACTAGGGGGAACCATGCCTGAATTTTTGAATCCTACATGAATATAGCAGGAAATTTGTGGACATTCAAGGATAAATAAATATCAATCAGCCCAGTGATTTTTTAAAAAATGAAACTTTTAAAAATGCATTAAAAATCAACGGGTGGACATCCGCACATTTCATTCTATCGTCATATGCTATCGCTGTATGAATTTGAAGAACTTTCTGCCCAGCCATCAAGTTTTTTATTTTATTTTATTTTATTTATCATATTTCTATACTGCCTGATATGTACATCTCTAGTTATAAAATTGGTGCCAAAAATGGGGGTACTACTTTTACATGAAGGCAAGGAGCAGTTTTCCTCCAAATGTGGTGTGAATGATGTTCAGAGGGGGGGATTAAATTCCAGAACATTTTGCACTTTCTGCCATGAAACAAAGTGGTTGTGGCACTTTTAAACCATTTTAGAAAACTTTTGTAAAAATCCTTTACAAATAAATGAGTGAATCAATATTTTGAAAGTCTGCACACTTAATACTATTATGTGATAACATCGTGTAATTTAATTTAATTTAACACCATGACCTTTCCCAGACAGCAGACTTTACCATGGATTTTCTGCATGGCTTTACTGCAAAGTTGCCAAAAACAACAACAACAACCCAAAAAGTGGATTTTTTTAAACCCCTGATATAAATCGGGCTACACTCGTGTAATGAAAAAACCCAAATTGGGTGTGATGAAAAACCCAAATTGGGTGTGAAGTGCTCCCTGGTAGCTTGCAGGAACTTTGGGGTGAATTGAATTGATATGTGAACACACACCTCCATTCCGGAAGAGATGCAAACTAAAAGCTGGGTGTGAAAAACTTCCATGTGAAATTTCAGAACTCTCTGTCCAGCCATTCGAGAGGAGATAATCTTTTTGAGTTTCCCTTTGATTCTTATGGGGAAATTATCTGATGGAGCCCATATTTGATTCTTGCATGCAGGCCCCTTCAGAGCTCAACACACCACTGGAGAGTGCTCTGGAAGGCCTGGCTTTATACCAAATAAGCCAAGCCTAGCTCTTTCTACATGGCTCCAGCAATGTCAATGAGGACACCTCCACTGCGTGGAGGTTAGTTGTGGTTACTCAGGCATTGGCAGCTGGCCTCAGAGAAGCAGTTCTTGGTGATGTGAGCAGGGAGTGAACCAAAATCCCATATTGCAGACGGACCTCTTTTCATTTCACAACTGTTGAAGGAACCAGAACGAGCCTGCTTAGTTGTCTGCCAAGGATATAATGACCTCATTTTAGTCCAAGTGTCCAGTTAAGGAAAAGTCCAAACAAGCCTCTATGACTGTGTGCAAGGCTTGTGTTCCAGGTTCTGCCAAGGGCAACCCTGTCATGAGGCAGGCTGACAAGGTCAGGCGATCTTTGAGGGCAGCAGAGGTGATTGCCTCAGGTGGCAAATCATCGGAGTGGGAAGTGGCTGCTGCCCGCCCACTCCTGCTCCTCCCGCACCAGCAACCCCCACCCAATCTCACTGAATTTGAAAAGGAAGAGGGGGGTGGAGTGGAAGAGAAAGAAAGAGGAGAGTGGTGTGGAAAAGGAGCCGTATTTGCAACTTCTGGGCAGGGGCAACCCTAACCCTAACCGGCCCTATAGACAAGAAAAGGAGCTGGTGCTCCTCTCCATTTCAACGGGGCAGGGCTTGTACAAGAGACCAACCCGATGGAGTGTGACCCACATTAACTAGTGTGCATCGTGTGAGTGGTGCTCTTTGTATGATCTTGGGTGGGCTCCATACCAGCCAACGTCTTTTTGGGCAATCAAATGATGAGCTTCCCTCCTGCTAATTACTTGATTCAAAGAACAGCTCCAAAGTACCGCAGAGCCTTGACACTGGCCCGTTGCAGTGGTCTGTGTACGGCAGTGCTGGAGGGAAGGTACCATGGAACCCCGTATGAAGAACGTGTTTGTCCCTGCAGTTCCGATGAGATCGAAACAACAGCGCACGTACTCTTGTACTGCCAGTATCATCGAGACATCCGACGTAAGCTCATTTCCCCTGATATTAACTTACATCCAGGCTCTACTGACACTTTTCATTTGACTTTTCTTTTAGTGGATCAGAATGATGTTAGGTCCTACAATGTCGCTACGTTTTGTCTCATTGCTAATAAAATTCGGCTAGAGCTTGTCAATTAGTTGGTTACTTTGAGAGTCCTGCCTCGTTGCAAATAACTTAGCTGTTTTTTTATTATAGTTTATCTCATTCTGCTTCTATTCCTTTTAGGTTTTTGTTATAGTTAGTCTTATCTGATTAGTTTTCAATTTTAGTAGTTTTGCCGACCTTATTATGTAAAACTCCAGTTTGTATCTGTTTGAATCTGTTCCTTGTCATATTGGTCAAAGACCGAAATAAAGATTGATGGATGGATGGATCGATCGGTCCTGGGCCAGCCCAGGGACTCACCAGAACATCTTCTTGCTTCCCCAAGTGGCTGCTCCCTTCAGGCCAAGAGCGGCACCTCAGGTCACCATCCTCTTGCAACACAACAAACGACCCAGAGAGAGGATTCCCGGATTGCAACTGTGCCGTCGGACTAGCCCTGAAGAGAGAATGCTGTGATCCACACACCATCAGGCTAATTCGTCCCCGCCTCATTTCTTGTAGGCAGCATCCATTCTGGTGACTCAGTAGGCTGAGTTTTGTGTGGGGGGTGTGTGTTTGTGTGTGTTGTTTTTTAAAGGAAGGACCTGCAGCAATCATCCTGTCTTAACAGAGCACCACAACTGTTCCCTCCTGTGAAGTGATCCTTCCTGGGCAATCTCCAGCCCTTATCTGCTTCCCTGCTTCTTCCTCCCTAGTTTGGTGGTGAATCTCATTGTGTGTGTGTCACCCGATGCAGGCTGCCCTGGGGAAAGAAACTATGATGTAAACATTGCAAAATGAAGCCTCCAGTCTGAATAGAAGCAATACCTGGCACTGGGTAAATAAACACTCCTCAGTCATCCAGCTCACACCCCAGATGCTGCTTGATCAATCCATGAGTGGCCACCCTAGCTACCTTGAATGTGGAGGTGCTCTTTAAAAAACAGAAAAGTGCCTGCCAGCTTTGTTGGTTATTGTAAAGTTAAAGTGTCGTCGAGTCGGTGTCACTTCCTGGCAACCACAGAGCCCTGTGGTTGCTTTGGTAGAATGCAGGAGGGGTTTACCATTGCCATCTCCCATGCCGTATGAGATGATGCCTTTCAGCATCTTCCGATATTGCTGCTGCCCAACATAGGTGTACCAGCGGGGAAACCAGCAACCTCTTGCTTGATAGTCAAGCATTTCCCTGCTGAGCCATTCGGTGGCTATTGTAAAGTTACCCTCCCTCAAATTTATTCCTGTTCCTGCCCTTAACACAGGAGTAGGCAACCTTAGCTCCCCAGCTGTTGTTGAACTACAACTCCCATCACCCCCAGCCACAGTTTATTGTGGCTAGGGATGATGGGAGTTGTAGTTCATTAACAGTTGGAGAACCAAGGTTGCCTATCCTTGCCCTAAGAGATCTCCTTCCAATGTGCTCATTTCTACCCTCCCTCCAAATACGTCATCCACCCAATCACCATTGCAATCCCTGCTCAGCAGCATTTCAAGCGTGCGTTTCACTCCTCCACCTTCAGAACCCAGCTTGAGTCTCTCTTTGCTCTGTGCTACTGCAAAGAGATGACTAACAGGTATCAGCATTCTGCAAACGTATCTTCTAGCAGAGCTGGGATGGTTTAACCTCGCGCAACGCTCCTGTTTCTGACCTGGATCCTAAAATGAGTTCATTGGCCAGCAGCATTCCAGTTATAAACTCTTCTTCTGCTCTCCATCTCCAGAGCCCTCACTTGCCGTCTTCTATGCCGGGGAAGGCCACTGGCAACCTTCAGCTTGCAGGATGGGGATGAATGGCGGCTGGTGCCAGTTTGGTTTTGTGCCTGGTCAGACCGAACTAGTTCATCCAGCTTGAGGGCTCTACGGGTAGGGAATCTGGTGAGGATTCTCCTTTGCCAGTAAAGGGGTGGGGGGCCTGTCTACGCCAGGAAGAAGAGGTGGGAATGGAATAAGTACGGTGGTTGACACCATACCAAGTACGGTGATTCTTGGTACGTAAACCACAGACCGGTGGTTGAGAAACACTGGTGTAAGTACTGAGCTAGATGGACCAGGGGCGTAGCAAGGTTGGAGTGGGCCCAGAGACAAGATTTTAAAATGCCCCCCCCACTCACTCAAGCTCAGCTCATGAAGTAAAGAAATCTTAAATGAGGCTGAAGAGTGGTAACAAAAAACATAGTAAATATCTCCTATGTCCCACAATAGAACATGATCCTAAATTATTTTTTTAAAGGTTTTGCAAATTGTGGACGATGCAAGTCATTTAATGGTACTAGAGAAAGACATGCTGTTCTGGTAGCTCCGGGTCTTAACACTCACATCAATTTCGGAGGATGAATACAACTGAAGGAAGCCCGGGCGGGTGCGCGGCTGGGGGAGTCAGTCATGTGACTTGCCTCTGGGGGACCCCCGAGGCAGTGGGCCCCCAGACAACTGTCTCCCATATAGTTATGCCCCTGAGATGGACCAATGTTCTGGCTTGGTAGAAGGCAGTTTCCTATGCTCCCTACTGAACAGCGGAGTGTGCATAGGGCAAGGGTGCTGCAATCTTTGTTGATTCCATCTTTGTTGATTCCTCCCCCGCCCCGATCATGCTCTTTGCCATCCAGAAAGCTGTCCTCAAAGGCTATGTGCCCCTTGGGGATATATTCCTGCATGTCAGTGAGGATGAATGGGGGCAGTGGGGGTCAACAAAGACTGCTTCACCCTCACCCCATATACATTCTGCTGCTCAGCAAGACTCCAGCTGATCTTGGAGCATTGAGGCAGAGGAACGGAGCTCCGCAACAGCAGTGGAAGGCTGCCCAACAGGTGGGCCAGTACTAGTAGTAATATACCACTCAGCAGCAAAACAGTTCTCAAAGTGGTTTACGTACCAAGAACAATGAGAGCTAATAGGGGTTTCTGCCCCCTTGCCAAAGTCTCCTTTGCAACTTTTGATGCCAAATGTTCTATAACGATTTTCAGGGCAGACATTTGGTAAATGTTTTATTTGCAACATCGGTATCGAGTAACATTGGATTTAAGATCTTAATTGTTTGAGAATCGTATTTCGTCTCGGCGGTACATAGCTGGTAGCACATGGTGTAGCCGTCAGCACCTGACAGCTGGTATGCAATGGCATGTCGTAAATGCTGGCTGTTTGCACCACCAAGTCATTTAGCCAACTGGGAAACACGCATAGATGACAAAAAAAACCAACAACCACCCAAAACACATTTCAGATCTTGAGGTCAGCTTTCAAAGGGAACACAAAACCCACAGGTGTTCATAGCCCAAGATTCCTTTCTCTGCCTGTGCAGCCCTCTGCCCCATGTTGAGGCCTGAGGTGCTGCTATCACCCGCCCAACTATTAAACCCTGATGCCCGTCCTTACTTGCTACAGAGTTGTGACTCAGGGCTGTGTAACCTGGAAGCAAATGCCCAAACTAGCATGGCTGGGTTTCACTCAAGGTTATCATCCTAACCAGAGAGTTCTCAGGCCCTGAAGGCTGGCCATGACCTCCAGGAACTGCAAAGCTGCTTCAGAAGTGGGCAAAGACTCGACGGCGACGGATATTTCTATACTGCTTTTCAATAGAAGTTTTCAAAGTGAAGTTTCTCAATACCGAAAATGAGTAAAGATGCCTCCCTGTCCTTCCTAGATAAGGACACCAGAGAAGCCTTAGAGCAGGAGTTCTCAACCTTGGGTCCCCAGATGTAATTGGACTTCAACTCCCATAATCCCCAGCTCCAGTGGCCTTTGGCTGGGAATTATGGGAGTTGAAGTCCAATTACATCTGGGGACCCACACGTTGAGAATCCCTGCCTTAGAGGGTCAGGCCAAAGGCTTAGTATCTACTCCAGCATCTGGTTTCTTACAGTGACCCCACCTGATGCCTCCAGGAAGCTCACAAGCAGGAAAGGAAAACAAACCATACCTCTCTCCTCCTGCCATTGCTGCCCTACACTGCTTTGGAGCCTGGAGGTAGCCTCTCGAAGTTAGTAGCCACTGGCAGATTTCTCCACAAAACTGTCTGATCCAAGAGTTCTCAAATAGGGGTCCCCAAATGTTGCTGGATTACAACTCCCATCATCAACTGAAGGCCATTGTGGCTGGCAGTGATGGGAGCTGTAGTCACAACATCATCTGGGGGCACACATTTGAGAACCATTGGAAGGGTGGGGGAGATGAGTTTCCTTTTAAAATCAACCAAGCTAGTGGCCATTATCACCTCCGGAGGCAGCAAATCCCCCAATTGCAGAATTCAGATGATGATCCTTTTGTTGCCTGGAGACTGACTTCACGGGTGATGCTTTTACACTTTGCTGGCTGACCCCAGCGTCTGTCTGGGAAGGTGTAAAAACCTCTCCCAGGGGTAGTTTATATAGTAAGTGAAACAGTGGGGCAAACCAACTGAACTATGGCAAGAAGTCATCGCAGGGTTTCGTTCCCACCCCCGCTCCATCTCGGCACGGCTTTGCTAGGTGGCTGGTGTTTCTGCTCCTTTCTCTTGAGACCTGTTAAGCAGGTAGATCACATGCATGAGCCAGCGTGATGTAGTGGTTAGAGTGCTGGACTAGGACCGGGGAGACCCGAGTTCAAATCCCCATTCAGCCATGAGACTTGCTGGTGACTCTGGGCCAGTCACTTCTCTCTCGGCCTAACCTACTTCACAGGGTTGTTGTGAGGAGAAACTCAAGTATGTAGTACACCACTCTGGGCTCCTTGGAGGAAGAGCGGGATATAAAATGTGTTTTTAAAAATGCAAATTCAAGGCATGAAGTAAAATGTTGCGTTTGAGAGTTTTATGTTGTTAAACATCAGTTGTGTGTGGTGCAGGGAAGGTGGCAGTCAAGACGAGACACAGCAAGGGTAGAGGGAGGCTTTAGCTGCCCTTTCCCTCCACCGTGGTCCCAATCCAGATTGCCTGCCTGCAGCTAATTTTTAGTACACAAGAGCCAAAGTCTGCATGTAACATAAGGTGTAGTTTGGCTCCCAAGCTGCAGGGGGCAGTGCTTGGAAGCTGGAGAGAGGGGTCTCCCAGGTGAGATAAGTAAGGCAAGAGTGGTCTACCTGTATCTGGTGCCTCAATGGGGCAAAGTGAATGACGAGAGCTCTCCAGCCATGCAGAAAACAGTCTTGCGATTTCAGAGCTGGCCCCTTCCCTTGTGTTCTTCTTCTTCCCCAGGAAACTGGAGGAGGAAGCTGAATCTCAAAAACTTCAGACCAAACCTTGAGGCACCCCTCCCCCGCCCCTCTGCTCTGTGTTGATTCCACATCGCTCCCTCTGGCCATTGGGAATGGAGCTGCATTCACCTAAGAGGACAAGGAAACCCATTTAGGTGTATGGAGTTCTTCCACAGAAGCCCCCTTGAAATAGAAGGCCATGCACTGGCACAGCTCCCTTTCATGCTAACCAGGCTTGGACAATGCGTGCGCACACACCCATGTGTGGGGTCCTTTTGAGGGAGAATTGGCGTTTGGACTTCCTGCCACCAGTGCCAAAATGTCATGGGCAGACCGAGAGCAACAACCGTAGCTGGGTTAAATGTGTTCCTTGTGTGTCTGTGCTGAATTCCCTATTCCTAGCCCACACAGGGTTCCTTTTGTAACCGCTGCAGCGTATGGAGGAGCTACTCCCTATTCCAGTGTGAAAGGAGTACTGAGACCCAACCTAGGGTAGAGCCTTGTGCCAAGTGAGTGGGGCATGGTGACCGTGCCCAAACACCTACTCAGTGTGGCACCCAAACCAGGCGATGGGCTGACACGACGAGGCAGAGTGAGCAACCAAAGCAGGGGCAGGCTGCCCCCTCCCACCCTTAGCTGGCTGGGTGGGCTTATCATTTGCCTGAGGCAGACGGAAACCACCAGGTGCAGTGAGCATTACTGGGGGTGGGCAGACACTGGGTGTTGCTAGGGGTGAGCAGTGAGTCCACACACACACCCCCGACCACCACCAGTGGTCCCTCTAATTTTTTTCATCTCTGTGCGGAATGAGTTTTGTTCTGGGCAGCAGTATCAAGGCAATGTGTGCACACCTGCATTCCGAATGGGGCCTTCCGAATTCAACCCGAACGGGATCTGAAATGAACTGAGCGGACATCCAAAAACTTGTGAGCATGCGCACATGCACACGCCTTAGAGGGAAAAGTGCCCCCTGCCTGCAGGGAGCATAGCAGTCTCTCTCCTTTCTCCTAAATTTTCCAAAGAAAATCTGTCAAGGCCGGGGGGGGGGGTGTCTCATAAGAGCTTCTTTCACAGTGTTTCTGAGGGAGAAATCAATGGATCACAACCTATCAGAAAGAGGAAGGATGCATTTCAGAGGGGTCTGAACTGTGTTTTGCTTGCCAAACAAGTGTTTTTATCCATGTATAGTTTTTTCTGTGTTTGTATATTATGTATTTTAATATCAGATTGTTTTTATATTTTTAGCTAAATACTTTTAACTCATTTTTACTATGTGTTTTAACTTTTGTAAACCGCCTTGGGATATTTTTTAATGAAAGGCGGTATATAAATCTAACAAAAAATAAAATACTTCTCCAGACTTTGTATTGGAACCAGAAGGGCCAGCCCACCTTCTTGACCCTGAGCCCTTTGGGGACAGGGATCCATCTTATTTATTTGGTTTTTCTCTGTGTAAACTGCCCTGGGCTGTTTTTGGAAGGGCGGTATAGAAATCGAATGAATGAATGATACACTGGGGAGCCTATTGCTGTGAGCTCAGTCTGCCCAGAACAATACACCCAACCACTTGTTCTTGCTCTACAAGCTAGACTGCTGTAAATAAAATAATCCAGCCCGCTAAAACAGGGTGGCATGTTTATAAAACAGTAATTGCCATCTTGAGGGTTTTTTGTTTTTTTTTAAGGATAGAACTCAAAAATAAACCAATCATTCTTAAAGCAGTAGTCTTCAGTCTGCTTCAGAGGTCCAAGAGACCATGAGAAGAAAAACAGATGGAAAAGCAGAATGGTTCTTTGAACTTCCTGCTGCAGCTGGCATCGCTGTAGAGACAAGCGGCTTCCAGAGCAAGTGGTTGACCACTTCAGCAATGCAAGCAGCTGCAAGGGAAGCATCAAAGAGCACCACCACCCCCCGGCGACACTGATGGCTTTCCCCATGACATATCTTTTAAGCAACCTTCAGATGGCAGCCATCATGTAAGAGTCTGTCTGCAAGAACAATATCTTGACTCAGTGCGGTGCCAGATATGTGGGGCTGGGGGCTTTGCAAGCTTTTTTGGCAATGGCCACCATCTATGGATACATTTAATTCTCTTACCGCCGACTGTATGGGGAACTGCGTGGGGATGTGGGGATGCGTCTGGATGCCTGCTGGAACTCTTGCAAGGTCCTGCGAGAGTTCCAGCCATTGCCTTGGGAGGGAACGGCAGCGAGGGAGGCATGCGGGAAGAGAGGAGGAAGAGCAAAATTGAAGAGGAATCTGCTGAAGGAGGAAGAAAGGAGGAAACCAAACGCATTGCCTTGGGATGGAACGGCATCAAAGGCGGTGAGACACCAGGCAGCCTCCCTCAAGAGATAAATAATGGCAGCGGCGAGAAAGAGGAGACTGGGGCAGAAGGGGACGGGAGAGGTGGGCAGAAGGTAAGGGAAGTGTACTGCTGCACAGATGCTCTGTGCAGGCTCAGCTAGTTTTATTGATTTACTTACATATGATGCAATGCACCCACCATTGTGTCACTGGATGCAACATCAGGGGCACAGCATTATAGGTAAAAAGGAAGATGGCAGACACCAGTGGGGCTGCCAAAGAGTGCCCTGAGCCGCCGCCACCAAAGTTAGCTTCCCTCAAGCCCTGGTGGAAGAACAGATGACAGCCACTAGCAAGGCAGCCAAACTCCATTCAGAACTGCAGTTACTGCTGCGAAGATGAGCCCCCACAAAGGTTTGGGGAATGCCTACTTTGGCAGTAGCAACAACGCGAAGCCCTTCCCAGTGCCTGTGCTGGTTGTGGCCTTCTTTTTGCACCAGGGCCTCAGAAACTGACCCTGGGCCCGCAGCCAGTGCCCAAGCTGACCGACCCCAACGCCAGCCCTGTCTTGACTGACAAGCATCTCAGTCCACACAGCATGCACAAACCACAACTTCCTCCAGGCTAGTGGTGCTTCCATTTTCTATTCATCCTTTGGGTTGCAATACATAGTAAAGTTTCACAGGAATTCAGGTTTCATTTCTGCACGGCAGCCGTCATGTAAGAAAAGGTGTTGGTCCACAGAGAACAAGCAAAAATGGGGGTGGGGGGGGGAGGAAATGGTCTGCAACACAACAGAGTTTAAGCACGGCTGTTGCAAAATATATCCTTGCCGTCCCTTTCTGGGGCCAGAGAGATGTGCCCAGATGAATCGATGCCTGCAGAACCCTTTGCACGGAAACAAACAAAACTCGCCAAACATGTTCAAAAGAGAAACCAAAAAAACCGTTGTGATTTATGTTAAACCTTTTACAAAATAATACAATAAATGATTTAATAAATAGAAAAAAATTACAAAATTACAGGATTTTTTTTTTTTAATACAGGAAAACAAAGAAATAAAACCCAGAACTTCAAAACTAACTGGCTAGCTGGCTCCAAAGTGGAGCTGTGCAACACACCGACGTCTCCACCAACACGAAGGGCCGAGCCGGGGACGCAGCCCCCTCGGCCCCATGCGCACAGAAAGGAGGCCCTTGCGGACCCTTTGCCTCTTCATATATATTAACTTTTAAAAACATCATCTTGTCTTCACAATAATCTAATTAGTAGCATGAGCTTGTTGTGGTTTGTTCCTGAGTAGGTTTTTATCCAGCAGAAAAAAAGTGGGATTTTGGAGCAGGGTGTTTTTGGAATGACCGTTCAGCACCCTGCTGGTGGCCACTTCGAACTCCACCCCCCTACCCCCGCCAGGGGAAACACGAGTCCTCGGCAGAGCCGGCCTGGCTGCACAGGTGACCGGAGCAGTCGCGTCGAGCAGCAGTATGTCGAGGTGCCAGTGAGGCCGCATGCAATCCAAGAGGCACACCACACGAGCCTCTGCGGGGCGACGAGGGAAACCGGAGGCATGCCCGCCGGAGCGCACGGCCCAACTGCCGAGAGTGGCCAAATGTCTCCGGCCGGCCCTGCATCTAGTAGTGTTGGTCCTGGCCTGAAAGAGGGAGGGAGGTTTGAGGTATGAGCTGTCTGTCCTCTGCCAGAGGAGGCAGAGAATGGCGATCCTTCAGTTGCAGGAGTCTGAGGGGCATGGGACGGGAAACATAACTCAAGAGGGGCAGCTGCAGGAGAGGCCACCAGCTGCCCCAAGGGCCCTTTGCCCCCGCCCCCCCGCCCCATTTGCAAGCAAGGTCTGGAGCCAGTCTGTGACCTGCAAGCACAGCCAAGGGAAAGCGGGAATACTGACTGATGCAGGGAGGGGAGGGGAAACATGCCTGGAAGAAATCAGGGGGGAGCAGGATGGCCCCCCAGCTGCACTGTTGGGACAGAAGAGTGAGTGATGAATGGACAAGCCAGCTTGCTTGGAGGAATAGGCTGTGGCTGACATGAGAGGGGTTTTGGGGTGGGTGGGTGACGGGTACGGAGGGGCAGAGGCCAAGGATTGGGCCCAAGGCCTTCCTGGGCTCTTCCAAAGGGACCTCTCCATCAGAGACCCAGCAGCAGGCTCTTAGCTCAGCGCAGCGGGCTCACCCACCCTTTCATCGCGTTAGCAGGCTGACATCCGCCCTGCTGCCAGTCATCCAGCAAGAAGCTGCTCTGGCCCGCCAGCCACGGCTGAGGACATCAATCCTGGCATGGCGGAGACAGCCCCAGCGGGGAGGGCCTCCTCTGGCACTGGGGGGTTCTGCAGCAGGTGGGTTCCACACAAGGGACAGTGACTTGGATGCTCTCAGTGCAAGGAGGCCTTGGAGCCTGGCGGGGAACATGCCCCAACCCTGTAAGGACCCCCACCCTCCCACTGCCCCTCCTGAATGTCCAGACTTCAGCACAGGTTTGGTACTCCAGAGGAACCTGGGGCCGTCGAGAAAGCGGGGGGGGGGGGGGCAGCGGCAGTCTGTGGGGCTTCCGGCAGGCAAGAGGAGATGCATCCAGGCACCCCTCTCGCACTTGCAGACAAAAAGGATAAACCAACCCTCGTCTGTGCTGGGTCTGAAATAGAGCACTGGAACAGCAGCTGTGAAATTCCACAGGAGGGGATCCCCACCATCCGCAAGACCCCGCCGGGGCCTGGAGCCTTCGACCAAGGTGCGGAATCCCCATGTGGGTTAATACTGAAATCGGCAACCAAAGCGTCCTTCCCGTCCCACTGGGAGAGCCGGGGGGGAGGGCAGGCGTTTCCACCGAGTCCGTGCCCAGCCCAGTGCTGCAGAAAACCCACCCTGCTGGGCGGCTCCAGACTGACACATCCCCACCCCCACCCCCAGCTAAAGTGCAGGCCCATCTGCTCAGTTCTGCAGCCCTGGAGCACCTCCACTGGAGGAAGGAGGAAGCCGACCGCGCTCCCAGGCAGAGGGGCTCTGAATCCAGGCAGAAACCCAGACCCTGCCTGGCCACACCCCCAAAGCACTTGGGCCCCAAGGGAAACTGGCCATCCTACCCAGCCCTCCAAGCCAAAGCGCTTCTGTTGCAGGAGGGGGAAGATGTCCCTCTGCTTGCCCCCCCCCCCCCGACCAAAGCACTCCCTCTCGGAGTGGCCCCGCCCCCTAGCCAAAGCGCTCTCGCACCAGCAACATCAGTTTCTTCTTGCCCTTGTAGGTCTGTTTCAGGTTGTCGAGGAACTGGCCAAAGCGCAGGTGTCCCTCATGTGCCAGCAGGAAGGTCTCGCGGGCTTTCCCCAGGAACTCAATGAACTCGCCGTAGTGCCGGGGACTGATGTGGGTGAGGCGCGAGTGGGTGGTGCTGATGTAAGCAGCCATGGCAGCCTCCAGGAGCTGGCACAGAGGGGCCTTGTCCACAGCGAAGAGCTTCCCCCCAGCACCAGTGCTGCCGGCCCCACGGCGCCCCCCGCCCAGAGAGGCGAGGCCCGGAGGCGGCAGGCTCCAGCGGTGCAAGATGTCAGAGAGCATGGGGGCGCACTGCACACTCTTGATGACCAGCGGGACAATGGCAGCCAGCTCACTCTTGCCCAGGGACTGGCTGAGGGAGCAAGCCCAGAGGACGTCGTTGAGGGCAGGGTGGGTGTCCTGGTTGAAGGCGATGCTGAGGTGCGAGAAGGCCAAGGTGGCCAGCTTGTAGGCGCGCATGGGCAGCCCGCGGTGTTCCATGTACCGGGCCACAGTGAAGAGGTGGGAGTGGCCCATGCCGGCAGAGGCCGCCGAGTCCAGCACGATCTGGTAGGCTGCTTCGAAGGCCGCGTGGTTCTTCTCGCAGAGGGTCAGAGCCGGCAGGGCGCAGTTTTGAGGATCCTTCATAGCGCACTGCAGGGCCAGCGTCCGGGCGCAGCTGCACAGCTCATCCCGTTGCCCTGCACTCAGGCTCAGCCTCAGCAGGGTGGCGTGCGTGGTGCCCGTCACGGCCACGATGGTCGTGGCCTCAATGGGCGTGAAGAGCGTGTACCAGTTCTGCATGATGTTCATCAGGGCCTGGACACCTGATAGTGGGAAGGGGGGGGGGAAGGGAGTTAGGCAGGGTTAATTCCTCGGGCCCCAAAGCAGAACACACCCCAAGGGGGTGACCAGCAGCAGTGTGCAGAGAGGGGGAATGAAGGGGTAAACATAAGAACATAAGTCCAGCCCTGCTGGATCAGGCCCAAGGCCCATCTAGTCCAGCATCCTGTTTCACACAGTGGCCCACCAGATACCACTGGAAGCCTACAGGCAGGAGTTGAGGGCATGCCCTCTCTCCTGCTGTTACTCCCCTGCAACTTGTACTCAGAGGCATCCTGCCTTTGAGGCTGGAGGTGGCCCACAGCCCTCCGACTAGTAGCCATTTGTAGCCATCTCCCATGCAGGTCTCACTGAAAAGAACAAAAGGTTGTGCAAGAGTACAACCACACACTGGAACTTGTGCAGGAGGAGAACTCCCTGACAGATTGTGCTCCATGTGTCCAATGGCTTGTCTCCTATTCCCTTTGCGAGGGTCAAAATCTGCTGCTTGAGTTGCCGCCACCACCACCCCCGCTCCGCCTTTTTTCCTTTTTGCCTTGCCTGATGGCCGGCTGCCTGTGGGAGGGAGTTTCTTGGAAGTCTGAGGCTAGTCGGACCCTCCTCTCCAAGCAGCAAGGCTGGTTGTGTTTTGTTTTTTAAAAGGGTCTCTCTCATTTCATAATGAGCTTGAGTATAAAGGCAATGGCATCTTGTACCTTGAAAGTTTAAACACAACCGCACAGGGGCAGGGAAATGCTGGTTTTGCTGTAAGAAAAAGAGTGGCTCTTTTTCATACATAGTAGTTCTGTACAAAAACTAGTAATTTTGGAAAATGCTCATCAAAGTTATAACAGAAATGGCAAATGTGCAATTACTACTAGATACACAAATAGGCCTCCAATGTTGCATAAGATGCTGTGCCTGAAAATATTGGATGAATCAGCCTGAAACCTATTAGTACCTGCCAGAGCAGTTTTTCTAAATATTGCAAAGCCAAATCCCTTTGAAACAGGAATGTCTACTAGAAAAGAATAGAACCTAGTGCTCCTTGTTAACATTTTGGCAAAGAGCTCTAGTTAAATATAGGATATGGAGAGATGTCTGTAGTTCCACGGTAGCATGTTTACTCAGCCCGTTCTCTATAGCAGATAATGCTTTTGAAAAGGCCCAGTCTGATCTATTAATCTGTAATATTAGTATGTTTGCATATTTGTCCTGCCTGTTTAATCAGGCTTTTAATTTACAGTGTTAAAGTCTGATGTTTTAGAGTTTCTCTCTATATTTTAAATGGTTTTCGTTGTGTTTTATGGTAGTTGTGTTTTTAGACTGTGAACCACCCAAAGATTTGCATATGGGGTGGTATAGAAACATGCCAAATAAATACAGAAAAGTTATGAGCATAGTTCTTTAACTGCATGGTCATAAGCATATATACCCAAGTAAGCAAGCAAGCAAGTAAATCAACGTGTGTGTGTGTGTGTGTGTGTGTGTGTGTGTGTGTGTGTGTGTGTGTGAGAAATACATAGATACATACATACATACATATTTATACAGGAGAACCTCTATATCCATGGACTCTACATCCTCGGATTCAGGTATCCGTGGTTGGATAATTAACACCCAACCTTGGTATACGGGGAGATAAGGGGTTAATTCTGCATAAGCGCAGGTTGTGGATGACTGGAAATGTGCTTGGAGCTCATTTCTAGACACCATTTTGTGTCTGGGAGCCTCAAAATGGCTCTATTAAAAACATTTTTTTAAAAAAAAGACCCATGATTTTCGGCTGATTTTCGGCCATTTGGTGACACAGCTCAGCTCAAGGGGACCAGCAAAGCAGGCAGCTTCTCTCTGCATTTCCCCCAAGATTTGTCCAATTTTGGATGATTTCCCCAACAACCGGGAACCTAACCCACCCCCAATGACTTGATATTTGTGGTCCCCATATCCGCGGTTGCAGAGGGGAATGGAACCCCCATGAATACCGAGGTTCTCCTGTATTTATTTCAAGGAGAGAGGCTGCTCATGCCTTAGCAGGAACGATGCCCAAGGCACTACCTAGGCAAGCTCTGTGTGCTGGGACGGGGACCAAGTGCAAGGGAAGGTCCACTGTGGTGGTGGCGGCGGTGGCAGCAGCACCTTCTACTCACCAATCTCTGTGGCACAGCTGACCAGCCAGCGAACCATTTCCCTGCGACGCCAAGTCATGGTGTTGAGAGTCATGCGCATCACCTGTGGGAAGAACAAGGGGAGATGAGCATTTCCCTCAAGAGAGGCCAAGTGCCCAAGAAGCCACCATGCATAACACATTCCTTCTTCTTCCTCTTGTGTGTCATGGTAGTCTGCTACTGCTAACTGCCTTGGGCATTGGCCATGTGGTCCAATGGCAGACAGAACGGTAGGCATGGTGTGTTGACTCCAGTTCTCTAGGGCGGTCTTTGGGCACACAGTTCCCTTACTGTAAAACAGGACCACTGATAATTGACCTCAAAAAAGGACTGAATCAGCGAATGACAGTAAGCACCATGCACACAAACAGCTGCTAGTATCAGTCCCAAGACAGACAGGTGCAGTGTGAACATAGTGCATCAGTTCCTTTCACCCAGCCCTCTGTTTCAACCAAGTAGACCCTTATCTGTCCAGGAGCTGGAAACAGAACAGAACTGGAGGGAGGACCCAACAGGAAGACTAGTACCCACCAGCAAAACCACAAATGTCAAGAATTCCCCCAATCCCCTTCAGCATATGTTATCATAAGAGGCAGCCTCACCCACCATGAGGCACCCAAGTTAAAATCACACAACGCATCTTAGCATTAACTCAGCCACTCCAAAGACCAAATGTCTGGTCACAGCTGTAGCCAGCCACATAAAAAAAAAAATAGGTATTTAGCAAATCTATTAAGTGCAGTGGCCAACATCGAAACTAAAATTACCCCTGAGTAGAGCTATTGAAGTTAAGCTCTAGAGTAACTTTTTAAAATATACTTTTTATTTTTGCAGAAACATACAAAAGAAAAATTATGAAACACAGATAAAACTCATCTCAGGAACAAACAAATATAATACCTCAAGACCATTAGTTCACTTAATTCATTTAGAATATTTAGAATATTTGTAAATAAAATTATAAAAATCATTTCCAACCTTTCAAGGTCTTGTGTATGCAAGTTTTGGGGCATCAATAAAATTTAAAAAGGGTAACCAAGTGTTCTAAAAACAGACATTTATAATTTGGATGAGCAAAGACTTCTAGCTACTATTGAGTAACTTAGTCTGAATGTCAGCTACTGTCACTTGGCCAGTGAGGTAAGAGGGACCATTATCATGGGAGATCAGTGTTTAAGAGCATCCATCTCCAAACTGGAAATGGTCCTGCCCAAAGGACATGGGTTAATTTTCCAGTTCAGGAGCCTTGACTGGGTAAAACCAGAAGCTGGAAGCATGGATCTGCTGAACCCCGCCCCCCATAGTGGGGGCAAGGGTGCTACCTACACACATCCAGCCTCACCTGCAGGCCAAGCTCCAGGGAGATGTTAAGCAAGGTAGTGTCCGGGGGAGTGTTGGCTGGAGTGGCCGTCTTGCAGGCATCCTGGGCCAGTTTGAAGAGCAAGGCTGGAGAATGAATGTTCTGCTGGATGGAGCCCAGGACCATACGCAGCCAACTGGGGTCCCCTAGAATAAGACAAGAAAAGCACACAGTATTATACAGAGCTGGGGACAGACTCCAGGCCCTCCAACTCACTCCTTGCTCAGTCAATAAACTCTCCTCCCTCCGGAACAGCTGAGGAGAGGCACAGAACTCAGAAGCCTTGAGTCCCAAACTTCCAACCCACTCTCCGCCACAGCTGGGGCTACCTTTAGCAGCGGTGAGCATCGCCGATGCCAGCTCACACTGCCGCGTTTCCAGGTGCCCTAGAGTGAACCAGCGGGGGAAGCGATTGGCCATCATTGAATCCAGGGGGTTCTGGTGCAGGATGTCGCTGGCTGGCAACACCGTCTCCAATACAGGGAGCCTGCAGGGATCGAGAAAGGAATCGAGTTAGGTTGCTGCCATTTCCGAAGAAGATACGTCTCACCTGCCAGAGTAAGCGAGCCCAAGCAACTCTCCATGAAGGGAGGTCAACTGCAAGCTGATCTTTGGAGAATTTTTTTTTTTTTAAATGTATTTCTGGAGGGTGGGAGAGTTTCAGGGGTGGGGTTAACAGCAAAAATGGGACTTGGCCAGATATATAGGACCCCAATGGACGTCATGATTTGGCAGCAAGAGGAAATAGCAGGGAAGACCTGAGAGAAGGGGTGGGAATATAGCAGAAGATGCTACCCATAA
Organism: Hemicordylus capensis; assembly: GCF_027244095.1. Lineage (NCBI taxonomy): Eukaryota > Metazoa > Chordata > Lepidosauria > Squamata > Cordylidae > Hemicordylus > Hemicordylus capensis. The sequence goes on from NC_069658.1 coordinate 179,532,557, forward strand.
GCAAGGCCAGCTGGTGCTCGGAGCTTGGCCCTGAAGGGCAACAGGTAGAGCCTGCACACCAGAGCTGCAGTAAACGGCAGCAACGCTGGTGGTGAAGGTGGTGGGGCACCACATACCTCATGGCTCGCAGTGCCAGACGGTAGGCCAGCTCAGGGTCATAGGGCAGCATGGCGGTGAAGAGATAGCGGGCAAAGGTGTGCATGGGTACACTCTCGCGGAACACGACCTCTCCAAAGCCACTGAAAGGCCCCCCTGAGAAGGAAAGGGAGGGGGCTGGTTAAGCGATGCGGCATCATCAGCTAATTCAGAATACACAGCCGTATGAAGCTGCCTCCTGTGACGTCCGATCGCTCCTCCACTTAGCTCAACGTCGTCTGTACTGGCAGTAGCTCTCCCGAGTTTCAGGCTCCGGGTCTCTCCTAGCCCAGCCTGGGAGGTATCAAGGATTGAACTGGAGACCTTCTGTACGCCAGCAGGTGCTCTACCTCTGAGCGGCTCTCTTCTGCTTTACCCGAGAGGCCTGCTCCAGAATGAATGGATGGATGGATGGAGGGCAAGCAACAAATCCCAAGGAGAAGATGAGCCGGTCAGTACGAGTCTCTGCCTATCAATGCAATGGGTCCTTCTCTGAATCCCAGGGTTGGATGGGGACTGGGGGCTGTCAAGCGCAACCCCACAGCAGCACCCAGCAAGACCATTCAATACAGGGCCCGGATCCTGTGCTGTGCAGAGCACCCTCGACAATCAATCCCTTCTACAGCCCAGTTTTCAAAATCCAGGCCTGGCGTAGCCCCTTCCACACGACTAGCGCCTTCCTTTCTCTGCTGCCATCTCCAGATTCAAGTTCACATTCAGGTCTTGAGGGCAGGAGCTTCACATAGTCACAGCTCAGCTCTTTGGCACCAAATCGGAAGCGAGCCGATTGTGACTGTGCTGATATCCCACTTGGGGGCGGGGGCAGGAGGGGGGAGAAGGCAATAGCCTCACTGCTTGTTTCAAGGCATTCTAAGACTGGCTTTTAGGGCTCTGATGCAGGAGCAGCATATCACAGCCAGGCAAAGACCTTTTTGTTCTCCCAAGTCTTTTTAGGTTTTCGTTTGTAAGCTGCCAATTTTAACTGCTGCTTTATTGATTGTTATTGTTTGTAAGCCACCTTGTGGGGGTGGGGGAGTCCTCCTCTCCCTGATCGCGCCCCCCCCCCACTCACTGGCCCCAGCCAACTGGAAAGCCTTGTTCATCTCCTCTGCACTGCTCTTGATCTTCAGAGCACCCAGAGTCTGGCTGCCGCTCACTTACCATCCAGGAGCAAGGCGGCTTGCTTGCGGAGCACAGGCACCAGCCGCTCGTCCAGCTCCATCTCGTCCAGGAGCCCAATGAGCTGTTCCTCACTGCGCACCACCTTGTCCTGGGCATAGAGCCCCTCTGGCATGGACCTCTGCTGCCCCAACCCCAGCAACGCCACCTCCAGGGCCAGCATGAAGTACGACTCGCCTGGACTCGAGGGCACTGGGACATGCTGGTACAGGGCCTTCTTGGGCTCTGCTGCAGAGTCTGAGGAAGGGGGGCAGAGATGGGAGAGATAAGCAGGGGGCAGGAAGAGACACCATCAAGAGGACACGCGTTCGACCTGCGCCTTCACACAACAGCCTGCAATGGACACTAGCAGGGCTTAGACCAGCAGCTCCCATGCCAGTCTTGTGGAACCGCCATTGGTCTCAAGCCCCTCTCAGCACCACAACATGTGCAGAGCCCCTGCCTCGTATGGCCACAGGAATCCTAGTTCCAGTCCACTCCCCCCTTCCTCATTCCAGCATGGTCGGAGTCATTTTCCCTCAAGGAAAAGAAGAGTCCCTGGTTAGAAAACCACAGCTGTCATTTGCTCATTGGGACTGGATACATGGGCCTTGGCCAGTCAAGCAGTGAAGCTGAGCTCTCTAGGAGGACTGGGGGACACACCCCACACCCCCCACACACACCCCACACACAGGGTCCCTCCCCCCATACCTGGGTACAGTGACAGCCCCTCGTCATCCATCCGGCAGGCCTCCAGAAAGGTGCGGCAGAGGCAACCAATGGGGTCCAGAGGGTGCCCCACCCAACCCTCCAAGTTGGTGATGCTGGTTGTGCCTTTGTGCAGGAGCTCTGGGGGCAAGAGGGAGAGACCAATTAGAAACCCAGTCCTGTGCCCAGGTGGCCCCAAGCCATGCCCCCAAACCACCCCACATACTTGCATACCCTTGAATAAGGTGAAATAGCAATCGTCGCAACAGCTAGGGAAGACAGGGCACAGAGCCAAGGCACCCAACCCAAGAAACTCACTCCCAGTTTTATTTTACTGAAAATGCCTGGACCGGACTTTCCTTTGATTTGCTGACTTTAAGTCTATCCATTTAAAACAAAGGACACAGCAGAAAGACATAACAGCAGAGCACAAAAAATCTCTCTCTCTCAGAATCCAGCCCGAAAACCCTTCAAGTAACAACCCAACCAGCTCCAGAAAGGAGGATGTTTCGAGGAGGACAAATTCCCCAGGATCCCTTGCTTGGACCCATTCCCACTGCTCAAATCCCTCTGCAGCTCTGAATAAAGAGAAGCCAACACAATTGCACCGGCCACTTGGTCACCAAGGGTGCTTCTTTAAAATCTGACAAAGCCACGGCCTCCTCTGGGAACAGTCCTTGTGTGGAGGAGCCATGGAGGCCCTTGAAAAGCCCCAAGACATCTGCAGGAGGCTAGGTGGAGGCCCAGCCTTCTCTAGGCTCCAGAGACTCTTTCCCAGCCCTGCTCCTAAGGCCTTCTTAACTGGAGGCGCCAGGGGACCTTGGGCATGCCAAGCAGGTGTGCTGCCACTGAGCTCTGAACCCCGGCAGCCTGAACCTGCCCCACGCCCACCCCCTGACAGGCCTTCCACCCCTCACCTTTCTTCTGCTGCTTGTAGCTCTCCAGCTGATGGCGCCGCTGCAAGCGCATGGCGTTGACGACAGCCACGGCCAGGCGCAAGGCCTCCCGGGGGTAGCCGTGAGAGCGCAAAGCATCCACCCGAGCACAGGCCATGGGGAAGGCATCGCCCAGCCACAGCGGGTGGCCCTGGGGGTCAAAGCCCAACTTGTCACTTCCGCTCTTCAGGGAGACACCATAGCAGTCGCTGCTCAGGATCTTTTGCAGGTGGCAGTCCCCCCAGCGAAGCTCGGCAGCCTTGATGGCGCGGCCAAAGACCGTCTGTCGGACGCCAGCTGACAAGGAGGAAACCGGTCAGGATGATTTAACTTGGAAGGGCACCAGGGGTCCTCCTCCTCCTCCTCCAGGGAACACCAGTTTGAATAGGAATTCCTCAGGGTTGACATAGCACTTTGTGCACGTTACCTCAGTGATATACCATCCTATAAGGGCAGGGCTGAGCAACTTTGGCCCTCCTGAAGCTGTTGGACTACAACTCCCATCATCCCTATTGGCCACTGTGACGGGGGATGATGTGAGCTGAAGTCCAGCAGCAGCTGGTGGGCCCAAGTTGTGCCGCCCTGCTATAAACTAGGGCGGTATTATTGCCTCCATACTGTATGCCCAAGTTAGACGCTTATTGCTTAAGGCCACTCAGTGCACTTGTGATGGAGGCGAAACTTGAACTCAGGAGGAACTTTCCAGTTCTGAGCAGGGTCTGCTGCACGGTTTCAGAACTAGTAGACCCAACATGGGGCTCAAGCCCATCATCTTGAAATTAAGGCTCTCAGGCTCTATCAATGCAGCTAGCTAGCTTTGCTCAGGGAAAAGTTAAAATACCCGCCGTGTGTGTGTGTTTAAAGCCAGGCTAAGGGATCACTGGGGGCAGCAAAAGTCCGAGGTGGGTTTCCCTACCTGTGCTGCGGTTTGGATTAGTCGGCAGGGTGCTGTTGGCTCCCACGCTGTCACAGGAGTAGTTGCCCTCCTCCAAGGGACAGATGTCCAGCTTGTTCCATTTCTTGAGGAGCTGCAGCCAGAGAGCCCGCTCTTCCAGCTTGCAATGGGGGCTCAGGACCACACACACCCACAATGCCCCTGTGTCACAAAGAGAAACAGCCCGGTTAACATGCAGCAGCAGCAGCAGCAAAGGTACAGAGAGGGGCTCCAACAAAACAGGACTCAGGGGCCCAGGGCTGTGATGCAGTCACCTTGAGCCCGCGTGGTGTAGTGGTTAGAGTGCTGGACTAGGACCGGGGAGACTCAAATTCAAGTCCCCATTCAGCCAGGATACTAGCTGGGGGACTCTGGGCCAGTCACTTCTCTCTCAGCCTAACCTACTTCACAGGGTTGTTGTGAGGAGAAACTCAAGTATGTAGTACACCGCTCTGGGCTCCTTGGAGGAAGAGCGGGATATAAAAAATGATTAAACCAAAAAGCCCTTGCTGAAGCCCAGCAGGTCTGTGTGCACCAGTGCCTCAATGGGAGGCCACCTGGAAACCCCATGGCACACTGCCTTGAGTACCAACAGGGAAGGCGGGGTAGAAATGTAGCCAATCGTCACCATCAACCACACGAGAGAGACCACACCATCAAGCAAGCAAGTGGCCGCTGGCTAGGAACTGAGAGGGGTGGTCAGAGCCGGGATGTGGGATGCAAGGAGAGCACTCTTCCTTCTCAGGTGCGCATGTGCACAACCCCCCAAGGCCCCCGCGCCGCAGTCTCTGCTGTGCCTGCCACTGCCGCCCAACTGCCCAGCACCCTGTTTTCCCCTCTCCCCCCTCGGCTGGGCAGAGCGGGCTTGGTCCCCTTTCTTCACCTCTGAAAGCCCACCGCTGTGCAGCGTGGCGGGATGCGGGGCAGCGAGCTCCTCCCACCTCTCCTCCTCTCCAGGGACTGCATGGGTCCGTTTCTGGCTTTCCTGGCACTCGCCCCTCCTCGCCCGACCTCCCTGCAGCCAGCTGCTGCCACCACACCCCATCCCGCCACCAGCAGCGGCAATCTTTAGGGGGCAAAAACAGGAAACTTGCCCCTCCGCCCCACAGAAACCGCTGCCACTGCCAATTTTTGTGTGTGTGGTGGGGGGAGACTTTCCTCTTGCCCTCGCTCCCTGCGACTCCTCATCCAAATGTGTAATGTGCTCTCCAACTGCAAGGAAAATTACACATAACGTCCCACCATCACTCCCCAGCAATCTAGAGAGACATTGTGCACCACACTTTGCGTGGCACAATAAGTGTGTGTGTGTGTGTGTGTGTGAGAGAGAGAGAGAAAGCGAGCAAGCGAGCGAGAGAGCGAGAGAGCGAGCGAGAGAGAGAGAGCGAGCGAGAGAGAGAGAGCGAGCGAGAGAGAAAGCGAGCAAGCGAGAGCGAGAGAGAAAGCGAGCAAGCGAGAGCGAGAGAGAAAGCGAGCAAGCGAGAGCGAGAGAGAAAGCGAGCAAGCGAGCGAGCGAGAGAGAAAAAACGAGCGAGCGAGCGAGCGAGAGAGAAAAAACGAGCGAGCGAGCAAGAGAGAAAGCGAGCGAGCGAGAGAGAGAGAGAGAAAGCGAGCGAGCGAGAGAGAGAGAGAGAAAGCGAGCGAGCGAGAGAGAGAGAGAGAAAGCGAGCGAGCGAGAGAGAGAGAGAAAGCGAGCGAGCGAGAGAGAGAGAGAAAGCGAGCGAGCGAGAGAGAGAGAGAAAGCGAGCGAGCGAGAGAGAGAGAGAAAGCGAGCGAGCGAGAGAGAGAGAGAAAGCGAGCGAGCGAGAGAGAGAGAGAAAGCGAGCGAGCGAGAGAGAGAGAGAAAGCGAGCGAGCGAGATGTGCACACACTGCCTTGATACTGCTGCCTGGAACAAAACTCTTCCCACTCACTGATGATAAAGTGTAGAGGGAACACTGAAGGAGAGTTCAAGGGATAGGCCAGCCATACAGCACCCATTTACACACAAGACGGCTCAAGGAGGAATGGCTTAGAGTCCAGGGGCTCCCAACCAGAGGTCCCAGATGTTGCTGGACCACCATTTCCACCACCCTCAGACACAAGGACCAAAGGGGATGATGATGGAAGGGGAAGTCCAACCACCTCTGGGGAGCCCCTGGCTTAGGCCCAGCACCCCTAAGAAACGGCCCCTAGTCCCCCTAGATCCCACATCACCTCACAGACAGAGAGGGGGGTGGGTGTCGGGTTTTATGGCACAGCAACAGCCGGAGTCGTTCCTTTTAAATCTGGCCATATAGTTTTGCACTCTTCTTAGGTTCGTTTTGTTAAACAGCTGAAAAGGCAGCTGTTGAATCAACTTGCGATGGGCAGCTGTTGCTCCCGCAGCACTCTGGTTTCAGTCCCGTCTGGAGGCTAGATACATTTCGGCAGCTTGTCGCCGGTTTTCCTTTCCAGCCAAGACAATCTCTCAGATAAACCAGGAGCATTTTAACAACACTGCCTCTATGTACAGACACAGGACTTCAACAGCCTCTATGCTCAGATGCCGGACAAAATGGCTCAGTGGAATATTTCCCCTGTAAATGTGTGTGTGTGTGTGTGTGTGTGTGTGTGTGTGTGTGTGTGTGTGTGTCATTTTCAGTGGCAGAATTAAGCCAAGTGGAGGATTAGCGGTCAGTTGGTTTCCGTGTTTAATGTCGTTTAAGTATTTCTGACTCTGAATACCCTGTGGGGTCCACTGAGCTAAAGCTACAAAAATGAATTTTAGAAAGCAAGCCCCACCTCTAGCTTCTACAATTTCACCAGGCACTTCTCAGTGTTTTAAAAACATCTCCCTCTGCAGCCTTGAGGACTAGAAACTTGCTTTTCTTAGGAACGGAGAAAGCCGGGTCCTGCACCAATTACCAGAACCTGGCTGGTGAGGGGCAAGCAGCCCTGGTCACTGTTCTTTGGGGCACGCCCCTCCCTGTAGAAGGGGGATACGCACCTAGTTCATCCCAGAGCTGCCGGCACTTGTCAGTCATGCCAGCTCCCTGCTGCCGCCAGAGGGCCAGGCGCGGATCCTGCAGAAACTGCTCGGTCATCAGGATGAGCATGCGTGCCCCGTTGGAATCCCGCATGCGCAGCATTTCCCGCACCTGGGGCAGGAGAAGAGAGGGTTGAGAGATCCAGGAAGACGTCCCCCTCCTCACCTCTGAGCCACTGTGGCATCCCTGCCGTACTGCAAAACCTGCCCCTCGCCTTCTCAGAGAGGCCAGCTTGAGCCTGACTCTGCGGCTGACTGTGCTGAGGCATTTGGCCTCCAGCATCTAAAAGCCTGACATTTCAAAGCAGCCAGAAGACATCAGCCACATACCAGACGGCCTCTAGCCCACCCTTTCGCCCCAAGCTGCCCACATCCTCCCATCTCTCCGGGTATCAGCAGCCCGACACCTGTTCAGAGCTCTGCCTCAACAGGAATCGTGGGTCTACACGGGGAGCTTTCCCTTACAGCTCTGATCGGAGGGAAGGGGTGAAGGAACAGGATACGTCTTAAGTAGTGCCAACTTTCCCCGACACACAGAGAACGGCCCTGGGGCAAAAGGAGGAGGGAGGGGAGGAGGGAGGGTGTCCCAAATGGGAGACAGCCGAGTTATGACCGCACTGACCAGGCACTGCAACTGCTCGTTAGCTCCATGGGAGGAGGGGGTGATTCATTACTGAGTGGGGAGGGACAGGGTTCAGGTGATGCTCACGCAGTGTAGAGTGAGTGGCAGGAGCAGGGCTGTGCCAAGCAAGAGCAGCGCTTACCTTGTTGAACATGGACTGAAGCTGTTTGCTCGCCCCATAGTAACCGCCGTTGGACAGCAGCTGCTTCACTTGCTCTTGGATCTGCTCCTCGTCCAGGTGCCAGCAGTTGGCGTCCTCAATGCCAGCACCGGCTGTGGGGTCAGGGGCACCTGGGAGGAGATGACCTGTGTGTCAATTGCTGCATACAGACACTGTGACTCTGCCCAGCTGAGCTCCCAGAGGACATTGCAAAAGAAACTCGGATCAGCCTCCCATCGGAGAGGTGCAGGAGAGCAAACCTCGCCCGAACCGGCCAAAATTTAAGAAGTGGGGCAGGAGGAATGGAAGAGTCTCATGATCACTCTTCTGATTTCACTACTGAGCAAGGTGATGTGCAATGCTAGGGTATCATCTTCTTAAAAGCCAGTTTATGAATGGACAATATACATTTTCAAGAGATACAGTACATATTTTCCCCCATATTTTCCTCTTGAAAAAGCCCAAAGTTGAAAGGGGTCAACAGTAAAGAAACCTGTAAAGCCAAGCCAAACTCAGAATCATAACAACCACCAAAAGAGATATTGTGACCTGCCTGTTAGAGGAACTATTTGCATACCTTTGCTATGGACATGGGTTTAAAACAAACCAACAAAAAAAAACATTTACTTGAATGAGGGTTTGAGGATCACAAAATCAGATTACAGCCAGCACTGGACCACCATTACGAACATTTCCTTATGTAATTGCTGTACCATTTACATTAGTGCGGTACTGCCATTTCTCTGCCTGGCCAATACATTTTGTATATAAGAGGTTTTATCCAATTTGTGCTTATATAAATAGAACAGTGAACCAGATTCTTGGCTTCAGCTCAGCCATCTATGAGAAAGTCAGGCAATGGGTTCCGGGTTACTTTCCCTCCGCCCAAACTTAGAGTGATGCAGCTTTCTTTCGCTACCCTCCCCATCATCACTTCAGTCCCTCCAACGAGATGGAGGAGAGGGGCCAGCCATGGAAGTTGGCTACCAGCACTCCGGCCAATCAGCAGGCATCCCCTCCTCCGCCCTACCCCGCCCCCACCCTACAGCTGCCCTCTCCCCAGGGAGTCTCCTACCGTGCACTCTGTTGATCTCAGAGCCGAGCAGCAGAATTTCATCAGCTAGCCTCTGAGCAGTCGGCAGCACCTCTGTGTGGTGGGCACTGATCAGATACTGCACAAATTTCTGGAGCTGGTCCCGGTTCATTTGGGACAAGGTTTCGGAGATGGGCAGGCGCAGCTCCACCTGGCGGGCATGGCGGATGCGATGCAGGGACAACGCCACCACATGGGCACAGTAGAAGATGTCCCGGTTGTCGCAGGCACAGCTCACTGATGTGATCTTGCAGCGGTCGAAGCTGATGGAGACGTGATAGCTGTGCTCGGGTTCACTGGGACCAGCCGGCTCCGTCACCGTACCACTCAGGTGGAAACCTGCATGTTCAAAGGCGGGGGGACAACTCGTGAGCATAGAAAATAGCTGCCCTGACCAAAGGGCCAGCTAACAACCCCAAAGGACCCCAAACCCAGAAGCCTGAAAGACCAAAAAGAGGACTGAGAACTCTCTCCCTCCAGGCTCTGCGCCCATGAGGAACAGCAAGCACAGTGACCTCGATTCTCAAGCAGAGTGGACATGAACCTGCTAGCTTGGCAAAGAGGCACCTTTGAACGTGGTGATTCTTTTTATTTAGCAGGGGGAGACTAACTGGCCCTATCCACTCCCAGCACTGGACCTCCAGTGACTGTTGCTGGAGTCTATCTTATGTTTCTTTTTAGATTGTGAGCCCTTTGGGGACAGGGAGCCATTTATTTGTTTGTTATTCCTCTGTGTAAACCGCCCTGAGCCATTTTTGGAAGGGTGGTATAGAAATCGAATGAATGGATGGATGGATCTGAGGTGCAGGGCACCACACCTCTAGTTTGAATACGGAAATGCCCCCAAATCTGCCTCACTACCCTGCTGAAGGAGACATCCTCAGGAGCGCTAACCTGTTATAAACACCTATCAACCGCCTTCCTACAAAACTGGTCACAAAGTAGCCAACCACACCAGCAATGCACTTAACTTCAAGAAATCAAGAACAAGCTGCAGCCAGCCGAAGGGTAAGCTGACTTCAGGCCATAGGCCTGGAGAAACAAGGGAGTGGGGGTGAACAAGAGGCCTAAAAATGGAGGCGGAAGGGGCCAGAGGAGAATCTCTCCCAGACAGGCAACATTTACCCAGGAACACAAACCCTTGCCCTGATAAACCACACATTTCCGCCAAAGAGGGACAAGCCAGGAATCCCAACCACTTGACCCTGCTGACCCTACAGGACATATTTCAATCCTCAAGGAAACAGGCCATATGGACTAAAAATGGCATTATTGGGATTTCCCCCGCCTCTCCTACTTGCTATGGGCCGTGATCAGGCGAAAGCAATTATCAAGCAGAGGATAAAGGACGCGGAGAGACAAGCCGACCTAAGCAGGGCCACAACTTTCTTAACCACGGAAAGACTCAAATAAATCACCTCTCCGGCCGAATACTTGACACAACTGGAGATCCCAAGCCTTTACCCTTGCCCGCTGTCACACCCTACTTTCCGCTGTTCTAGAGGGCAAATATAGTAAGATTCCATTCATGCAGAGGCTTTGGCCCCGTGACAATCGGGAGATTGAAACCACAGAGCATGTACTCCTCTCCTGCTCCTTTTATCGAGACACTTGGGACAAGCTCTTACTCCCGTTACTCTGCAAGTACCCTGGAAGATCAACCCAAGCCTACACCTGGATGCTCCTAGTGGACGAGGCCCAGGCCATCACATACAACATTGCCAAGTTCTGTGCGGCAGTGTGTAAGATTCTTCGGAACTTGACTGCCAGTTTATAACCATGCTACTGATTTTCTTAACCATTAACTACAGACTTTAGCTTGTCTGCTCAGTTAGACATTCTTTTTTACATATCCTGTTTTTAATCCCCTTACTGGTTTTTACCCTTATTTATAAACTGTACATTCTTAATTCCTTATGAACTGGTTTTTATATATCCTGTTTCACATTTATTTTGTTTGCCTTGTCCATAACCGATCATGTTATGATTGTTAGCCTTTTACTTTCTCTTGTTGTATAAGACGTAGGGAGACTATTCTCACGATGGGGGGAAACCGAGCTAAAGAAGTCCAGCCTGGTCCCCCCCCCGCCGCATTGTGAGAACTAGCAGGCTCGTGGGCAAGCCCAGTGGTTCTCTGGCGGCTAGCCCACCAAGGTAGCCCTCCCCTTAGCCCAGGTTAGCAGAGCGAGCGGTCCGCCAACCCAGGTCTTCCGATCGCGTGCTGCCACAGTGCGGCTCCGTGCCATGGCGATACACGAGGAGATCCACCCGGGAGGCTGTAACCATGACAGAGCGGGCAGTCGTGTGGGCAGCCGAGGATCCGGTTGCCCAGGGCTGCCTGTTGATCGTCTGCGGAGATGCCTAACCCAGATCGTGTGAAGCGCCTCAGTGGCTTTAAAAGCTTTGTAGTTTGTAGTTTTATAGTACCAGTATTTTGTAAGTAGATAACACAATTTTACTGTAGGGCAGTAATTGGCTAATAGTGATATTTTAGATTGTGATGTATTTTTAGCGTATGATGGTTTTTCCTTGCCCATGCCCTTGTATGCTTTTTATTCTTGTGCTGGTCTAGGACTGTAATAAAGATGGATTGATCAGTCTACATGCTGTTCAGTTTGGACAAGCAGCATTGGACTCCTAGCCTAGAGCCTGATTTGGTAAAGAGGAACTACCAGACTATTGTGGGAACAAGCCAAAGAGCAAGAAAATTCTAATTCAAAGAGAGATTGCTGCCAATCCTATCAGGACTGGATTTGTTTTCACCTAGATTTTACTGTCCTGGGAGTCAATCTTAGTTTAAAGCATTAAGACCACATTTTAAGGCATTCTATTGATATGGATTCCACTTACGGTAATTAAGTTGTAGTTATCTATTCAAATACTGGTTAAATAAACAAAAAGATTAGGATTGTGCAAATAAAATGAAACTGTAGCAGATGCCTCCAACGTAAGTTTGATTTATTGAGGGGAAAAACAAAATGTGAATACCGTCTGAAATGCAGACCCATATTTATATAAATGGATAATGTTTGGACAGAGACTTTGCTATGGCTGCTCCTGAAGCAAGACACTGGCAGCCACAACAAGGCCACTTCCCAGCAGAGGACAAGGACGAACTGGTCTTATCGTAGCAAGCATGAATTGTCCCCTTTGCTAAGCAGGGTCTGCTCTAGTTTGCATTTGAATGGGAGACGACATATGAGTATGGTAAGATATTCCCCTTAGGGGATGGGACCGCTCTGGGAAGATTCCAAGTTCCCTCCCTGGTATCTCCAAGATAAGGCTGAGAGAGAGTCTGCTTGCACCCTTGGAGAAGCTGCTGCCAGTCTATGTAGACAATACTTACTGAGCTAGATGGACCAAGGGTCTGACTCAGTAGAAGGCAGCTTCCTATGTTCTTAAGATGCAAGTATGGAAGACCATGAATCAGCATCTGCCTGCCTTCATCCCAGCGACTCAGCTCCTTCCATCTCACATGAGTAGAAAGTAACTACTCTAAATTTGCCAGCCTTTACTCTCTGCTGCTGGTGGTGGTGGTGGGAACTCTCCTCCTCTCTAGGCCTTCCACTCTGTTCCACTCCTGCCAGGGCTATGTCTATGTTTCCATTCTGCAGGAATGCAGGGGTGAGGGGAAAGGAGGACAGAGCACTGGCTGCAGAATTCATCACCCTGAGAATCTCTGCCTTCATGATGATGTTCTTTTAGATAGAGTTGCAAACTGCCAGCTCAGGTGTCAGGCACATGCGTGCATAAAGGCCCTGGTCCAATCCCCAGCATCCCGAATACTAAAGTATTCTCAGCCGGTAGGGCTGGAAAATGCCCCTGCCTCAAATGCTGCAGAATCCTACCAGGCAGATTAGACTGGATTGGCCGAGGCGGACCACTGATATAAGGCAGCTTCCTATTTGGGGATGATTCACAGCTCAGAGGTGGAGCACGTGCTTTGCATGGAAAAGACCCCAGCTTCAATCCCTGGCTTTGAAAAAAGCCAGTTGAAAAGCACTTCCAGATAGCAGAGCAGGAACAGACTTCTGCCTAAAACTGTGGCAAACCAGAGAAGTCGCTGAAAGAGATGTCCAGTAGTCAGGGGTGGGGGTTTTAGTGCCCTGTCTAGTTCCATGCCCCTCCCCAGAACAAGCAGCATGGTCTAGGCGAAAATAAATCTGCTTAATTTGTCTAATGTACACACACAGAGAAGGTGCACCGTTCCACTTCTCTTGCTGCAAGATGTGGGTCACCTTGGTGCAGAAGTTAGCAGCGATCTGTGCGTCCCTTGCTCTAAGCAGGTGCCTGCTGCTCCGAGCTGCCACCTCCAGCCTAATCTTCCCGGCACTGGAAGAGGTGCCTGCAGGCAGACAGGTGGCACACACCGGAGTGAGCGAGGCCTCAGCACGGAGCCGGTGGGAGGAGGAGCAGCAGCTCAGATGCACTGACCAAGCTGGTGAGTCACGCGTGATGAAAGTGGGCATCCTGACAAAACCAGTTATACCCAACGCCACACCTGCTGTGTCACCGCCAAGTACAAAGCGAGCCTACCCTGCTGGTACTACTACCAAGTAGGCAAAACAGACCGGTGGGTGGCTCCCTTTAACCCACACCCAGTGACCTGCCTTCACTTCTAGGGCAGGGGAAGCTGTCGGCTACAAATGCAACCGTTGCTATAAATAGAAAGAGGAACTTCCGGAGGAAAAAGTGAGTCAAAATACCCAGGCACAACCCTGTCCCTAACCATTTGGGCACAGCAGCCTCTGCTAAGGCACCTGGACTCCCAAGCCTGCAGGGGGCTTTGAGGATGGGGCTAGCCGCAGGGACTGCCTGTGATGTATTGTGTTAGTGCTTCCAAACCGGCCCCTTTGCAACCAAACAGCAGGCATTGGACAAAAATACACAGCTCTCCAGTGCAGCCACACTGAGCATGAGGTGTGACGTTCTGGTCACCACATCTCAAAAGAAGGTATCACAGAGCTGGAGGGAAATGATCAAGAAAAGGCAACCGGCAGCAACAAGGAGCAGGAGGGTCTTCCCTACACTGAAAAGGCTAGAGCAGGGTTTCTTAACTTTGGGCCCCCAGATGCTGTTGGACTACAACTCCCATCATCCCCAGCCACAAAGGCCATGTCTGGGGATGATGAGAGTTGTAGTCCGACAACATCGGGGGCCCGAGGTTAAGAAACCCTGGGCTAGAGTTTCATTTGGAGATTATTAGCTACAAAATGAAAAAGAAAAGACTAGGGGTTGGGGAGCAGGCAGGGGAGACACAGGATGGAAAACCTATTCTATTGTGGGCGATGCTGAACCAAGAGGCCATTTTCTCTCTGTCTCACAACCCTAGATTATTCAATGAGGCCAACAGAGAGGAGAGCTGGCCTTTTGGTAGTAAGCACGGCTTGTCCCCTTAGCTAAGCAGGGTCTGCCCTGGTTGCATATGAAAGGGAGACTAGAAGTGTGAGCACTGTCAGATCTTCCCCTCAGGGGATGGAGCCGCTCTGGGAAGAGCAGAAGGTTTCAAGTTCCCTCCCTGGCTTCTCCAAGAGAGGGCTGAGAGAGATTCCTGCCTGCAACCTTGGAGAAGCCGCTGCCAGTCTGGGTAGACAATACTGAGCAAGATGGACCTATAGTCTGACTCAGTGTATGGCAGCTTCCTATGTTCCTAATGATTGGCCATAGTTTCAGGGCAGACAAAAATAAGTACAACAACTTCTTGTCAGAAGATGTGAGGATAGCTTTAAAAGGGGAATCACACATTCATGGAGGGGAGGTCTACCCATGGCCTGTCAGCCATGATCTCTAAATGAAGCCTCCTTGTACACAGACTGTAGATCTTTCAGTAGCAAATGCTGAGCACACACACACCAGGAGACAGGGAACTCCTATTAGGTTCTGAGTTTCCCCAAGGCACCTCTCTGGCTGCTGCTGCAGCAGCAGAGAAACAACGCCTTCCCCAGGCACTATATATCCTGCATATGCAGTCACAACGCATGCAACAGCATGCTGGCAAGCCCTGCCCCTGCACTGGTGTGCTCCTTAACCGCGCTCCCCACAGGGACAGCATTTGCCTCCGCAGAGACAAACTCTGCACTTGAGGAGGTGACCTCCCTGTGGCTGGGAGTGCTGGGGGCCCAGCATGCTTAACCATGGGGAGGATCCATTCCTGTGTGCAGCCTTGGTCTCTGCAGACAAGGTGTAAACATCCATGAAGAGTGGGGCTAAGGAGCACATCCATGCAGGAGGAGGAGTCAGGTGGGTGCTGTAACGGTGGTCAGCCGCCCACACAGCAGGCTGGTTCAGACACTTGCCCAGCCCACACGATTGAAAGGAGAGTGCGCTAAGAGTGCGCCCAGTGGGACATCTTCCACGGACATCCTGGTGTGCTGCTTTATCACATGTGTGGCAGGGTGTGGGGGGGCGACACTGATCTAAACTGCACCTCTATGTGCTCAAAACCGTATTTGGAGTGCGTGTGTTTTATTTATTTAATTTATATACTGCCTGACTCCAAAGGCTCGAGGCGTTTCGTGTAGATCAGCAATTGAACAACCTCCTGCCCCATAAGAGAGCAACGCATCAGGAGAGCACTGTAACGTCTGCACAGGCCGCTGCGAGGTGTGCACTCCCAGGGGGGGTATCGTCCAAAGCAGCCTCAATTCATAAAGCCTGAAGGGGGCACTAGACTAGATGCAAACTGATCCAATGCTGCCAAGTATATTCTTAGATAGGCAGGAAGTTCGAACCATCCTAGCTCAATTTTAGGGGCAAGTGAGGATAGGACAAACAATAAGGGAAAGAGTAATTCAAATTAAGAGCATGGAAGAAATCTGATGTGAGGCAACATGGATACCTCATTGCCCTATCTCCCCGCAACCTCGCACCAGCAGATATCCAATTTCCTAGACCCAGGAACACAATTTACCTTGTCTATTTGGTTAATAGCAAAACATTTAATAGGCTGCTTCTCAGGAAACAGTTCCTAAAACTGGACAAGCTGAGCTTCCAAATAACAAAGAACTTCTATGAAAACTCTTTGAACATACTGCTTCAGTTCTGAAA
This sequence comes from Hemicordylus capensis, assembly GCF_027244095.1. Classification (NCBI taxonomy): domain Eukaryota; kingdom Metazoa; phylum Chordata; class Lepidosauria; order Squamata; family Cordylidae; genus Hemicordylus; species Hemicordylus capensis. The sequence continues at coordinate 179,548,356 of NC_069658.1, forward strand.
TGCTTTAAAGCAGAAAAGGCGCTTTCCCGCTAAATAGGCTTCAAGTCCTTTGAATGTGACCCGCATTGGAAATCTAGTATTGAATCAACTTGCTTGCACCCAGACAAGCCTTTTACTATTTTGTACATCAGAGCATTGTTGGACATCAATATCTGCAGTAAGTTGGGAACAGAGCAGCTTATTGGAAAAGCAAAGAACAGTTGTGCTAAAATGGAGACAACTGGGCTGAAGAAGTATAACCAGCAGAGCCACAGGGATCAGTCTTGGAGCCTATTTTAATCAATGTTTCTATTCGATAGGAGCACACAGATGAAATCTGAAAAAATGACAGGAAGTTAGGAGTCACTACAAAAAAAAAAAAAAAAGAACCAGGAAGAGAAACTGAATGACTTCATGAAGCAGAGCAATAGAAATGGAATGAAATTCTATAATGCTAACTTGGCAAAGAGGCACCTTTTAACATGGTGATTCTCTTTATTTAGCAGGGAGAGAGTAACTGGCCCTATCCACCCCCAGTGACTGTTGCTGGTGTCTATCTTGTGTTTCTTTTTAGACTGTGAGCCCTTTCAGGACAGGGATCCATCTTATTTATTATTTCTCTGTGTAAACCACCCTGAGCCATTTTTGGAAGGGCGGTATTGAAATCGAATGAATAATAATAAATAAATAAAGTCATACTATGGGAATGCTACTATTTTATATTAGCCAAGGACTCACCAGCTAAAAACAACAAATGAGCAGAGAATTGGGCAGATCTTACCCAGTCACAAGATTACTATGTGCCCATGATGCAGTTGCAAAGCAGGCAAATGCAATTCTTGGCAAGAGGAGGCGAGGCTCTTTCAGTAGGCACTGGGAAGCATTCATGCATTAGTACTAGGCACTGGGCAAAGTATCAGCAAGAATGACGTTCTGATCACTCATTGTCAAGGAGGAAGAATTCCAGCTGGAACAAGTTTGGAGCCGCCAATGAGCATACTTACAGGAAGGGTGAAACTGATGAATGGAAATTAAAATAGAGTTAAGATATGATGGCTATGATTATTAAGAACTATTCACTGAAATACATCGTTAGCAAATGTAGATTTGAAACCCTGGTGATGGACATTGGGAAGAGGAGGCAGGGGAGGCAGCAGAACCTTTTTCTGCAGGAAGTCTTTGGTTAGCCCCACGAATCACCTGGAGTCCCTGCTGGGACACACGTGGCACACGGTAGCTTGGAAATTGTCTGGGCTCAACTAGGATGGTCTGATACAAGGACAATCTTGGCTTGATGGCAGGGTTTGCTAGATGTACTCCCAGACAAACTAGGAGGTCCAAAGCCACCACTAAAGCACAGCTCCTGCTACAGTCCTAGGACTGCCAAGTCTCCTGAGCAATAGTGCTGAGACTTGAAGGGGATAGAACCTGGGGCAGAAAGGTGGTGCCTAGTAAGGCAAAAGCAGAGAATAGTGAGTGCCTACCCGAGGGCAAACGGGTAGCAACTGGAAGGTCAGAGAAAGACCATGGCCAAGTGACTGTCTTGAAAAGGAGTCTCTATCTATTAATCTTGCATTTCTTTTAACTAAGCAGAAAATTTTTCTGTTTTCATTTTTGTTAATATCAGGTTTACAAGAGCCAATCATCAACTCTCAACCTGTCAGATCTGGGGTTTTGTAGGTTTTGCTTTGCACTGTATAGATTCCACACCCATTATAGGCTAGACTTCATCTGGAGACACTGCCTAGTCAGTGCTAACCCAAGCCTTGTAGAGCAGAAATCCTTCCTGTCTCCATGTCAAGAGTGCCTGTTACTTATCAACCTGCCTGGCAGGCTCCATCACCCACAGAGATCAACCATTCCGTGGCCCCCAATTCTGGAATGTCCTCCCTAGTTCTGTACACTCAACTCACTTGTGACCTTCTAGCAACAACTAAGCATGTTTGAATCCACCCTGACATCTTAATTCAGTAAGTGTGTTTTATTGCTACTGTCATTTGGCAATAAAAGTTAATTAAAGTTAAGTTAAAGTGTTAATTGAATTAGTTTTGCCCAAACTGTGTGGTTTTTAAATCTGTTTATTGCTTCTATGCTGTTTTGTAAACTGCTTCAAGCAGCTCTGAAGAGGTGGGTATAAATTCATTACATAAAATAGGTTTTTGACACATTTCTTCAGTCATGCTGTCCGACAGTCAGAAGTGGTAACTTTAATGCCTTTGATTGCTTTAAATCACAGAATGCTCCCCCCAAGAGGGGAAAAACTCTTTGTATGTAACAAAAGCCAATCCAGTAGTTCTAGTCCAGTACTCTTCTTATTTTTATTTTTTTTATTGTTAAATTTATATACCACCTTTCATTAAAAACAGTCCCAAGGCGGGTGTGTTGATCTTCCACTTAATGTGCTGATCTTCCACTTGCAGGGAGTTTGTTATGCATAGGGAGCACTTAGAAATGCTTCTTCAAGCATACGTAGACCTGCATCATTACAATCCACTCATTACCATCTCATTTTCCTGCACACATTCAGTTCCACAGCCCTATCTTTTTTCTTGATATATAATTCGCTAAGGCTCACCTGTGGCTAATCGCATGTGTGGCAGCTCTCACGACAGTCCGGAGAGCTGCCGGATAGGATTGTGACGGGGACAGGCGGGGGAAGAAAATGGCAGCGGCAAGCTGGCTAGCGGCCAGCAGCTGGCCGGGAAAACTGCGGCGGCGGGCGGAGGAAGGCAGGAACAGCGGAGAAGGTGGGTGGGCGGGGGGGAGGAAAGAAGGAAGAGGCAGCAGAGGTGGGTGGCTGGGTGGGAAAACGACAACACTGGTGGGAGAAAACAGAGGCAGCGGCCGGGGGAGGAAGGAGACAGTGGTGGGGGCAGGCGGCCAGAACTAGAGGTACAGATGCTCTGTGCCCGGCTCAGCTAGTTTTTGTTTAAGAGTCTAGCTCAGCTCTTTACTCTTGTATTTCTCAACAAGCCGTTTCAACGCAGCTATTTCAGCATGTGTAAACTCTGAGAGAAGAGAAAGGAACTTTGGATTCGACTAATTTGATATTTGGATTCAACTAATCTATAATAGGCTTAAGGGATCCATGGCAAATGGCACATGGCAAGCCGCGCCCACACAGTGCTTTACCAATCGGAGGTAACAGAGCAGGAGAACCGTGGTGATTGGGCAGTAGGAATTCCATATGCAGATAGGGAAGAGGAGCCTGGGATGGTTAAGGTCAATTGGAATGCAGCTGTTACTGGTGGGAAGACTGTAGAGGAGAGAAGGATCTATATATAGATAAAAACATATAAAGGCTAGTGGGTAGGGGTCTGCAAAGAGAGAGGTTGTGAGGGAGGAGAGCCCCTTCAGGAGAAGGAGGCTGCCACTGTGCGAATTAGAGGAGGAAACAAGATGAACAAGAGCTGTTAACTCAGGAAAGGAGAGAGAGAGAGAAGTGAGTGGAGGAGAGAGAAAAAGAAGGGAGGGGAAGAGAGAAGGAAGGAAGGGCAAGGGATGGGCCTGGGCCTGTCAGCAGCCTGAGGGGAATGAGTGGCCATGGCGGCGGGGGCGGCAGCAAAGAAGGGCCTGGTCAACCGTCACCGCTGCTCGGAGCTGCAGAGGAAGTCAGGCAGCCGAAGGAAGGGCCCAAGCCTGTCAGCATCCTGAGGAGAATGGGCAGCCATGGCGGCGGTGGCAGTGAGGAAGGGCCCATTCCTGCAGGGAGGAGCAGGAGTAGGGCGCGGGGGGGGGAGGTCTCTGGGGTTAGGGGGTGGCAGCTTGGCCAATTGGCACCAGCAGCGCTGCAGCCAGGACCAAGAGGGGTGAGGAGGATGGAAGCAATGGGATGGAGGGGGAGGAGCAGGACCGCTGCTCAGGTGAGGGTGGAGAGAACTCGGAGGTGAGGGGAGCAATCAAGTTCCAGCAAGCAGATGCTCTGCGCAGGTTAGGCTAGTAAAGAATAAATACCTTTTATTCTTTATCATTCCAAGTAGGAGCAGTGGATAGTGTTTTCTATTGATAGCCAAAGAGTTAACATGCTCTTAATGACAAGTTTATTCCTTTACGCCTCCGTTTATAAGCTTTTCCACTCCCCATCCCCGAATAAGCTTTTCAAAGACTCCCCAACTGCTTGGGTCTGAGTATTTAGAGGGCGAGGACTGAAGAGAGAGCCCTTAGTTAGCAGAGAAAGATGGGCTTTGGCAGTTCGAGTGGACAGGATGTGTGCACTCTCATTCTTGACTGCATGGTGGGTGGGGCTGGCAGACAGACAACATTGTCCACACTGGCCCAGAGAGGCAGACCAGAACAAGAAAGCTACCATGCAATTACTTCATCTCCTTTTCCCATAACCTGATGCCACTGCCATGCTGTTTGGCAGCAGCCAATGCAAGGAAGGTCTGAAGCATATTTGCCCTTTTCAGCACCAAATCGCAGGACTCAAAATATGAACTAGAGATAGATTCCAGAAACTGTTTCTAACATCAGAGCTAGAAGTCGAGAATTGTTGCCTCCAAGCATGGACAGGATGTGTTCCTTTATCTCCCAAGCCACACGCTTATGCAGTTGTTATGCAGCAGTTCATAGACCACTTTAAGCACATTTTCCAAGTATTTGGCGTACTGCATATATCTCAGCAATCATTACAAACCCCCCTCCCCATAAGGTAGGTCAGCACCATATTACAGGTGAGTTAGAGCAGAGTCCGAGAACATGATAGGTTGCTTAAGGCCACCCTGCAAGTCCATGGCACAGGTGGAAGCTGAAAGGGGTGGGGGTTCTCCCACTCTTGTAGCCAAGTTATCACCTCTTCACAGAAACTCCTTCTGTGGAGCCATTTTGAAATGGTTGCAGCAGTCCTGAGAGATGGCCACGAGCAGCTTTGGGGATTTGATGGCACACAGCAATTTGTAGGGCTCAAGCAACTTCCAACGTCCCTTGAATAAGTTACAGGAAATTGCAGACAGGAATCAACAGTATTGGCTTTTTCATATTATCACATACACACCTTACTTCTGTCTCTGAAAAGAGGAACACCAATCCAGATCAGGGACATGAAGCCTGCATTTCTTTTTCAGCAGAACAACGTTCAGTGGTAGTTAGGAGGAAGAATACTCTGAACTATTTTGCGTCATGTGTATATACATACTTTAAATAGCCCATGCACAGTAATGATTGGTTTAAAACTACACACACTCACTCTGAGGCGAGCGATGGAAAAGATCTTCAGGCCTTTCTTTCCAAGGCCCCCACAGCCCAGGGAGAAATACAGTTGCTAGTGTAGCTCAGCTATTAAGAATTCTATGTGTTACCAAATAAAGGCAAAAAAATGTGTAATTCACAATACACAAGGCAGCTTAAACACAGGGCAGGTTCAGATGTAGCATGCACTTTGGCTGAATCTGAGCTCTACACAGCATCCCTCGGTCCCAGGAGCACGCACTCCCTGCTCCATCCCCATATGAGCCTCTAGTTTCCTTCTAGGTTAGGATATGCAGAGATTGGTGGGATCACACATCATGACCAATCCTGGCATATCCAACCTAGAAAGGAAGTGGGGGGGGGGGTTGTCGTCACACTCCCATGGCTGAGGAATGTCACACAGAGCTTAGCTTGAGACATACTACAACTGAACTGAAGCCACCTGTGGTTTAGTTAAGACAATCTGCCAAAACCATGTTTTGAAGGATTCAGGACATACAGTGGCTCATGAGCTCTCTCATACATCCATTCTTCCCGGTCTAGATTACCTGTAACCATAAGTTGCCCAACTCACCACGAAAACGACTACCCTAATTTATCCGATCTGGCAGAAGAGAGGGGAGGAGTGAGTGTGAACCTGCAAAACATCCCCAACCCCCCAAATGGTTTGGGGGATAGGAACACAATATTCAAGTCAGGCAGGGCAGCTCAGTTAGTGTACCACATGAGCAGGGGCAGCTCGTGAACTCTCCTCCGGGAGGGTGGCGGGCAGCTTCTTTAAGGTAAACGGAGCTGGTGCTCCATGCCGCCCGGCAGCCCCGACGGCGGGGAATCGCCTCCGCCACTCACCTGGCCACTGGCGGGGGCTCACCTCCGTGGGAGCCAGGTGAGTGGCGAAGGCGATTCCCCGCCACGGGGGCTGCTGGGCGGCATGGAGCACCAGCTCCATTTACCTTAAAGAAGCCGCCCGCCGCCCCCACAGAGGGGAGTTCACGAGTCGCTCCCGCACATGAGAATCTAAGGTTCTAGTCCACTACAACACACTTAATACAGACCTTGACAAATTTTCTTTGGCTCCAAGATTCAGACAATGGACGCTTTGACAAGATTACCAGACTTTGTGGAGGGAGAGAGTAGATGGGCTTCTTTATTATCCCCTTTACAAGTAACATGCTTAGAACAGAAACGGGGCTGCCCGGGACAAAAGGTTTTTATTAAATAACTATCTCTGAACATCCTTGCCTAGGCACCACAGATAACTTTCTAGGTGCCATGGTTCCCTGTGGCCTGGGATTTGTCATGTCCGGACTTAGAGTGTCCACTTTTTTTATAAGCAAAAGATGCAAACTGTTCTTCAAGCAGATATAAAACCACAATTGCAGGCTGAAGCAGGGCAAGTAAGAAAGTATGTGTGATAAGAGTGTTATGTACAACAGACAAAAAACCCATCCTGCATAGAGGTCTTATTATCAGGTGATTAGAGCTAGAATATGAGCTCTCCCATACGCAAAAGATATTGGAACAAGACTCAGAAGGGTCAGTTACGATCATTGAGAAGACAATGGCATGCTACTGACTAACTTGATGTTACAGTGGGGGCGAAATAAAGGGATAAGTCTATGATCATTAAAAATGAACACAGAATATCCCTTTATTTCGCCCCCACTGGAGCATCAAGTCAGACAGTAGCATGCCATTGTCCTCTCAATACCCTTCTGGGGTATATTAAATCTATATCAGAACAGATGAGCTCCCCCACAATTTCACTCAAAAGGTCTCTACATCTGTAAGGCCATCTGGAAGCACAACCCTCCCCGAAACAAGGACACTCAACTGAGAACTTTAAAGGTCCAACATTCCCAGAGAACATCATGACTGCAGGGGATGTCTGCAAAATGAATGTTCCTGAGTCTAGCTGAGACACATACTACGGAAGACAAGAGGCAGCTGAGCCAACATGAAGGAGCCAGGAACCAGTGCATGCAACTGACAAGGGATTTGGCTCTGTTTCCTAGTCAGTAACTGCAGAGACAGCAGTCTTTCAACAAGATGTCTCTGTGGGAGAGACCATTTAGCCTCATGACCTGCCACATTCTGGCTCCAGAACAGTCCGCAAAGTCCCCTGATATTGTTGGACTGCAGCTTCCCAGCCACAGTGGCCAAAGGCTGGAGAGTTGCAGGCCAGCAGCATCTGGGGACCAAAGTTTGGGAGCCCCTGAGCTACAAAACTGCACTCAGAATAGCAGGCTGCCAAGAGCAGTGCATGGATTGGAGGGCATTCTGCACTGATCACAGCCGCAACCTCCTCAGGTTCCAGGAAGCAGGCACTGATGGCCAAAATGCTCTCTGGAGTTGGTCAGAAGCATTATTTATAGCATGCTATCTATGTGCATAGCACTTTGGAAAGGCGACAAGCCCCTGCCCCAAGGGGCTCACAATCTAAAATAGAAACAAGCAAGACAGGAGGAAAGAAAGAAAAAGAGATGGAGGCAGGAATAAACGGGGGAAGAATATGCAGTTATTTTGTCTACATGTGGTTAGGCTGAGTGGCAGAGTGTATGTATTAACAGAATGCTTTAAAAAAAATAGACTGTGATGGGTTGTTTTCAAGCAGGAGCCATTGCACAAGCTCAACAACGTGACATGCTTCAGAGAGAATGATTGTTCAGTAATTGTTTTTAGATGGGAATCTTAACTCAGGAGTGCTCCCATACGAAAGCAGAGCTCAACTGACGGAGCTATTAACGAGTTGCCAAGTGCATGTCTGTTAATACAGCTCATGCTGTCCGGCATCACATAATGCAAGGGAAAGACAGGAAGCAGACAGGCCTACAGGAGACAGAAGCAGGGCAGGGATTCCCTGTTCCTTCATGCAGGGGGGCTACATCTTGGCCACTAACATGGGGTTAGTCATATGCAGCACAGGGATGGAAGTCCACGGTGAGTTCTGGGAGGGTAGCACAGGGGCATGTGCACGCAGGCAGGCACTGGTGTCGATTCTTGCAGAGATAGAGCCAGCATGGTGTAGTGGTTAGAGTGCTGGACTAGGACTGGGGAGACCCAAGTTCAAATCCCCATTCAGCCATGAGACTAGCTGGGTGACTCTGGGCCAGTCACTTCTCTCTCAGCCTAACCTACTTCACAGGGTTGTTGTGAAAGAGAAACTCAAGTATGTAGTACACCACTCTGGGCTCCTTGGAGGAAGAGCAGGATATAAATGTAAATAATAATAATCATAATCCCTTGCTGTCCAGTATGGTTGGACCTCTGGCATAGCTCTCACCTTCCTCGGAGCACACAAGCCCCACAACCACACAATAATAATCCCTTGCTATCACAGAGCACCACAAAGGTTGGCAAACAGATGCCTTTGTAAAAGGAGAAAGTTTTAAGAAAAATCTTTTCTTAGGGGCCAGCGATCTTTTCACAGTCCAACAGATGGATTATTGGCCAGTTAGCTAGGCGACGGCACTTGCTCTTCTAAGCTAATTCACAGATGGCCCATGAGCACGACTGCGACAGTTGCTGGGGAATCCCCAGCCAATCAGGAGATTCTGTGTTCTCTGCTCAAAATGATCAGAAGGAGTGACTTGTCACCTCAGGTTTATGAACACCATTCTGTGTGCTCATCGGACAAGAACAGGATCTTGGGCAGAATTCATATCCGGAGTAACTCCTTTTTTCTCTCTCGAAAAAGAACCAACAGCTAGTTCTCAGGGTTGTGCAGAAACGCCTGGCAACATGTGGCAGGTGAAGAAGAGTGGTGGTGAGGAATTAAGAGGCAAAGCTTCTGGCTGACCGATGAGAGTGCAGGGTACAGGGCACCAGAGTCTTGCTCTTCTCATGGGCTACTCTTTAAGGCATGTGGGCCCCCCAAGACGGAGTCATTTTGCTGCCCTATGCCCATGACAATTAGAGGTGTGCACGGAACCACGGAGCTGTGGTCCGGCACTGGGGTGGGGGTTCCTTTAAGGGTGGGGGGAGGGTTTACTTACCCCTCCCGCCGCTTTCCCCCCTCTGGCGCACGTATTTTAGTCAGTAATTGGGACGGCAGGATACCTCCCTGCCGCCCCTTCCCCCGCTCGGCTGCAAAAGGCTTCAGGAAGCCTTTTGCACGTGCGCACGTCGTGCTTCACGTCTCTGCGATGTGCATGTGTGTGTGGCCACCCACGCACACATCGCGGAGACGTGAAGCGCGCGCGCGACATGCACACATGCAAAAGGCTTCCTGAAGCCTTTTGCAGCCGAGCGGGGGAAGGGGCGCCAGGGAGGTATCCTGCCACCCCAATTACTGACTAAAATACGTGCGCCGGAGGGGGGAAAGCGGCGGGAGGGGTAAGTAAACCCTCCCCCCACCCTTAAAGGAACCCCCACCCCGATCTGCCCGAACCCCGAACCGCCCATGGCCAGACCGGTCCAGAGGCCTGTAGAATGGCCTCTGGACCGGTCCGTGCACATCACTAATGACAATCTCTTAGAACAGTCTCTTTGCATGTGGCTGTAGAGTCCATACAAGAAGAGAACGCAGAAGAACCTTCTACAGCTCCCTGGCAACTTTGATGCAACTAATAGAGACTCAAAGTTTGGGCAGGAGCAGTTTCAGGAAGCTTCACAGTATCTGGTCTAGACAGGCTTTGGGCAGCTGTTAATATGGGCCAATTTTATATTTTGAGACCATTGTTATCCCTGCCATCAAGGTTTTGGGATTTACAAGTCTGGAAGTCAAACAGATATTCCTGTCCCTGTTGACTATCTATTCTCCCCACCATGCAACCTCATTCTTCATAAATATTCTGAACCTTGAATACAGAGTTTATACAGAATGCATAGGAATAGTTTGAGCACATAATCCAAGGGTGAGGGGTTCAGCCATTGTGGCTGGGGATGATGGAGCTGTAGTCCAACAACATCTGGGGACCCAAGGTTGAGAACTGAGAGGAGAGCTGGTCTTGTGGTAGCCAGCATGACTTGTCCCCTTAGCTAAGCAGGGTCTGCCCTGGTTGCATATGAATGGGAGACTAGAAGTGTGAGCACTATAAGATATTCCCCATCAGGGGATGGAGCCACTCTGGGAAGAGCAGAAGGTTCCAAGTTCCCTCCCCGGAATCTCCATGATAGGGCTGAGAGAGATTCTTCCTGCCTGCAACCTTGGAGAAGCTGCTGCCAGTATGTGAAGACAATACTGAGCTAGACCGACCAATGGTCTGACTCAGTATATGGCAGCTTCCTATGTAACCCCACAAGTTAAGCCCATTCCTTTAGGAACCCCCACAGTAGCAGAGAACTTTAATAATGAACCATCATGAATCTAGTTTTCCCTAACATCTACACGAGAAATAAAATTTGGCACCCATGTACTAGACACACTCAGAAATATACCCAAGTTCAGCGGTACTTGCTCCCAATCTGCACACATTCTTGGATCTACCAAAATGCCATTCCAGAGCAGATTGAACCCCATCTGTACACCCCTTCAGCTGTGTGCAAGCATGGTTTGACCAAGCTTTAGCTCTGCTACAAATGAAGCCAGGATAACCCTTAATGCCATTACCCATAATCCAGTGTGTGGGACTGATTCAAACAAGCGCCTCTGAGCCAATTAAATCACTTACCTACTTGCAGGACACGATCAACGGCACCCGACTGCAGCAAATTCAGGCCACGGTTAAACGGGACACGCGAATCTCGCTCGCCCTCTGGAGGATGATACCCCAGGGATGAATACATGCATATCTCCCGTTCACTCCGGGGAAAGGACCAGAACACGATACGCTTCTGCACAGGTTCTGGGACACGGGAGAAGCGTTCTTCCACCTGGCCAGAGGAAGGGGTAGAGGAGAAAAGACATGGTTAGAACTACAGAACTGTCAAATTGTTTGAGAACTGGGTAGCTGAAGGGTCATTTTCTGCCCTTTCACCACCTTTGAGGGTGGAAGCACACGGAACAGGTCCTCAGAAAATGAAATTAAGAAACAGACCTTTCTGTAGCCCAGTTATGGAACTCCATCCCGCCAAATATCTCCTTGGTACTAATCATTACTTTCAGGTGCCAAGTTTAAAATCACAGGAAAATAAAGTCCTTTTGTTGTTATTTGGTTCCTTTTGTTGTTATTTCAAGTTGGATTTCTATATCATGATTTTGCTTCATTAAGATTGGATACAAATCTGATCAAAGATTTGTAAGCTACTTCACTATGGGGGAGGGACAAGCACTGTTTCCTCTAAGGCATGTGCAAACATATTTGTTGATGTCCGCTCAGTTAATTTTAGATCCCGCTCAGGTTGAATCAGGAAGGCCCCACTCAGAATGCATGTGCGCACACAATGCCTTGATACTGTCCCCAGAACAAAATGTATTCCACACATAAATGAAAAAATAAAAATAAAAATAGAGAGAATGCTGGATAAAAGTATAAAAACGCATCTCCGAACAGACCAGACAGAAGCCCATTCATTATGAAGAAAGCATAAGTCGATACACACTTTGATCCCGTTTCCAACTTTCTATAGTAACTGTAGGATACCAAGGAACACAGTACTATGGCCAGAAAAATGTTTCTTGTGCACTGAAGTCACATTCTCAACACACTCAAACCCCCCCCCCGCCCCCAGTGTGCGACTAAAAAAACCATTTCAGACTCCTAGGCAACAACATCAAGTGAAGCATGTGGGTGACAAGGTGCTTGGAATTCCTCCCTCTGCCTCTTGCCAGCACAGCTTTCTGTACTTCTAGGAAGACACTGAGTAGTGCACTAGAATTCTTGCATATTACCTCCAGCTGGGGCGAGGGGGAGAAGAGGCAAGCATGAGTGGGAACAGGAATACTGGAAGCCACAAGACTGTGGCAAGACTGCATTCCTTTCCCAAATAGTTATCCAAGTTGTGGCCTCCAAGCACCATCTATTGTAAACTAGAGGCCTAAAGTCAACATCATGGCTCGTTAGTAGTCTGCAGCTCAAAGAGGAAAGAGGAGCTCTGGAGAGGCCTCATCCGGGTCCCTCAGTGCCTTGCCAGCCCCCCTCAGCAGCAGTAACAGGCCAGCCAGGCTTCTCAGAGGTAAGAGCTGTTGCTCTCGCATGGGAAAGGAAAGCCTGGTGGCACCATCACCAGCCATGCTAGTTTCACACCTCCTGCAAAGGGAGCCTGTCTGCAGAAACCCAGACTCTGCATTTGCTTCAGTTTCCTCCCTTCATGGTATATTTGGCCGATTAGTTCAAGGTGTTTGAAATTCATCTCTACCTTTGGCCTCTGGGTCTTGCTCCCCATTAGGGCAGGCCTGCACAACATGCAGATTAATTATGGCCCACCAGGGGGGTGGATTAGCACATCTTTGTGAAAATCTCCAAGGCCCACCCAAGCCCATCAAAAGCAGTGTGGGGGGTGGGATCACATCTGCAGCAGTAGTGCTGCATTGCTCCTTCTCCCCAAGGATTCAGAGGCACATGGTGGAGCTTGCATCTGGTTTCCCAGCCAGCCAGCATCTGCTGGGAGAGTGAAAGCCTGCCGTGGCACTTAGCAAGGAGGAGTAGAGATCAGGTTAGAGGAGGCAGACCTGGAAACTAGACTGAAGGAGAACCCAAAGATGGGAGGCAGAAAAAGAATGTGCATGCGCCACAGGACACAGCAAGTGGAGAGAAGGGGGACAAGGGTTCAGAGGGAGGAGGAGGAGAGAGCACACTATGAGGCACAGAGACCAGGGAAGCGGAGAGACTGAGGTGCTGAGAGTGGAAAATGTTATCATGTACAGAGAGAAAGAGGGAATAATGGAGAAATGGGACTGCCAAGAAGCAAGGGCAATAGATGAAGTACAGAAAGGATACGCAATATGGGGCACCACCAAGGATACATAAAGGTGTTTTTTTTCCCCTGTTAATATAGGGATACACTTCTTGAGTTAGTAAAAAGATGTAAAAGTGGCCCTCAGAGCAATCTGAGGACATCAGAGAGAGAGAGAGGAGCACCATACTTGCCTCCGTGCATCAGCTGAACAGTTCAGGGGGCCCTTTAGGAAGTGGACCTAGAAACTCTATGCCCCTTTGCCTCTCTGATCTGATCCATATCCTCCCAGCTTCCAGTGCTCCTTTACCTGGCCACTCCTTTGTTTCCTAGACCCTGTAAAAAATCCCCACACTCATTTCCCCTTAAGACTTCCTTCATTCACAATGAATGTTATGGAAAAATTGAATAAATTATTGGGTGTTTTTTTTAAAATAGACGACTTCCTTCATTCAGTGATACACTTCTGCCACTCATCGTTTCCTACAGTCCCCAGTTTTCCAGGCCACTACCTAGTCAGTACTATTCAGCCAGCTACCGTGACTCCCAGCCAGCAGACTTCATTTTCATTTATCACCCTGCTTGCCTTCCTGCCAGCAACATAAGAGGATGTACAGCAATGCAAACTTTGGTACACCCTCACTGGCCCTCATTTGCCACCTCTCTTCCTCCGGCCTCTTAAGTCTACCATTCCGTACCTTGGTCTACTGTGGAATTTGCCCTCTTCTTTTCCTTTGGCCACTCTGCCTCTGTGTTCTCCACCCTTCCAACCCTTACCCCCTGGGACTCTTCTCACTCAACCTGCCTCCCTTGCCCACACAGATCTTTCTACTCAAGGCAACAGTGAGAAATATTTTAGTCCCAGCCAAACTGACTTCTCACTTCCCCTACAGTCAAGTGTCCAAATATTCTGCATGCCCGTTTCATTCCCCTGTTACATGGGGCTCCCAAGTAGTCTCCCATTCAGGCACTGGGCAGACCAAGACCTGCTTAGCTTCAACAAGGCCACTGCCTTGCCTGTCCTCAGATCAGACCCTGGCACCTCCTAGCATACAATGTCTCAGAATCAGCTCAGAGGCCATCGTTTTCAGGACTGATGTATTTAGGAGATCTCTTAATATCAGTTTTCTGCACAAAAGCTATTCAAGACTGACCTTTTCCTGCTTCAGTCAGTGCCAGACTCCCACAGCTGGGATGACCAAGCATTGCCTGCAAGTTCACAATTCTTGTAAGAGACTCACTCGTTAGCATGAATAGTAGCCATGCACGTTTGGCAGGCAGAATGGCCAGCAAGGTAGCCTCCTGAGGACTGAGCTACCAAAGTTCCTCCCAATAAGAAGAATCCAGATGGCCTCTAATGCACAATTTCACTTCTTACCAGAGAACAGGATCAAGGTCACATACAGCCACTACACTAACTTTTCCCTTCAGTGGAGGTTAAGAATCCGCTCCTTCACTGGAGAAGGAGTTCCCATCCTCACCCACCAGGGGTCTGTTTTCAAATGTGCTCAGGTCTTCTCCATCCTTCTTTTTCCTCCAGTCTCCACCCAAACGGAATATGAGGAAAACAGCTGATCTTTCCTCTCTCAAACTCTATCCAAGCATCTCAGGCTGGCAACTTAGTGCTACTGACACTTGCCCTACCACCCCCACCAAGTTTTTGTTACCAATGCTTCTGCAACATTGTCATTTCCTACTGCTTCCTAAACCAGACTCACAAGGATCTAATGGGTTATGTAATCCCAACAGGTGCAAGACTGGGATTCTCTAGATTAGCACAAGATCCACAAGAGACATCATCCGTCTCAACCAGGCAGTAAATCTGAGCATTCTTCAGCTCAAGGGCATCTTTCCCCATACCTTACTGTTATAGTCACACAACTCTTCCTTAGAGGTTTCTGCTATGTCTACATCCCTTTTAGTTTCAGGCTCCCAATTCAAACCTCTCTACCAGCAGGCCTAGTCAACATCCAAGTTCCCCTGTTAACACTCAGTTTTCTGAGACCCACACCACCACCTTCTCATACACACCGCATCCTGTGTCAAGACCTGACAGCCTTCCTGCTTCTCAGGCTAACTTGCTTTCCTCCAATTGCCCTTCAAAACCCATCTTCCACAGAGTCTCTCCTAGGAAGGTCATGGCTGGTATAAATCAGTCTCCTCCATGCTAACTGCTACTGAGCAAATCCCCTCCCCTCATTCTGGCTACTCTTTAAACAAGCTCTGGTCTTTTGTGTCGCACAGATTCCAAGCCGACTGGGCAGGGAGCCTGTTGCCTCAGCATTCTGGAGTGTCCACCAAACTGTTGACAGAAAGTGTTTAACAAGAGCAAGAGGCACAAATGGGAAAGAGGACACAGCAAACTTTTTGGACCAGGACTACACCATTTTGTGCCTCCAGTAAAAGATTCCAAATGAAGGAGGGATTGTGTCGCCCTAACACGCAGGTGCAATCCCCTGGCAGGTCTCCTGCACAAGCCTAGCTGAAATGAACGGGAGCTGCACGACAAGAGCCGCCACTGGTTTCAGTCAGGCTTACACTGGAGAACTGCAGTGGATTGAGCCCCACGGATCTGATCTGCCTGGCAGATCACACTTGGCTGCCCTTACTAGCACTCACCACTTTATGCAACAGCTTCTCCTGCTTGCTGCATACTTCTGTTTGCATTTCAGGCAACATGGCTCCCAACAGAAACAGGGGCCTGAGAGTGAGCTTAGCAGAAAGCCACATCATATAGCCCAAGAGCAGCAAGATGGGAAACTCAGACAGAAATGAGTAATGGCATAAGCTGTAATACATTATTCCCCAACCATTCCAGAACCCATGAGAAGAGGGGTGGAGAAGGGCGAGTTAACCAGACAGTGCTGAAAAGAGGAATGAAACTATAAAGAAGTGGACCAGATAACTCCATTCCAGTTCCGGGCATGTATGCACTACAGATATCCAACTCGGCTGTAAATCAGCACACAGGCACACCAATTAAATCCCTAGTGGGATTTAATCAGTCTAACTGTACATGAGACTGCAGACAGTAACTAGACGTGTACAAGAACAAATGAACACCAAAGTCAGTGTTCCCTGTAAGAGGGATCCCCAGATGTTGTTGACTACAACTCCCATGATCCCTAGTTGCAATGGCCTTTGGCTGGGGATTATGGGAGTTGTAGTAAGGGATTCTCAGATGTTGTTGATTACAACTCCATCATCCCTAGTTGCAATGGCCTTTGGCTGGGGATTATGGGAGTTGTAGTCAACAACATCTGAGAACCCCTATTAGAGGGAACATTGACCAAGGTCTATGATAAATCCATGACTGGGCTGTCCCACTTCAGATTGCAGTTGGTGACTTTAATGACTGAATGCTCCTCCATACCAGACTATTCTCTGTACACAGAAAACCCTTCTCCCCATCGTGCTAGTTTGCTGTGAGTAGCCATGCAAGCCCCCATCTGCAACCTGAATTGGTTCAGCCTAGGCACAGGTTTACCACCTCAGTGAAAACTAGGCTGAAAATGGACAAGGCATATTTATAAGCCTTGCTTATAAGTCTGCCAGTTTCAAGGAAACTGATTTGTTTTGCCCATTCATTTAGCTGAATTCATATAAGGTAACAGGTTAGATCCCAACTGTACTATAGCACTACCCTTAAAATAACTTCTCAGCTTTGAAAGTTGTCCCCGTTATCCAGTACAAAGTCCCTGTGCTGCAAAATAAGAACTACCCTGCCACCAAATGAAATGTTATTATGGGAGGCAAGTTATGGGGGCAAACGCAGCTCTTGCCCTTCTTCCTTTTCACTCTTGCTTTACAGCCCTATTAGTTCAGCACAGTGAAGTTCTCAAGTAGATTGTGTGATGAGGGGTCTGATGGAGATGGAGACAATCTACACCCACCCAAAGTCTGGGTGCTGGAGGAGCTATGCAGTTTGGCAAGACCACCCCAGTTCTAGCCACACAGCTCAGGTAGTCAGATGTTCAGAATTCGAGACCATCAAGAAACTCTTTCAAAGTTGAGTTTTCCTTCACTGACACTAACAATCCTAGACGCAGAACTTCCCAACTTTACAGATGAAAACAAAATAAATATTCTTTTCTCATTCCGAATGCCTCAGCAAGCTCCCACGTTCCAGGCATGCAGGCGTTTGAACTTGAAAGTTTCACTCCATGACAAGCGACTCTCGTTTGACAAGTTTCCCAGCCCGACACCGAAATTGAGCCCTGCTGTCTCCCTGAATGGAACTGTACTGCTTACAAGGAACTATCAGTTTGAAAGATGGAAGCAATCCAGATTGTGTACTCTAAGAATTGGGGTAAGCAAGGCTTTGAAAAGTTTCTGGAGGTGTGTGTTGGGGGGGGGGCGGAGAAGAGGGAGAAAGAAGCAGAAACACATGTATAGCAAGCCTGGCCTCCTCCCCACCCCATATCATCACTTCCTCGCCTCCTCCTGTGCTTTGCCCAGACTAGTCCTTGATCTCTCCACTACGCCAGGTGCACCCAGTTTCTGCCTATCCCATAAAGCCCCCAAGCCACCTACTTCCCACCTTACACATACAGAAAAGGCTAGAGTGTCCTTTCTAGGCTGCTTCCTCCAGATTGGATGCATAAAGGCATCAGACTGTGAAAGGGAGAGCCTAGTACAGGAAGGAAAGGCTAGCAGAGATGAGGAGAGATGAGAAGAGGAACCACAAAGAGATGCAGAATAGAGAATAAGATGAAGTGCAAGAAGCAAGCCTTCCTGCAACCCTCATTGGACCTCGGAAAGAGGGGCAGTAAATCCAGGCACGGGGACCAACGAAGAGGAAAGGGAGGAAACAGGAACTGGTCTGTCAATCAACTGACAGCCAGCAAGCCGTTAGGCAGGGTTTAGACTCAAGAGGGGATCTAGAAAATGGGTGGTAAATGATCTGGGGAAGAACTCAAGAAGACCAGGAAGAACAAGTCAGAGATACCAACCAAGACCCACCACCACTAGTCTGTCAATCCTCCCCATGCACACAGACCTTCCCCCACTCCCAGAACAACAGATTTAGAGGGAAGCTTCTAATAAAAAGGAGACAAGAAGCCTGAACAGGCCAGAATTTGAGCGGAGGCGAAAATGTTATCGGATTAAAGCATACAATATATAAAGCCAAGCATGAACGGCAAGCTGATAGCTGGCAGCAGAGGGAGGGGGAAGGAGGAAGTCTGGCCCCACACAATCCAGGAAGACAGAGGTTCACTCCTGAAGAAAGCAGCAAGAAGTAGGGGGAGAGCGGGGGGTGCAAGACCAACGAGGCTAGGCTTTGTTTGAGCAGGGCTGCCAATTGACTAAAAAAAGAATCCCTTCCTCTGCTTTCAGCAGTCGCTTGATGTACAGAAATCAGCAAGTGAAGATCTTTCACAGCAGAGACCCACGTTATCACCTGCTAAGTGTTCGGCACATCAAAGGGACCGCTACAAGGGCAGGTTAAGGAGCGGGCAGCAGCCCGAGCAGCGCCACGGCTGAGCCCCGGACCTGGTTTCCCAGGGCCAGGCCCGCCGCGGGGCGCCCCTCCCCCAGCCTGAGAGGGGGAGTTCGCTCGCTGGTGGTCGGAAATGAAGGTGCTCCCGAGCATGTATAGAGTGCCTTCTTCTCGCCATCCAGCCACCTCAGCGATACGAAAGCGAGGAGAGAAGAAAGACTGGCCGGCAGCTTTGAAAGCCCCGTCACTTCTTATTGTGGGGGGCGGGGAGTGGACGAAAAGGGGGGGTGGGTTTGAAGGGTCTCCCTTTCTCCCTGTGGAGCCGCTCCCTCCTCGCTTTCCACCGACCGGCATCTCAGCCTGGCACCTCAAGGGCGATGGGGGGGCGGGTTCGAGGACCGACATGCTGCCTCCCCCGCTCCCCCCCGCTGCTCCTCCTCCTCCTCCTCCCGCGAGGATCGGCCCTCTTCCGTCCTTCCTCTCACCTGCTCGAAGGCCCACGTCTCGGCCACCCGCCGGGCGCTCAGATCCAGCAATGTCTCGACGGCGGTGGAAGCAGGAGGCGGGGAGGCTGAAGCGGCGGCACCCGGTCCTGATCCAGACTCGGGCTGCTCCCCGGAGGCGCCGCACCTGCGCTTGGCGGGCGGGGGCTCCATAGGCCCGGCCGATCCCCAGCCTTTCCCGAACACCTCCTCCCGGAAACCCACCACCGCCGGCAGCCCAGGCCCGGCCCGGTCAGCCAGTCGGTCGTTTCTCTCCGTCGGCGGCGGAGGCGGCCCCTTTAAGGAGCTCCCACAACAATGAGCTCGACGGCTGCTGGCTCAGTGGCCCTCCTTTTTTGCTCCGCCTACCTCCCATAGGCCAGCCGGCGAGGGAGAGACTTACGGAGATTGGCCGATCTTCCCTGCCGCTCAAACAGAAACAATGCACGCCCCCATGTTGTGGGTTTTTTTAAAAAAAAGGCTGTCTGGGAAAAGATGTCAATCAAAGGTCGGGAGGCCCCCAGCCAATCAGGCAAGACGGAGGCCAAAACCCTTCAGAAGGGGTTCTATGTGGGCGTGGCCTGAGCCGCGATCCTTCCATTCACAACATTCTGGAGCCGGCTGGGAATGGCAACAATGTAGCAAGCCGGCGGTTGAGACGCATTCCGGCTCAGGAGGAGGCGGCCTCCTTTCCCCAGTGCCCCCTCCTTCCCAGAGAGGGATTCCTCCCCGCCGCACCCCCCTCGCTGTTTCGTTTCTGCAAGGTTTAAGGGGATGGATTTAAAACACCATTTCCATTCAGCAAATGAAAACTCATCATTTCACATGTTAAAAGTTAACTTGGCCAATTAGGGAGAGTTCAGCCATTCACCTTGCCAGAGGGACAAAACAAGCAGGACATTAAGGGACTTTGGGGCTAATACCTGCATATCTAATCATATTAGATATTAGGGGCCCTATCCATCCCCAGCACAGTACCTCCAGTGAGTGTTGCTGGTGTCTATCTTGTGTTTCTTTTTAGATTGTGAGACCTTTGAGGTCAGACATCCATCTTGTTTGTTTGTTTGTTTGTTTATTATTTCTCTGTATAAACCACCCTGAGCCATTTTTGGAAGCGCAGTATAGAAATTGAATGAATGAATGAATATTAATTGACTGGTTTGGGTTCTTTAAGTGAAAAAAGGGGGGGAAGTTCCCCAAATCTAATGACCACCACCTCCAATTATTATATTATTATTAAGTGCTAATTTCACAGATGATCCCCCTAGACTCAAAGGCTTAGTGTCTTAAGATTCCATTGAGGCCCTGCTGCAGGTTCCATTCTCTCCAAGGATGAACTTGCCTTAATAGGTACCAAGGTCTTTTCAGGGGGAGGGCATGCACATGACAGGAGTTTCACCCTGGCTTCCTTTTGAAAGCAGGTTATAACATTTTTATTCTACCAGGCTTTAAAACACTAAATGTTTGTGAAAGGTACTTTCCTATCATTTATTTAAGCTGATTCCACCCCCCCCAAAAAAAACCTGTTTTAAAATTATTTTATTTTATAAACTGCCTTCTGAACAGGGGCCGTCCTTCCATGAGGCGGGATGACGCTGTCACCTCCAGCAGCGGATGATTGGAGCACCAGCGGGATGGCAAGATACCCCCAACTGCCAGGACCAAATGGAGGGGCAGGAGGGCCACAAGCTCAAAAGGAGCCTCACCTTTAGACACTTGCTAATTTTTAGGCATACAATACATTTCACAACTGGTTTTTATGTACATCCCTATCAGACTAAAATGTGACACTCTTAGCTTAGAGCTGCAACTTTAAACAAATCAGATAGATGCATGTTTTTGTTTACCGATACCAATTTTGTCATAAACCTCCAACAAACAGTTTAAAATGTTCATAAATGTTAATAAACAATGAATGAATGAATCTTTATTATGGTCAATGACCCATAACAGAAACAAAACAATACAACTTGTTTGACAGTATACAAAAAAGTTGGGGGGTGTATTTTTGTAACCAAATCATTCTAATATCATTTACTCAAACAATTTAGATCTAATCTTGCCTGCTGCTGCACAAAATTTAGCCACATTAAGTGTTATAAATTCACTACAGTCTACTAACAGAAGAGAAACATACTCATCCTCAGTTCTACCAGGGATATTCAATAAAAGAGGGGAAATCAGTTTAGAATGAATATCCTTATAAAATGAACAATATAGTAAAACATGAGTCACCATTTCTGTACCTTGGCCACAAGGACAAATCCGATTGTTAATGGGAGTTTTCTTATACCTGCCCTCTACTACAGTTGATGGTAGGGAGAAGGCTCTTCTCTGAGACTTGGTAACTACATTAAATAAATATTGAGTGGGTTTTGGATAATTTGTGGAGCTACCTAAGAAATTACCTACAGAAATTTGTGCAAAATCACTCTGTTTTTCAACATCTGCTATATGCTGCTTAATAAACCTCTTAGCATTATCAGGACCCAAAGATCTTAATAGCTGTGCTGAGAGATCATACTTGCCTTGCATATCTTGTATGCGATTTCCCCAAGATGATTTGAAACTATCTTCCAGCACGAGGGAGGCCAGGCCTTTAGGGAAAAACACGACCACACAAAAAATTAAATACACACCTCCAGGCCTTGGCCTCTACTCTTATTAGGCAATGTTAATAAACATATATCAGTTCTGATGGCATAAGATTAGGTGGCACAAGACAAGATGAACATGCCCTCTCAGATCAGCTGATTATATAAACTAGTGACTGGTGCTGTATCAAGTGCATGTTTGTTTATTTAACATTTTTATACCGCTCAAAACTCATGTCTCTGGGCAGTTTACAACAGAGCAAACAAGCAAAGAGAAAAAGTTAAAACATTAGTTAAAATAAATGACAACAACAATTAAAACATTAGTTAAAATAAATGATACAGTAAAAGTTAAAAGATTACAACAATTTAAATTTACAAATGTTTTAAAACAAGGTTAAAACTATTAAAACAATATTTAATTAGAAGCCTGGGTGAATAGGTGTGTCTTTAAAGACTTATAAAAAGTTGTCAGAGATGGGGAGGCTCTTATTTCAGCAGGGAGCGCATTCCCAAGCTTTGGGGCAACAGCGGAGAAGGCCCGTCCCTGAGTGGCCACCAGACAAGCTGGTGGCAACTGCAGACAGACCTCTCCTGATGATCTCAATGGGCTGTGGGGTCCATAACAAAGAAGACGTTCTCTTAAATACCCAGGGCCCAAGCCATTTAGGGCTTTATAGGTTATAGCCAGCACCTTGTATTTTTGCCCGGAAACTTATCAGCACCCAGTGTAGATCTTTTAAGATAGCAGTGATATGGTCTCTCCAAGAGGACCCAGAGACCAACCTGGCTGCTGCATTCGGTACCAATTGTAGTTTCCGGACTACACACAAGGGCAGCCCCAAATAGAGCACACTGAAGTAATCCAGTCTGGTATCAGCATACGTACCACTGTTCTGAGGTCGTTTATCTCAAGATACAGATGCAGCTGGTGTATCAGCCGAAATTGATAGAAGGCCACTGCCTCGACCTGGGACACCAAGGATAGACTCTAGGCAGACTGACTTCTCCTACTTTGAGTTAGTCTTCCCTGTGATACAGGCACTCTTGGAGGCAGGACTCAGCCAATCACTGCAAAGCTGTGCAAGGCATCCAAGGCTTTGCTTGCAACTTTTGCTATATGAACTGAAGACGGAGCAGCACCTATGCAAGCTCTGCATGTGCAAGGTCTCTGTTATACCCGCCCCCAGCACTGAAATAATTATGCAATGCATTATTATAACTAAATAATAGTCTATAGAATTATTAAACAATAATTTTCAACAAGCTTTCTTTTGTCTATAGGCTGAATCCATGTTTTCAAGCTGACCTATAGCAGGAGGAAATCATTTGTTTACTGACGCAGCATTCCTGAAAATGCCTGGTGGGGTTTAGGAGGGATTTGAGGAAAGTATCTGTGATTTAAAACTACAATTAAACGGTGATCTCTTTTGTTGGGCAGACTTCAGCTGGAGTAAGAACAGATATGCAATTTTAAAGGTAAAGTGTGCTGTCAAATCAATTTCAACTCCTGGCGCCCACAGAGCCCTGTGGTTTTCTTTTGGTAGAATACAGGAGGGGTTCACCATTGCCTCCTCCCACACAGTATGAGATTATGCCTTTCAGCATCTTCCTATATTGCTGCTGCCCAGCAATATAGTACCTGCGGGGATTCGAACCAGCAACCTTCTGCTTGTTAGTTAAGCATTCCCCCACTGCGCCATTAGGTGGCTATTCTGAGGATACCACTTCAAATTTTAATTGCTTACTGGCTTACACTGTTATTCTGTGATTGGAAATAAAGGACTCGTGATCAAAAAGATTAAGACAGAAACATTGTATATCTATAAGCTTTTCCTTTATTAAGTCTAACGTGATTGGCTTGCCTGAGTGGTAGAAATCCTTCATTGTCTCTTGTCTTGAGAATCTTGAGACCTGAAATGGTGTAAATAGTTCAGGTAAATTTGGATGATTGAAGAATGTAATAAGAGGAGAGAATGGAGCTAAAAACTTATAATACTTTTTCCAAATTTTAAACATGGCATTCAAAAATGGGTTATCAAATATCTTTGGACTCTTGCAAAGATCTGGAATGAAGGGCAGGCTTTTTAGATTAAATAGGTGTCTTTCAGGGACTTCCATTTTGGCGCAAGGTTTGACCTGTATCAGCTAACAGCCATAAAATATTCCAGAAATAATCATAATCATAATAATATTCATAATAAGCAAGCAAATTTGGAATTCTCAAGCCACTCTGAGATGTTTTTTAATGTAATGCACTGTGGCACTGGCAGAGTTTTGCCTTTTTTACCAGTAAGTATGAATGAAACCAAATGTTTTTGCCATCTCTGCAGTGTGGTAAGGACAAATAAATAGACAAGCAAACACATATTTGTGGCTGCTATGCAGCCTAACCAGAAAAGATTAATTGCTTCCCATTTTTTAAATTAAAACATAAATAAGTTATCACCATTCAAATGGAAAGGAATGGTTTTTGAAATGTTCCCATCTTCGACGTTTGTGCAGGGCCGGATTAAGCTAGTGTGGGGCCTGTAGCATATGTTATGAAGGGGCCCCAAATTAAAAAAAAATGCACATAAATATTGAAACATAAATTATTTACTTGCATAGTAAAGTAATTCAATTTTTTAATTTGCCTAGTACCCCCCCCACCAACCACCCCATGCCTCCACTCAGCTGAGCCAGCCAGTCAACAAACTTTGCAAAACACACACACACACACACACACACACACACACACACACACACACACACACTTTTGTGACTCCTGACCATGGGTTCTCCTTTGGAGTTATTTTCACAAAGAGAAAGGGGGTGGGGAACAAAACTCTGACTGTTTAAATTAAAAGGTTCTCAGGAATTCTGTACTTTGAGAAATCTGGACCTATTCGCAATTTTGGCACACAACAGTGGATGTTTGATTCCAATGTGTGCAGAACATATTGGATCCCAGCAGCCATCACATTAAAAGGGCCATTTGACAATATTAAGAATATATGTTTAACCTCTTGTGCAAGCCTGACAGGAAAGCAGATGTATATTTAAAATAGTTGATGCATTGCAAATGAATGTGATTATGATGAGGTGCATTAGCAACTTCCATGAAAACAGAAGTTTCCAAAAGACAATCTTTTGGCAGGAGGCACAGCCTCTTTCAATCTAAAATTACACTAACATGCTTAATATGAAAAGGAGGAAATGCACAAATCATTCAGTCAGTGCAACCCTAAGCATGTTTACTCAGAAGTAAGTCCCACTGAACTCAATGAGCCTTACTCTCTAGTAAGTGTGTTTAGGTTTGCAGCCTCCGTTTATCTTTGGACAATTTCAATGGGCATCCCAATGTAAAGCTAATGAAGTTGGCAGTGCAGCAGTAGTTATTTCAGTTCTAGAGGAGAGGAAAGGAGCTCACCTTAAATTTGGCAGTTCCTTGAAAAGCAATGATCACAAATTCCCTCCCAACAGCACTAGATACTAAAGGAGGATATAAGTGACCTTACCCAACAAGACCGTGATATAAGCTCCCCTCAATTGATCCACTAAACTTCGAGACTCCTCTTGCCGTGCATCTGAGTTACTTCCAGCTTTCTTTTTCCTCTTAAAGGTACACGTTCTCATTGTTTATCTTTACCCTCTCCCAGTCAGTCGGAAAACGCTGACAACTTTCAACTAGCATCTTCTTTAGCTTTCTTTCTTCCGCCCGGCATTAATAGTTAGTTGTTTTTTAAATCTAAACTGCTTTTATTTCTTTCACTCTCTCTGTGTATGTTTTTTAAAACTTTTACAGTTTAAACAAATAAGGACCAACTCCCTGGCGATTAAGTTATCTTTGAGACCCCTTTGCAAGCTATCTGTTCCTATTGTTGTTCTTACTACTCCCTCCCGTGCTGCTTAACATAATAGATAACCCAATCAACACCATGGTGCCAGGAAGACCTTGCTTAAATGCCCTAGAGTGCGCGAGGCGAGAGAATGGGCAGTAGCAGGCAATGAGGAGAGTCAGCAGAGAGCACCAAATAGAGAGCAAAAGAAGGGGCAGACGTTTAAGCCAGGCGTGCGGGGCCCTAGAAAACGCGGGGCCCGTAGCAAATGCTACATTTGCTACTATGTTAATCCGGCCCGGCGTTTGTGTATGGACACTTCTAGAAGTGTTCCCTGTAGCCCCAGCTAGTTGCTATTTTTCTCTTTGCAGTCACTTGTAGAATGGCAACTGTTCTTTACCTTGGAGGTTCCCCTCCCACCAAATGGCACCAGGCAGTTAAGAAATAGTGCTGTGCCTCATGCTCCCAAACTGGCACAGGGAGCAGGGTGGGAACCAAGACAAATCCAGAGGACTAGACTAGTGAATGAGTTCCACAAACCCCCAGTTGACTATCACTGATCCGAAATCATACAGAGAAGGAGGGAAGGGGATAAGAGAGGAGAAGAACGGGTGTAACAGATGGAGAGACCTTTATTATTTTTTAACAAATTACAATTCAGCTAGAGTTTTGGACACACTGAAGGTAGCAGAGTCAGCCTCAGACACTGCCATGCAGTGCAAAATCCAAATTACACCCACCCCTCCAATTAACGTGGGCTACAGTCCCACTGGGAAATTATCATTAGGGATGTGCACCAGCAGTTCCGCCCATTCGAAGGCGGCAGGGCGGGGTGGCTTTAAGGGTGGGGGAAGATGCACTCATTTTAGTAAGGTTTGCTCATGAGAACTAGGGATGTGCACGGAACCCGTTGGGGGAAGTTCGAAGGGGGGGGTGACTTTAAAAGTAGTGGAGGGAGCACTTACCCCTCCCTCCACTTACCCCCCCCCAGCACTCCATTGCAAACCAGTCCGGCAGGGCGGCGGCGTACCTCCCTGCCGCCCCGGTTTGAAATGGAGGGAGGGGTAAGTGCACCCCACCCCTGCCTTTGAACTTCACCCCCGGTTCTATGCACATCCCTCGTTCTCATGAGCAAACCTTACTAAAATGAATGGGAGCTTCTGTGCTCCTGTACATTTCTGTGGGGCTTCCATGGATCAGATCAGTCTGTATCCTGCTCTTTCTTTGCAACAGCTATAATCTCCTGCTCGAGGCTGCTGCCTCCTCTTGCTTCATGACAGGGCTGGATCTAAAAGGAAGCTTGCAAAGAACACACACATCAGACTTGCTACACAGAAACCCAACATGATTCAGCACGTGGGGATTTAAAGGGCTGACTTTCAGGAAAATCCCTAACAGTCATGAGATGGCATTCCAGGAGAAAACCTGACTGGGCCCATTCTTCCACACACAGCCAAGCATCATCATCAGGACTACATGTGTGTGAGGAGACTGACATCTTTCTGCCTTGCTTGAAATAAAATTACTACTTTGGCATTTGGTGGCGGGGGAGAGAGAGAGAGAGAGAGAGAGAGAGAGAGAGAGAGCATGGCCATGTGTCTAGGAATCAATCTAAACATTATGCGGAATGTGTAGATCTGCTTTGAGCTCCTTAGAGGAGAGAGGTGAAATACGAATGAAACAAATATATACTATAATCATGTAATTATAAATGTAATAATTTACATGTAATAACCGCCAGAGACTGACATTTGGGGCGGTGTACAAATTTGAGAAATAAATCACTAAATAAAAATTTATTGTGAATAAATAAATAATACTAAAAAGCAAGGGCACACTCAAAATTTAAGCTCATTCAAATCCCACCAATTTAAATGGAAAGTTAAGCACTTGCTTCAACCTCTCTCATAGAAACGGGACTTTTAAGTGCTTTATGTTGGCTGTATTGTGCCCAGATATATAGGCTGGAGCCTTAAGGAGGACTTCCTAATTTTAAAATACTGTAGTTAGGGCTGCAAACTAAAGTGTTAGTTGATTAGTTTTAATAAATGGGAGCACATTTTTATTGGTTGGGCCATGAGTTAAAGTCACACTTGTTTATTTTTTGAGATTACTTTAGTTTTGGTAAGTTCCTACAATGAAAAAGCAAATATTGATGGCTTTTTCTTCTAACGTCAGGTAGTAGCTTTTGTTTGTTAACTGTCAATTACCTGACACTTTCTTCACTATCTCTAAAAGGCATCTCTATTGAGGTTTTGACATGTGCCAATTTATTTAAACATCATTTCACTCAGTGGTTTTCAAATTTCCTACCTATTTTATTGTTGTCATTTCACTTAGTGGTTTTTCAAATCATGTGAACCCTTTTTACGTTATTCTGCGGAGGAATTTCTGCATGCCTGCCACAGCTCATTGAAATGTGTCCCAGGATGCATACTGCTTTTCATGCAGGGTGCTAGCTCAACTATTGGGCCTCACTCTCACCCTTAACTTATAAGAGAGTCAGTGACAGTGGTGGACAAGCCATCTTGAAGGGATGTTTGTTGGCCATCACCGCAATTCTTTCTGAAGAACCTCTTTTAAGCTCCTGAGGAACCCAGGTTTCTCCAGAAGGCAATAGAAAAAGCCCTGGCTCATGAACTGATTAAAAAGATGATTGATCAACTAAACATTATTTAATCAGGTTACAGTCCTAACAAATATATTTTGAACTTTTTAGCTGCCTCTAGAGCAGGGATTCTCAACGTTGGGTCCCCAGATATTATTGGATTTCAGCTCCTGTAATCCCAATGACCTTTGGTTGGGGATTATGGGAGCTGAAGTCCAGTAACATCTGGGGACCCAACATTGAGAATCCCTGCTCTAGAGGACCTTGTTCTGAAAAGTGGGATCTAAGTATATATTAATTAAAATATATTATTTATACACCACACAGAGTCCTGAATGGGTTCCAAATATATAATAATTTTTTAAATAAAAGAACACACTCACCTGGAACAATGAAGTGTCAGCATCTGAAGAGAATACACATGTGTAAACTTTGCATAGAGTTGTCACGGACTACAGCTCTATTCACACATTCCCCTATTTACCCGAATCGAAGATGACTGAATTTAAAATGCCCTCCTTAAAAATTAGAGGCTAAATACAGGTTATACCTGCATTTCCTCAAAAAGAACAGGACTCTGAATTTAAGACAGCCTCCTGATTTCTAATATCAAAAAATGCTGAAAAAACCTAGTCTTGGATTCAGGTAAATACAGTATGTTCAACACGAGCATTCTCTGTATCGTGAATGTACATATAGCTCTGTACGCATGGTCAGTTATTCATGTTATGTTCAACACATGTACAGTAGCACACTTTCTATCTGAATCCTGCATTTGAGGAGGCCTGTACCCAGGTTCACTTTGAAGGAAAAGGCATACAGAGTCATTCACACAAAAGCATGTACCTGTGTGCAGACATCTGTTCACATGTACATTATGGGCTGGCTCAGATGAACATGGCCCCCACACATGACAAAGGCAAGAATACACTGAGAATACACCCATCTTCCCACTATAACTCAAGGACATGCTGACGCATTCTCAGCATGTCCTTAATCGCATGTAGAGTGCATCAGAACTGCCCTTCTACACACGCTCCAAAATCCTGCTTTTGTTGCCCATTCCCCCAGCTTGGAGAGATCTTTTGGAATGTTTTGGTCTACTTGGGATTTCATCTTCCTGAATACTTGGCTACTTACTGTGTGCTTTACTTCCAATAGGAAAGATCCATCAGTCGGATTAATTTACCAACTGATAACTTCATCACACGGGTGATACATCAGCCTGGCATGAAGCTGATGCTTCTTTTTAGCAGTTTCCCTAAAGAGAAAATCACCAGCCATCTTCTTCCCAACATCCTCCAGTCTGGGCAATTGATATAGTTGGTCAACGGCTATAGCCAAGCACACAGACTACTGGAGGAATGTCCTGATTTGGCCAAACAGGAGATCACACTGGGCAATCTTGTTAGCTCTGTTGACACATAAGCAAAGCTGCATGAATGGAGATCTTAATTCTTTTCCTTAAAAAAATAAAAAAATCTGTCAAAAATTTATCAGGCCAAAGATTGACTGAACCCAGAATTCTGTCTCCAACAGTGACCTCTCCTGGTCACGGAAGACTTTTGTTTCCCTATTTTCTGCCATCAGAACTTCATAGAGTAGTAATTCCCAAACTGTGCACCGGGTCACACGAGTGTGCTGAAAGAAAACTACTAATGCGCTATCAGAAGTAAATTAATTAAAGAATGCATTAATTTCCTTTGAGCCTAAAGGACCCATCCTCAGAAGAGGCTGCCCAACTGAATCTCTGTATGAATCACTCTCTTTCAATCAGCCCCCATTCAGGACATATAATTCTGCGCCATCTCTACATAGAGTGGTTAGAACATTCCATCACTCTCCGTGTAGAATAACATGTCTCAGAAGCGGCTACCTTTTGTACCTCTGCATGAGTCTATGAGTCTCTGCTCTGGGCAACCTCCATCAGGAAGCATATCCAATACAGTTATCCTTTGCCAATGGCAGTTTTCCCAGTCGCAGTTTGGAGATTCCACAACTGTGACCAGTCTTGCCAACCGTGACCCAAGTATCCGTGGTTTGTGGGGGGTTCCCCAATTTTGGGGGATTCAGAGGTTTAATCCACTCATTCCTCTTGCTAACCTTGCCAACTCCTCACGATTTAAGGTGATTTTGAGTGGTTTGGGGGGAGGCGTTCGAAAGTACCTTTGAGCGATTGTTGGGGGTTCAAAATTTTCCAGAGGTTCAATTTGCTCACTCCTGTTGCTTATTCTTAGTGATTTTAAGGGATTCCGGGTGATCTCTGGCACTTTTTGGGGTATTCCTTCTTTGATTTTTTGGGTCTTTTTGCAAAAGCAGTTCCCCAAACCCCTATTCTCATTGCTTTCAATTGCTCACCAACTGCAGATCGGCCAACGGTGAGCCCTCGTGGTTGGCAAGGGATGACTGTACATTGACAGGCAGAAGCACAGCAGGTAGGTTCCACGGATGAATGGCTATTACATTTATTTATTTAAAATATTTATACCCCACCCTTCCAGTACACTACTGCTCGGGGCAGCTCACAAAATTAATAAAATAGATACATATACAATAAAAATGTTAATAAAATTAATATCAATCCATCTTTATTATGGTCATAGATTAGCATTAAATACAAGGCAGGGTTGATTTCAATAATAGGCATGAGAGACATAAAAGGCATAAAAGATAAACTGCAAATACAAGACTAGAAGTAATGCAGCTACAAAGTTACAAAATTGTTTAAAGTATTGGGCCATAAAGGCATAAAAAGCATAGGGAGCATAAAAGGCATGAGTGATAAAAGTGCAGAACACTAAGACTATGAAGCTATAAAATTGTAGAAGTGTAAAGCTATAAAAACTATATTGTTTATATAACAGTAGAAGTATGGGACTATAGTGTGGAAGGGCTGGAGGAGTGCAAGTCTTTCAGGTGGTACATTGTGTTGGTGAGTGATGAGTGCGTTGGAACTATGCTGGAGAGTTGGGGGCCAAGCTATAGTTGGTAGGGCCCGCTATCTACCAGCATCCGACGGATTTTGGAGACTGCTGCACCAGTGTCCAATTTTTGGACACCACTAATTAAAAAATTAATTTTTTAATTAGCACCACTAATTTTTCCCCCATCCATGTGCAGAATGAATTTTGTTCTGAGCAGCAGTATAAAGACAGCAAGTGCACACGTGCGTTCAGAATGGGGTCTTCTTAATCCAACCTGAGCGGGATCTAAAATTAACTGAGCGGACATCAAAAAACTTGTGAGTGCACGGATGTGCGTGTGCCTTAGAGGGAACACTGTGCTACGCAGAACCTGACAATCCTATATGTGATAGTGGGCTTAGTGTCAGAAAGCAGCAAAGGGGCGTAAAATTGGCTCAAAAGTCCTGGGTACTTGTGTTGCAGTGGCAGGATGAGGGAGGAGTGAATGTCTCTGTAGTACGAGCAGTGAAGAAGGATGTGCTCAGTTGTTTCAATCTGCCCAGAGTCACAGAGGCATTGCCACACGGAGAGTGGAATCTTTCTGCAATGGCTTTCGAGCACAGTTGAGGGGAGAGGGCGTGGCAATATGCCAAGGTGAAGGACCTCCTGTGCTTTGGGACTTCCAATTGTGTTAGCTATGCCACAGGAGGATAACATTAATAAGGTTAGAAGATCAAGCTAAAGCCACATTTAAACGTTACTTTTTAAAAAAAATAACAAATTTAAAGCAGCAGGGTAAAAATCTTAAAAAAAAAAAACAGGTAAAAGCAGCAGAGAAAACATTTAAAATAGTATCTAAAAAGTGGTGTCTTTAGTTGCTCTAAAGAGAAGGAGGTAGCATAGTGGAACTCTTCTGGGTGTTCCAAAGTCACAGGGCCACAAAAAAGGCCCTGTCTCTAGTTCCCACCAACTGGATCTCTGTTAGTGGCAGAGCCCTGAGCAGGGCCTGAGATGTTAAAGAGAGGGCCCTGGCAGGTTAATATGGGCTAATGCAGTCAGCCACCTGTGCCTCCAGGGACAGCACTGGGTCCAGAAGCACTTCCGAGCTGCAAACTTTGTCTTTCAGGGGAAGTGTGACCCCCATCCAAGGCCAGAGTTATCTCACCACTTGGATGATCAGTTTTACCAGCCCAAAGAATTCCTGTCTCATCTGGATTAAGTTTTATCTTGTTTGCCCATATCAAGCTGGATGGAGTTTTTTATGATTTACTTTTTACTATTTATTTCTCTTTTATTTACTATTATCTACTTTATATATACACGCAGAGTTCCCCCCAAGGCGTGCACATATGCTCACACTTTTTTGATGTTTTTTTGACGGAAGGCTCCATTCTGAATATGCATGTGCACACACCACCTTGATACTGCCACCCAGAACAAAATCCATTCCACACACAGATGGGGAAAAAAAAGAGAGAACACTGCATACACATCCTGAAAGTAAAACTACATCTGGTGTCACAAGCAAAGCATGCCTCTATTTTTAATTCAGAAGAAAAGGCACCACAGCTGTTTGGGGAACTGGATTTAGAACTTGCAAGAAAACCTGTCCCATCAAATGGGCTAACTGTAAACCGCCCTGAGCCATTTTGGAAGGGCGGTATACAAATCAAATAAATAAATAATTTCCACCTACTATCCCATTACCTGCTATTGTCTCTGAACAAAGGGCAGATAAGGTATGGCAGTACACCTTTGTAGCTCAGACTCTCCTTTCCATTTCAGGAGAGCACAAACACCAAATTAAATGAGAAAGCTTAATTATCCATCTTTGAATTTCAGGGCCACTGGCAGATTGACCCCTTCTCTAGAGTAGGCACTTGGAACATTTTGCTGAGAGTACAATGTGGAGAAACAGCAGCAGACCCTCCAAACAGGCTCTCTTCTTTTGAGTACATGCAGATGGCACTTTTGCAGATGCAGACATATACTTTGAAGCTCAAAGGAACACATCATTTCTATTTACAACTGTGTCCTCCAAAAGCAGTTCTGCAGCTCCCCTTTGAGGCAACTGTTTGATCTAAGGTTCTTCTTGCTGCTCTGTTCACTATACTCCTTTCCCTCTCTCTTTGTCCACTGCCCCAGCTTTCCCCAACACTGGCCTCCGTGAGATCCTCAAACAGGATTATTCCTCCCTCTCGGGAAATCAAAAGCTTTTAGCCCAAAGACTGCTTGATCAGATTTGATCGTGTCAGGGAATCACAGGAGGAGGTAGGGCACTTTTGAACCTTGAGCACTAATCTGGGAGCATCTCCAAAGGGGGGGGGGGTTCCCACACACTTGGGCTCAGCATCTACAGCAAAAGCTGGGGCAGAAACAGGAGTATGCTGCACAGATTTTGCCCCTTTCTATGCATGGACACCTTGCCAAAGAAGCCACAAGACTACCAGGGACCGGGTTGTATGGTTTGAGGCAACTCCTTTCCTCACTTTCAAAAACATACACACCATTCCCTCTATTCTGAGCTGCAGTAGCAAGGCAGTGTGTACACACGTGCATTCAAAGTGGGGCCTTCCTGATTCAGCGTGAGCAGATCTAAAATTCACTAAGATTTTAGTATGTCACTAAAATACATCAAAAAAATGTATGCACATACATGCACATGCCTTAGAGGGAACACTGCACACAGACATTAAGGGCAAAACTACACATTATGTTAAAAGTGTCATTAGCCTGCACATTCTTAACTTTTATTAAATAAAAGCTACTGACAGCTGGGTGTTAGTTGACAGCATCAGGGCCATTGCCATACTAAACTTGACTTTTGTTTCATTTTGTCTCCCCTCTTTCAATCCCACCATCTTTTTTGTTTTTAGTACTCTTTTAGCTTTCCTCAGTTACATTCAGCACTCTGTGTATGCCACAAGTTCCACGGGTGTAGAGAAAACACCACTGAATCCTGTACTGCGCAGAAATGCAGTTTCCTGAAAACCTGTTTTCTTCTCTTTCCACCCCCACCCATTAAAACAAACAAATTTCGAGCTCTTGTGGTTGCAAGGTTATGCTTGAAAGTAAGAGGATGAAGCCTCTTGGAATCTGAATCAGATTCCTAGTAGCTGGGAGTGAGGCTTTGGTGCGCAGCTGAAGGATGATCAAAACCACTGTCAACACTGCCGAGGGGTGGTGGTGGTGGATTATGCACAAGAAAGGGAAAGTGCCCACCAGCTCAAGCTGCAGAATTCAGCTTTCTTCTGTGTAGAATTTAGAATATCTGAGTGTAGAATTATCTTTTGTGTGTGCGCGCACTTCGGACAGCCTTGATTTTATTTACTATATATTTTACTTCGATTGTACTGAGTGCAAAGTATATAGCTAGCTAGCAAAGAAGCAAGGGGAGGAACACGTATAGGCACAGTTCAGCCAAATAAGCACTTTCAAATCCCCTTGATTTCAATGGAAAATATTTAAGGAATGTTTAGCCAATGGGACTTTCAAGTGTTGCTTACATTTGGCTAGATTATGCGGTCTGTGTGTGTGCCTGTGTGTGTGTGTGTGAACAAACTATCTGCTATCACTGGGGCATTCCCAAACACTTAAAAGTTAAACCACTGAAGAGTTTATTTAAACATGTAACAAAGTTGTACAAGTGATAGAACTGCAGAAAAAAATGTAACCTGTCATGAATATATCACTGAGGTAATACATTTATTAAGTGTAGTATGAAGATGCTGAGTTATAAAACATTTGCAGTGATTATAGGAACAAGAATTGAACTTTAAAAAATGACTCCAGGGATGACATTAATGATTGAAAAACATTCCTCAATTTGAGGTTATTCCCCAGGGTACCTTTGGGTCGCCAGGAGTTGACATCGACTCGACGGCAGACTTTATCTTTATGGCATATGGCATAATATATAGAAGGAAGATCTGCTCTCCTGAGTAAATCTGATTCCAATTACTATCAGTACAAGGGACAATACTGATTGAAGCTTTGCCACAAGGATAAAGATAAAGAGGCACAATGTTAGCAGCAGTGTTTTCCTGTACCAGGGATTCCCAGATGTTGACTATACTACATCTCTTATAATCCCCAACCAAAGGCCACTGCAGCTGGGGATGATGAGTTGTCAACATCTGGGAATTCCTGTTACAGGCAACACTGGTTAGCAGGGCATCAGGAAGCAGCATACAGAGGCAAGGGGGCCCTTTATTCAAGATAAATGACAACATAAACATGAGAACACTAAACTGGTTTCCAGGATTCATTACACCCCAGGCCTAGGCTGTTCTTCCTTCTTGATTCAGGGTTGAATCATCTCACGCAGACATTCAAGTAATGTAACTTTGGCGTACTCACTCCTGCCCAAGGTCCATGCAACCAACTTGCATAGGAATCTACAAATGTAAGCCCGATGCATACGGGCTCTATCCACCCCATCTGCACAGCCCGATTCTGTGTTGCACACATCATGTGAATAAAGTCCTGTGTGTGGTAGACTTTACATATGTAGGTTCCTATGGAAACATGAAATCCAAACCACACACATTAGGCAGAAATGCCAGGCTGACACAATTCCAAATCAGTCACCTTCTCAGCTTTAGTCTGATTCCATTAATTTGGTGTTGCTGGAATACCAAGAGGCAATGATGTCAGCAGCATTAATGATATAGGGAAACTGCTGAAATAGCACTATGCATGGCAGATTTGAAAAAGGAAGCTCTTCTCCAGGCGCCCTATATCTCAATGGGTACAGTAGCAGCCAGTATTCCATGTAAGAGAGATTCCCAAATGTTGTTGACTACTAATCCACAGCTGCAGTGGCCTTTGGCTGGGGAATATGGGAGTTGTAGTCACCAACCTCTAGGAATCCCAGTGAGAGGAAACACTGGTAGCAGCACAAGTATTTGTATGCGAAAGGAACTGTTTTGCCTTCACCAGCTGGAAAACGGCTGCATTCTATAGGAGCAGCCAACTCCACTACAAAAAGGCCTCCATGGGTATAATTGTCCAGGAGTGGATGGCAGTGCCACACATACACAAAAAGTATAACTATGCCTTGCTGGAGTGGCCTGCCTCCTTCTTGGTTTCCACCTTTGGTGCCTTCAGCACACTCAGTTTCTTGGGCAGCTTAGCACTGGCCTTCATCACCGCCTCGTGCTCAATTTTCTTCCGGATGCCAACCTCCAGGTTCTGTGGGGAGGGGAAAGAATCCAATTACCAATCCTGTGAACATTCCAAGCCCATGGGACCTCCTTTTCCAAGGGCAGCCTCTGTTGCAGGTGCCACAAACAGCTTTCAGAAAACATCAGTTCCTTTAGCAATAAGGGTTATGGGGGCAAAGACAGTATGGAATAAATATGAAGAGTACGAGGTAGAATCTCAAGAAGCTAAATGGAGAATGAGAAAGCTAGAGAGAGACTGGGGAGGTGGGCAATTGGCATTTGAGCCAAGGAACATGTGCTCAGAGAGCAGAAGGCCTCAACCAGGGTAAACAGAGGGGCTCTGGAGGCACTGGCTGACATTACATAAGAACAGCCCTGCTGGATCAGGCCCAAGGTCCATCTAGCCCAGTATCCTGTTTCATACAGTGGCCCATCAGATGCCTCTGAGAAACCCACAAGCAAGAGGCGAGGGCATGCCCCCTCTCCTGCTGTTGCTCCCGCGCCACTGGTATTTTGAGGCATCTTTTCTCCGAGGCTGGAGTTGGCCTATAGCCCTCAGACTGGTAGTCATTGAGAGACTTGTTCTCCATGGATTTATCTAGACCCCTCTTAAAGCCATCCAGGCTGTTGGCTGCCACCACATCTTGTGGCAGAGAATTCCATAGGTTGATTTGCGTTGTGTGAAAAAGTACTTCCTTTTGTCAGTCCTAAATTGCTTGGCAATCAGTTTCACGGGATGACCCCTGGTTCTAGTGTTATGGGAGAGGGAGAAGAATTTCTCTCTGTCAACCTTCTCTACACCATGCATGATTTTATAGACCTCTATCATGTCTCCCCTCAGTCGTTTTTTCTCTAAACTAAAAAGATTTAATTTTAGCAGCTGCTGACATTCTGACTACTGAATTGAAAGCATAAAGCAGGACTGCAGGGATGCAAATGGGGCTCACCCACACAGCTCCCCAAGTCCCTCTACTGTTGCACAAATGATCCCTGTTGCACAAATCGGCAAAGTGGCCCTACTCTCTCTGCCCACACTCTGGAAGCACTGTGGAAGAGAGGCAACACATAGCTGAAGATCAGTGATGTGTTTTCTCTCTTACAGATTGCTTCTGAAACTCCAGGCAGGGTTGGGATGGATTGCCCACTTGTGAAACAGTGAACATGTAGAGGTACTGGGCAATTGCATGCAAGCCCCAGTTACATCCCCACAGTCCTCCAGAATGGGAGGGAGGTGGGCATGGCAAATGAAGGTCCCCTCCATTACCTTTTTCAGCTTCTGCTGCTGAATCACACGAGCCTTCTTAGGAGCAATCACTCGACCTGTGGAAGGAACCCAACACAAGAGAAATGAAAATTATCTTGGTCCAATACAATTAAATCTCTCAGGGAAAACCCACATTTTAAAGCTTTTTATTTAAATATATTTATTTACGGCCTTCAAAAATAAAGTTAAAAATAATATAGTCCAAGGTATTGTAAAAAGAGTAAAAATAAGAAAACAGGAAGAACTAACAACAAACAATCCTAAAACAGCAGAATAAAACCATATTAAAAGAACTACACTGGCTACCACTATGTTTCTGGGCAAAATACAAGGTGCTGGTTATAACCTATAATGCCCTAAACAGCTTGGGCCCTGGATATTTAAGAGAACATCTTCACTATGAGTCCCATCATCCATTGAGATCATCCGGAGAGGTTCGTCTTCAGTTGCCACCAGCTTGTCTGGTGAATACACAAGGATGGGCCTTCTCTGTTGCCGCCCTAAAGCTTTGGAATGCACTCCCTGGTGAAATAAGAGCCTCACCATCTCTGACAGCTTTTACAAAGTCTTTAAAGAAGTATTTATTCATCCAAGCTTTTTAATTAGAATTGTGTTTTTAAATTATTTTAAGGTTTTAATTTTTGTTTTATTTATGTGGTAAGCCACCCAGAGACATATGTTTGGGGCAGTATACAAATATATAATAAATTAATTAATATAATGCTTGAGCATCCAAAGCACTTCACATGTGAATGGAATTCACCTACCATACATCAGGATAACCTACTGGTGAGCTAGAACTGCATTTTACAGAGGCACTGTTCAAAATACAAAAGCACAGGATACATAATTTGAAGTGGGGCTCTCCAGTGGCTGTATCCAGAAGCTGTTATGGGAGATAAGACCCACAAGGCTAAAGCAGACAAACATTGTGTCCGATGGAAAGGAAAGGGAAGATTGTGCTGTCGAGTCAGTCAGTGTCGACTCCTGGCGACCACACAGCCATTTTTATTTACATGCCTGGAGTCTTTGGAGTGGGTGGTATATTAAATACTTCTAATAAAATAAATAAATAAATAAATAATAAGTGTGGTTTTCTTGGTAGAATACAGGAGTGGTTTACCATTGCCTTCTTCTGGCGCAGTATGAGATGATGCCTTTCAGCATCTTCCTATATCGCTGCTGCTAGTTACTGGAGTTTCCCATATTCTGGGAAAAACACCAGTGGGGCTTCGAACCACCAGCCTCCTATTCTCTAGGCAGGTTGCTTCCCTGCTGCACCACTAGGTGGCAGGTCCAATGGACCTCGATTCAAATCCGCATTCTTCAGGCATCAATTCACTGTGACTACAGGCACAGTACTGCAAGGCCGTCGCACCTTTGCCTGTGCAACTTCTATACCTCTGAGCAATTTCGCGTCCAGTTCTGAGCGGAGAGGGTTTTGTGCATGCTGAGCATGAACCGGAGACTGAACACCAGGGGAAAGAGCCAAGGTTATCGGGCTGGCTATTTAATCCAAAACAAAAAAAACCTGCTTGTTTGATAAGAAAAGCCTGGTCTCCTTTCCTCGCCGTACCTCCCTTGCGAAGCCCTCGAGCCGCAGCCGCAGCCGCTTTCTTCCCCCCAGAGGCCGGCTTGCGCGCCTGGAACTTCTGCTTTCCTTGGGCCATTGACGATCACCGGCGTCCTCCTCCGCTCGCTGTCCCTTTGCCGCCGCCTGACTCAGTCACTTCCGCATTTATTTATTTATTTTAAAAAAAAAACCCAACCAAAGCCCTCCTCTTCCGCCTGGGGAGCAGGACGAAGAATCAAATCCGGACTCGCAGCAGGCACCGCTGGGATGTCAAGAGGCGATTGCAAAGGGCTCAGCGATGTGCACGTGCCCCAAGTCACGCCTCCTCACGTGCCGCTTGATTGACAGGCTCCTATCGGCGAAGTTGGAGCGCAACCTACCGGATTGCAAGAGAGACTGGTGGGGGTGGGAGAGGAGGTTTTGGGAAAGGGAGTGTGGCGGCAGTCTATCCCCGGCACGCGTCTTCCGCGCATGATGACGCTATACACATAGGTCAAGGGCTGGCTGGTCCACAGACCCATGAGGCTAAACGCCTATAGCAGGGATTCCTATTTCCCAACCTTGGGTCCCCACCAGTTGTTGTTGGACTACAACTCCCTTCATCCCCAGCTGCGGCCATTATGGCTGGGGATGATGAGCGATGTAGTGCAACATCTAGAGACCCAAGGTTGGGCATTCCTGGCCCATGGGATGCACGTGGTGCAGTGGGTGTGTGACCATTCTTATC
Source organism: Hemicordylus capensis (assembly GCF_027244095.1). Classification (NCBI taxonomy): domain Eukaryota; kingdom Metazoa; phylum Chordata; class Lepidosauria; order Squamata; family Cordylidae; genus Hemicordylus; species Hemicordylus capensis. Next base: position 179,587,875 of record NC_069658.1, read on the forward strand.
TAGGGCCAAATGCATAAGAGAAGGACAGCGATCGATCGTTTACATCAGCAATATCGCTGCTAATAGAGGAAATGGAATAGCAAGATCAGTAGTGCCCAAACAACTGTCCCCTAAAGAAGGGCACTTACTTTGTGTATTGAGTTCTTTAGAACCATGCTCATGTTGGGACCCAGCGCCAGAGTCAAATTCTCAAATGACTTAAATGACCGGCCCTATCCACCCCCAGCACAGTACTTCCAGTGACGGTTGCTGGCTGGTGTCTTACCTATGTTTCTTTTTAGATTGTGAGCCCTTTGGGGACAGGGAGCCATCTTATCTTATTTATTTATTATTTCTCTATGTAAACCGCTTTGGAAACTTTTGTAGAAAAACATTATAAATATTTGTTGTTAAGTTCAGCCATTTCACACTGAAGTCTCCAGTTGAAACTCTTGGTTTTTGCTTGGAACAGAATCCCCAGGAAGACCGAAATGCTCCCCCTACTGGTTTTTGAGTGTCAACCACATTTATGTCTGACTTGTGTGTCTATTTGATTTTCTCATGTACAGACTGCCCAGTTTGGCCCATGTAAATGATACAAAGGGAATTGTTTTTACATGGTGGTATAAATGGCATACAGGGCTGCTCAACTTTGGCCCTCCAGCAGATGTTAGCCTACAACTCCCATAATCCCTGGCTATTGGCCCCTGTGGCTGGGGATTATGGGAGTTGTAGTCCAAAAACAGATGTAGGGCCAAAGTTGAGCAGGCCTGCATGTAGCCCTATCCACCCCCAGCACAGTACCTCCAGTGAAGGTTGTTGGTGTCTATCTTATGTTTCTTTTTAGATTATGAGCCCTTTGGGGACAGGGAGCCATCTTATTTATTTGTTATTTCTCTGTGTAAACCACCCTGAGCCATTTTTGGAACGGCGGGAGAGAGAGAGAGAGAGATGTGTGAGTGACCCAGCCCTTGGTGATCTGGCCCCATGATAGTGCTGCTAACTAAACAGGACAGACTTGGCAGCGGGGGGTGGGGGTGGGGGGTGTCGTTGCAGGGGGCTGTGTGTTCCTGGGCTTGTTCCCATTACGTGGTCCCGTATTGCTGGAGAGGCACCGCTTCAGGTTGAGAGAGGAGAGCACAGTTTAAGCAAGGACAGGCATGTATGATACCTATTTAGAGGACTGTATCCTTACCCTAGCATCTGCAGAAGGAAGCCAACTTCTGCCCTGGGAACTTTCCTGCCCCCTCAACACAGCAGTCCCCCACAACCTGGAGGAGGGCTGCTCCTGTGACAGCAAGCATGAATTTGTCCCCTGTGCTAAGCAAGATCTGCCTTGGTTTGCATTTGGTTGGGTGACTACACAAGAGCGCTGTAAGATATCCCCCTTAGTTGATGAGGCCATAGCTCCATGGAAGAGCATCTGCGTGTTTGCAGATGGTCCCAGGTTCACTCCTTGGCATCTCCAGCTAGGGTAGGGAAAGACTCCTGCCTGAAACTCTGGAGAGCCACTGCCAGTCAGAGTAAACAAGACTGACCTAGATGGTCTGACTTTGTATAAGGCAGCTTTCTTTGTTCCCATGGCCCCCTGCAATCCATCCCTGAGGACTGGGAGGGCCCCCTGGATCTGATTGGTTGAGACAAGATAGGAGTAAGATGGGTTGCAGCTGCTGAGATAGAAGGAAACAACAAAAATCCACCCCCTGCATAAATGAAGTGCCTTCCATTTGCAGAGGAGCAGTTTAAGACATAAACATCAAACATCTTATTAAGACCGCGACATCGAGGGGTGGCTTGCATGAATCGATGACCAATCACAGACAGATGTAAGACAGAGGGCTTGTTCTTACAAGGATTATGAGAGAAGGAGACGCCTCCTACTCTAGTTCAAGAGTTGTGCATGCTCCCATTTGGTGATCGTCAGAGGCAGGGAGCTTGATCATGTGCTAAACCCCAGCTGGGCAGGGTGTCTTCCCCTCCTCCCTCATTTCAAAGGTGGAGATGGAATCTGAATAGGGCAAGCTTGATCTACCCAGCTGAAGCTTAGCACCTGATCCAGATCCCTGCCTCCAACCTTAGGAAACTGCCATATACTGAGTCAGACCATTGGTCTATCTAGCTCAGTATTTTCTTCACAGACTGGCAGCAGCTTCTCCAAGGTTGCAGGCAGGAATCTCTCTCCGCCCTATCTTGGAGAAGCCAGAGAGGGAACTTGAAACCTTCTGCTCTTCCCAGAGCGGCTCCATCCCCTAAGAGGAATATCTTGCAGTGCTCACACTTCTAGTCTCCAATTTATATGCAATCAGGGCAGACCCTGATTAGCTACGGGGACACGTCATGCTTGCTACCACAAGACCAGCTCTCCTCTCCTAAAATCTTGTTTTATACTCACAGATGATCACAGATTGGGGAGCCCACACAGCCCCCAAACTGGAATAGGAGGCTTCTCCTACCATAATAATAATTGAGAGAATGAGCCTACAATGATGCTATCCCCTCACTTCCCTTCCAACGTACAATGCTTTTCAAAGGAGTCACTACTGAAACTCATCAGCCAGACATCACGCATCAAAGTAGGTCACCTGTGCAAAGTAGCCCAAAGATGCCCCCTCTGTGCATTTTGTTGTGAAATAACAGATGGATGAAGAACTGGCTGCAAGAACATCAGTAATTTAGCACCCCTGCTAACTTGGCAAAGAGGCACCTCTAAATGTGGTGATTCTCTTTATTTAGCAGGGGGAGAGTAACTGGCCCTATTCACCCCCAGCGCAGTATGTCCAGTGACTGTTGTTGGTGTCTATTTTATGTTTCTTTTTAGATTGTGAGCCCTATGGGGACAAGGATCCATCTTATTTGTTATTTCTCTGCGTAAACTGCCCTGAGGCATTTTTGAGAAGGGCGGTATAGAAATTGAATGAATAAATAAAATAAATAAATAATTTGGAGGGTGATCTCCCTCCCTGTACATAATGAGCACAATCCACAGGAAAAAAACCCACATAGCCCTGTTGAATGTGGGGTAAGGGTGGTACAAGAGTACTGCCATGCAGCTCCAGGCTTCCTACTGAACATTCTGGTTTTCCCTATAGAATTGTAGGTCTGCTTGGCATGAATGGAACTTCAGTCTGTATTCCTTTTCAGCCTCCATTTTCAAGCTGCACAGTTTTAGCTAGTGCAACAGTAAACTTGGAGCCACTGGCAAATGTTAGTTGACTTGGACTTAAGCGCTCAAGTTTCATGAAGGTCTAAAAAACAATGATAATAGTGCTGGGGGTTAGGGTCAGGAGCCTGCTTACTGAGTATGCATGCAACCCCTCATTACATCATAGCCATGTTGGACAAGGAGTCTAGATTTTGACCTGTTTCACCAGTTTTCCATTTCTGGCACAGCCATGTAGGTCTTTTTTACCCAACTGAAAAATTTCCAGTTAAAACATAAATAGTTCTAGGGTTTTTGAAGTGGTCTGGCAGCCTCTGTTAAGTCCATCAGGCTGCAAAGATCCTTCCTTTCTGCTTCTTTTACTTGCAAGCTCAAGTTGGTGGCCTCTGCCTGTAGCTAATGTGATGTGTGTGCCCCGTCCGATTACAAGCAAGGCAAAAGCAGGCAGGGGTAAGGGAACAGTTGCATTTATTTCACAATATTTTGGACAAAATAAGGAAGAAATTGTGCTTAAATAATCAGGGGCAAAGCTGTGAACAGCCCCCCAAGAAGGCAGCAAAGTCTAACTCCAAAGGGTGCATGCATGTGTGTGCACACAATTCCAACGGGTTGATACAGTCAATGCAAACAGTACAACTCTCTTGTTAGTTCAGAAAATAAAGTACTTCATGATGCATCCGTTTTAGCCACGTTGTCTAACAAGAGGTACTAGGCTCCATTTCTCGTTCAGCTTCAGGATCAGATGCAGAGTCTGAATAATCTGCAACTAGCGAAGCAGCAAAGCTGGATGGGGGGCTTCCTTCAGCCATCCGGGAGTCTACCTCATGCCCCGTGGGAGAGTCAAGGAGCACCTTATGTGCTGCACTGTCCTGGTGTTGTCCATTAACTTGTGCCAAGGGCTCGGAAGTCTCGCTGTCTTTCTCTGCGGAAGCACTTTCCCTGTCCCTGGATTTCCGCCGCACAACACCCAGGTGGTTGATAACTACAGGGGACCTGCCAGCTAGAGATTTGCCAGAGAGGCCCAGCTTTTTCAGGGTGTCATTCGCTTTGGTGCTCGAGGCCTGGGCAGGTGAGAACCATGGACGGTCAGCGATCGCATTGCGCTTCTGCTTCTGTTTGTCTTCATAGGCTGGAAGGAGAGAGGGGAGCTAACATTAGAGGAGTGGGCAACTGCAATGGAAATCAGAGTTGTGCGCAGTGTAGGCTGTCACACCTCGGGATCCTCTGCAATACTGTCCCCGAGCACAGCTATAAGATCTTAAGGCAGAACTGACTAAGAAGCCAGGCACCCTCACTACACAATGCATATTTTTGTCCTGTGACTTTTCAGCTCAGTGGCTGAAACCAAGATCTAGTGACTGCCTGGAGAAGCCGGGGCAGTGAGGGATAAACACTCTTGGCAGGGGAAAGAGGAAGAGTAGGGGAGACACAGGCTCACTGCATATGTAAAAACTGGTAATTCAGGTAAGTGATGCATGGACCCGAGTTCAAATCCCCATTCAGCCATGAAACTAGCTGGGTGACTCTGGGCCAGTCACTTCTCTCTCAGCCTAACCTACTTCACAGGGTTGTTGTGAAAGAGAAACTCAAGTATGTAGTACACCGCTCTGGGCTCCTTGGAGGAAGAGCAGGATATAAATGTAATAATAATAAAATATTCTGTTTCAGTACATATTTAGTACAGTTTGGGTTTGGGGTGGATGTTTGTCAATGACTTCTTGGGGGAGGGGTTAACTTTTCAAAAGTTGGAGGACCACTGCAGGGAGCCCAGTTGCTAACAGTGCCCAGAACAGTGTGCTAACTTGGCTAAGAGGCACCTTTTTAACGTGGTGATTCTCTTTATTTAGCAGGGGGAGAGTAACTGGCCCTCTCCACCCCCAGCACAGCATCTCTACAGTGGCTGTTGCTGGTGTCTGTCTTATGTTTCTTTTTAGATTGTGAGCCCTTTGGGGACAGGGAGCCATCTTATTTATTTACTTACTTACTTATTATTTCTTTGTGGAAACTGCCCTGAGCCATTTTTGGAAGGGTGGTATAGAAATCAGATAGATAGATAGATAGAATGCTAAAGGCTCATCTGCACAGATCTTCTTGCTGAAGGCGAGCAGTGCAGGACATACTCCTTCAGCCATGAAAGTCAGATAAGGACAAAACTGGGGGCAGCAACCCAAGCTGCCTCTCGAGTCTAGACCACAGTGGGAGGCCCACCTGCTGCGCTGCCAGTTAGAATGTCAGTCTTTGGCAGGTCCCACGCTTCTCTGGGCAAGCCCTCCTCTTGGCATCTAGATCCCCCTGCCCCCAACAGCCGAGTCTTCACTTACAGCCAAGGCTCTGATACTTGAGCAGGGTTGCCAGGTGCCGGTCTTCATCAGTCTCCCGCACGAGTGGGATGCTGAGGCTTGCTTTCGTCTGCAAGGCGAGATCTTTCTTCTCCTCCTCTTGCAGGACTTTTTTCTCTTCCTAGGAGATGGCAAAGGGGAACACTGAGACAAAAAGCAAAGTCCACAACAGAGACTGTATTTTATAAATGCATACTTCTGTTTTATTGTTTCCCCCAGTGTGACTAGAAAACTCCAATACCATGTACTTTCTATCATGACCTCTTTACTTTACCACATCAAAACTGATTTTCATTAGCCCTAAATTGTCTGTGTAAATAGTGTGAACTCAAAGCTCAAACTGTATTGATGGGGTGTGTGTGGGTGTGTGTAAATAAATAAATAAAATCGGCTGTCTTGTAGGAGCTTAACAGAAATAGGGCTGCAACTCTGAATACAGGCTTATAAATGGTCACTTGTGCGTAATAAAAATCACCTCCAGGAAACCTGGGAAGGAAACTTTATTATATTTATTTATTTTATTTATAAACCACCTAACACCTGAATCTCAAGGCAGTGCACACAACAATAAATAAAACTCAATAAAAACCATTTTAAAAGCATACAATTTTAAAAAACAGTTTTAACAAAAGCATTTTTAAAAAACAGTTTAGCAAAAAGCCTGAGAAAACAAGTGATTTTAAGTGATTAAGTGATTTTTTTTGAAGGCAGCCAGAGATGGAGAAGGTCTTATGTTGACAGGGAGCACATCCAAAGCCCAGGGGTAGCCAAAGAGAAGGCCCAGCCCCGCGTCACCACCAATTGAACTGGTGGCAGCAGTAACCAAACCTCCCCATAAGACCACAGTAAGTGGCAGAGTTCATGACAAAGGGGGTGATCTCTTAAATACCCTGGACCCAAGCCATTAATGGAAATTCTCTTCATTAAATTGTATGCAATGAACATTTTTATCCTGCCTAATATTATTGGAGAGCCACCTAATGGCGCAGTGGGGAAGTAACTTGCCTTGGGAGCAAGAGGTTGCTGGTTCAAATCCCCACTGTTATGTTTCTCAGACTGTGAGAAACACCTATATTGGGCAGCAACGATAAGACACTAAAAGGCATCAACTCATACTGCATGGGAGATGGCAATGGTAACCCTCTCCTGTATTCTACCAAAGATAACCACGTGGCTATGTGGTCTCCAGGAGTCGACACCGACTCAATGGCACAGCAACAACAACATTATTGGGCTCAAGGCTGCTTCCAACAGAAGTGTTGGGGGTGGGGGTGGGGAGTCCACAGAAATAGCATAAGAAAACTCAAATGGCTTGTGTGTCTTATGTAGACTAATAGCTTTCATTGATGTATTTCCCAGACTGATTTAATCAGTTTCATCTGCTTTGCAGAATAAGAATAAGAATAGTGGTAGAGGAAATGCGGAAGGGAAGGAAATTAGGAGGGGGCAGGGGGAGTGAGGAAAGAAGGGGAGAGAAGCAGAAAGACAGACACATACAGCTCAGAAAATTAAAAAGGGGTTCCCATGTTACAGAACAGTTGAAGATGGGCCCCATCTCTGAAAAAGTTGAAGCCTATTGGATTAACTAACTAGGCTAACTAAAGATGATTAGTTGCTTAGGGCAAATTTTCCCTCGTGAGACTGGAAGTTAAAGGCACACACTTCTTTATCTTTAAGGCTGGTTTCGATTCTGGTGTGTAACTTTTAAGAAAATGTTTAGGAAATTACCAATAACTGGTAGCTTTTTGTTATTAAATAGGAAGGCAGCTAGATTGAGGGTTTAGCCATGTGCAGTTTTATCTACATTTAATCAATGCACCAGCTGAAAAGCAGGTGAATAATTAATTCTTTGGTGGGCCCTAATTACATTATTATGCCTAGGAATGCAGTTGCAACGCCATCCTGTCTATGTGTCCCGGCCCTATTGATTCTAGGGCTGTGGAGCAGAGGAAACGGCAGCTCCACATCCCCTCCGGTTGCTTACCCTGAATTTCTGACGGAGGCGGCTGTTGAGCGCAAAGTCATCCTTCCAGGCACTTTGGGCCTCCTGGATGTTCTGCAAGGTGGGGAGGGCTTGCTGCAGCTTGCTCTGATCCTTTGAGCCGTGCTCCAGCCGATACATGGCATCCGTCTCCAGCTTCTGCTTCTCCTCATGGGCTGAGAGGCAAACAGGCATGAGTTGGGTCGGGGTGACCCTTCAAGGGCCTCAGCGGCAGGACAGGCCCTGCTCCTTAGGCTCACCTGTGGCTACTATCTGCTCATTGGCTTCCACATCCCAGCGCTCTTCCTTGCGCCGGGCACCACTGACAATAACGTAGTCACAACTGGCAGGGTCTGTCTGCATCTCAATGTGGTTGGGGCAAAGGTGGCACTTCATGCGGAACCTAAGCAGCAAACAAAGCACAATGCAGCAAGGATGACTAGAGAAGAGGCACCAGCCGTAGGGGCTATGGATGGAGTAAGGTCAGAGGAAGGAGGCCCCCACAGGTCTGATTTCACCCCCAGTCTCCTATTCCAACCTGGAAGACTGTACTGAACTTCCATCCAGTGTTGCTTGTAACATGGATTCCCAGATGTTGACTACAACTCCCACAGTCCCCAGCCAAAGGCCACCACAGTTGGGGATGATGGGAGTTGTAGTCAACAACATCTGGGGGTCCCTTTTACAGAAAACACTGCTTCCGTCTCTTCTCATACAAGACCAGCTGCTCTGCAGGCTGGCTTACATCCCGAAGGGTACTCTCTACTCAGTGCGAGATAAGGATATCTGCGGGAAGGAGCAGGGCTTCTATTGCAATTGGTCCAAGGTTGTAGAATAACCTTCCCAATGAGGTTCAGAAGAAGGGCTTTGGTTTTGTGGCTTTTCAGATGCAAAACCTGCCTCTTCCACAATGCCATAGAACTTTTAGCCTGTACTGCTGTTGATTCTGTTGCATTAACAGTGGCTTTGGGTTTTTCTTGCTGTTTTTATTATGTTCTGTTAGCAAATTCAAGCCTTGGAGATGCAGAGCGCAAATGTTTTAAATAATTCCCCCCAGAAAGAATGAATTCCATTGCCAGGCAGGGTTGTGTGCATTTTGCATGATGGCAAATCGCACCACACAAACCTATTATTTTCGTATCTGTTGCAAAATTCAGCAGAGAACCTTTGTGGGGTTTTTTTTTAAGGTATACTTCCAGCTCTCATCATGACAGGAACAGCTTGAAAACCCATGTGGACAGTGCCTGGACAAATCTCAGAAGCCAGTGGGAGACTGAGCAGGACATCCAGCGGCAGCCAAAGGACTGGACCTCAGCTTTCCTTGTCTTGCCCCGTGGCTAGCAGATGCAGGATTACACACCACAAACAAATTGACATAATTTAGACATGACACAGAATTTCACTTTTCTGGATCTAGTATGGGTAGTGTAAAATGTGGCACAACCTTCTCCCCTTGCCAGATCTGAGACCCCTCCTTTGATGCCCATGCTGCCCAGCTGTGTGTTTTTTTAAACAACAGCAGCAGTAAAAAAAAGCCGCAAGATCCCTCTGCTTCCTTCCTACAAGAACACCCACCTGTAGATGGGGGTTGTGTAGTAATTGCCAACCTTTTTCTTCTCAGCATTGTAGCGGACACCTGCAGCAAACAGAGTGAAAGAAGAGCGATATGCCTATATCCCTCAAATCAGATCTCCCCCCAATCCTACTGTTATCAACATACCATAATTGCCCAAAGAGAGGAGAGCAAAGATTTTCAGATCTCCCACTTTCCAGTCTCAAACTCCTGTTTATCCACTAGACCAGGCCTGCTCAACTTAGGCCCCCCAGCTGTTTTTGAACTACAACTCCCATAATCCCCAGCCACAGTGGCCAATAGCCTGGGATTGTAGGAATTGTAGGCCAACATCTGCAGGAGGGCCGAAGTTGAGCAGACCTGCACTAGACCCACCACCTCCTCCCTTCCAGACCTGGGAACAGTACTCAGAAATACTAAATCCCATCCTTTTAGCTCTAATGTGCTAGACTGAACTTTATATCTGTCACCCTCTTTTAATTCCCAATTCTGCCTTCTCAGATTTATTTTGGATCTTCACTGAGGTGCCAAGGCAGCATCTCAGAGGTGGCACGTATATATCCAAAGCAATACCCAATCCTGCCTAACAGCAGAAAACCTGCTGAAACAGGGATCAGTCAGCATTATTGAATGGAAGACACATAAGTAACCACTTTCCCAGCATGCAGCTGTTGCGGTGAAGTGGCACTCTGCCGCTCCAATCCCTTCTCTGAATCCTGCTGACTTTAAGCCCCTACCACTACTTGATTTGCAAGCGGCCTGTGCATCTGGAGGGCAAAGCAAGCTCCAGTACCATATACTCCACACTTACCCATGCCAATGTGGTTCTTACAGCCATCACACCAGATGTTATAGGGCATCTCAAACCTAGAAAAGAGTAGCCAAGAGGTGCACATTGCAGGCATCATGAGACCTCCAACGCCACCGGCGTCAGACAGAACTGGTCTTTCTCTAATGTACTATTACATTTATACACCATTTTTTCAACAACAAAAAAGTTCTCAAAGTGGTTTATATAGGGGGAAAATAATAAAGAGAAAACAGTTCCTTGTCCCCAAAGGGCTCGCAGTCTAAAAAAAACCAAAAAGGTAGACACCAACAACAGCCACTAGAAAGACGCTGTGCTGAGGTTGAAGTGGGCCAGTTGCTCTCTCACTGCTTAACCTAAAGAGAAGCACCACTTTCAAAAGTGTCTCTTTGTCCAGTTAGCATGGGATAATGTATGCAGGCCTCACAATGAAGAGAGAATGTCTCTGGCATCCCTCCAATGAGAGCATTAACCAAGACTCGCTTGCTTTAACCACCTAACTAATAGGCAAGACCCCCCTACTCTATCAAGCATGCAGAGGGCAGCACCTAGGCTTCCTTACCTGATGATGAGGATGCCCTGGGAGAGTTTTCGGGCTCTTTCCCGCAGCGGGTGGCTGTTGCGGTACTTATTAAGGGAGACATGCTGCAAGAGAACAGAGGGAAGAGAGGAGATGCTCAGCTTTCTGCACACAGAACATTTATTCCAGGGGTAGGCAACCTCAGCTCTCTGGCTGCTGCTGAGGTACAACTCAACAACAATCTATTGCGGCTGGGGTTGATGGGAGTTGTGGTTCAACAACAGCTGGAGAGCCAAGGTTGCCTACCCGAGTTACGCTCATGATCTGACCTGCCTCCATCAGATGACTATTCATGAATCCTCACAACCTTGACCATGCATGGGAAAACAAGGATTTTTCTGCCCAACTTCCAGCAAGGAGCTTAGGGCATGCTTAGAATGCAAGATCTTGCTCTGTATCCCCCAAAGCTTTCTACCAGCTTGCATCCAAATATTTGAACTTCCTACGACAGTTCCATTAGCAGGGATTTCTATATGCACCAGGGAGTTATTCTCATTTACCCTGCTGCAGGGTAAATGTTGAGCGAAGCCACTTCGAATTACACTCGTGGCATTTTAGGGAAGCAGCCCCTCCCCTCTGCTCTAAGGTTTTCTTTTGGTGCAGGTTTGCGTTGCATGCCTCCGTGTTTTCCTTCTAGCCAGTGCCTCTCCCTATTTGTGCCGCCATTTCCAGAAAAAATCTCTTAAAACCAGCATTTTACAAACCTGGAAAAACATCGAGATAAGCTAGAATTTGGAAGACAAAGCCTGATTTGTGTGTGGAGTGCTTCCAAGGATCTTGAATGGACTTTGAGGCAGGGTGGATTTGATTTAAATCAAATCAATTTAAATCACGATTTAAATCACTAATCTGTAAGACTAGATTTAAATAGATTTAAATCATGGTTTTTTAATAGATTTAAATCATGGACTAGATTTAAATCATGGTTTTTTTTACATAAAGACTCATTCTTGTTGGTATAATCTTAATATTTACAACCAGATGAAGGTTTCATTTTTGGTCCTCTTCTAGATAGAAAAGTTACCCAAAATAATCTTCCAGAAACCTCTGGAAGAGCATGACATTGTGAATGGATTAATGGAATTCATTTACCAAAAAATTTAAACACTGCATATATACAGCCTCATGCTACATAATTAAAAACTAATCCTTATTTCATGATGAATAATCTTTGGACTAAAATGTATCTTAAATAGAAAACTATCTTTAGATAGATTTTTTCCTCAAAAAGCATTTTATTTAAAAATCCAATTTAAATTTTTTAAAAATCTGATTTTTTAAAAAAAAAATCATTGATTTTTATCCACCATGCTTCGAGGTAAGTTTGGCTGGTGTGTGAACTCTGTTCCAGAGGAGATTCAGGGTAACAGCCCTGTCTGTAAAAGCTCCTGATAACCCTCTCTGTTAGATAACCTGGTACTTTTTTGTCTCTTCCACTCCTCAACAGGTTGTTGGCCTCAACTTACAATTCACTCCAGGAAGCTCCTTGAAAATGTAACACTATAGTTTCCTTAGCATGAGAATCTGGAATAATTCCAGGTGGTCTACACTATTTGATACAAGCATTTGCAAGTGGACTTCACTTGCAAGATCACGTTGCACAGGCCAATTCAGACTCTCAGCTCTGTTTAAGTGCACTTCTGCAGTCTTCCCAGAGCAGAATTAGTGAAGAGTAACTATCACATAATTAAAATTAGCTTCCCTTCATCAATTTCATTCATAGTGCAGACAAGCCCCTTCTCTCTGGCACAAATATTTTTTCATCAAAGGAGGAGGTGGATAAGAGAGGCCAGAGACCCCAACCAAGCAGGCAGTGCATCGCCACCACATCCTACGGAAACAGACATATTGATATGTAAAGGAAGTCGCTTATGACCACCGAGCCAATCAGCAACTGTTCACATAGTCAGTTATCCCGAGTTTAAAAATAATAATCCTGAAGTCACTTCAGTCTGGAATTGTTAAGGAGCAAATTGAAGGTTCAAGCATCCATTCTGTGCAACATCAAAGCTTTTTGATTCATCTTCCTTTCAGCTCCTGGGGAGCATGTAAATGAGATCAAGGCTGTCATTTCCAGAAACAGATGAAGTTCATACTGTCACAGATACAGTGATCTCTCAATGACCAATGTCAGTTAGCAAGATGATAAGACTGAAATGCCCTGGGATGTCTTCCCCTCCTGTTAGATGGAGTTCCAGCATACACAGTAGTGTTCCCTCTAACAGGGATTCCCAGATGTTGTTCACTTCAACTCCCAGCATCCCCAATTGCAATGGCCTTTGGCTGGGGATTCTGGGAGTTGTAGTCAACAACATCTGGAAATTCCTGTTAGAGGGAACACTGATACACAGGTACAGTAATCACTACTCCTGCCTTGTGACTTAAACAAACCCAGAGCTAACTTCCTGCTGTAACCACTAGGGACACCATCCACTAGAAAGTTCTCCTGGGCAAACCCTGCTGAAATTAATCTTATTCATTTCAACCTGGCCCTACATGCACCACTTCCTTGCAGTGCAGAAAATACACAACCAGCCAGTGCCCAACTTGTGGCTCTGAGCTACCCTGAGCATCCTGACTGTTCTCTTACCTTAGCTGGATCAAAATCAGGTGGGTAATATTTATTGACTCCTTTTCTTTCGCCCTGTGAGGAACAAAACAGCATTAGAGAGTTCTGTATTTATCAGCATCTGTTCAAAGTGCCTGAACACTCCGCAAACACGATATTTATTTGGGCAAAGAGGCCTCAGTTAAGATCCAGGATAATAGTTTTCTTGGTTTTTCTTCTTGTAGCCCAGCATAAAACCTTCTGGTCTGCAATGCATACCCATAAAGCAGGGTGGAGATCAGGCCTGAGTGATAGTATGGCCAAGATTTCAAAGGGCAGCATCATTGATGAATTTCCCCCACTGTTACACAAATATTGGCAGCTAACACTGTTAACTGCTAACACTGTAACACTGTTACATAAATATAGGCGGCTAGCAGCCACTTTAAAAAGAATAACAGCAGCAAAAACTCCTAACAAATTAACCATGCACCAGTTAAAATATCAACTCAGCAGGGCCAAAGTAAGTCCAAACAAAAAACAGCATCAGCCTAACTCCAGGGGTTCCTGGGCCAACTGTGGCTGGGGATTATAGGAGTTGTAGTGCATCAACATCTGGGGATCCAAGGCTGGAAACCCTGGCTTAACCCAAAACCATATCATAAGAATGTAAGAAGCAGATGCCCCGGGAAGCTCGCCAGAAGGGCCTGAAGGCAACAGCCCTTGCTGCTCCCCAGGAATTAAGAAGTCTACAGCCCCTGTACATGAAGATTCCATTCCTAAATAACACGGTAAATAAGAACCTTGCAAGACCAGACCAAAGGTCCTACATTCCATCTCCAACAGTGGTTAGCCAGATGACTCTGGGAAGCAGGGCTGGCATCACGGATCAGCAAAGTTGTACAGCTGCCGAGAGCCCACAGCTGATCCTCGAGATCCCCTCTGGGCCTGTAGCTTTTTGTGTGGCAGTAGCAGAGTTACTCTCTCAGGGCCCACTCAGTAGAATGGGACCCATGTATATCAGCTTGCAAAAAGCCCCCTGAAACCTGGAGCTGGCCCTACTCACAAACAAGGCATAAAGGGAACAGCCTTCTCCTAGTGTTTGTCCTCCCCTGCCTCTGAATTAGAGCTTCCAATAACCATCACGGCTAATGGCTAAACTCCTTTTCCAGCCAAGTCCCCTCCCATCAGTATAATGTATTATCAGTATCCATCAGTCTCATGATGCTCTCACGCCAAAGCTGCCAATTTTGGTCAGTTTGTACTGGATGACAGCCCACATGCAAGTACCTCAGGAGCCTGGGGAGCACCCAGATGAAGTCCCAGAGGTGTTGTGTGTGAGTCAGCACCTCTCTGTGGGAATTGTGTACAAGACTACTGCAATCTGCACCATTGTGGCAATTTGCAAAAAGTCCAGTGTGATCACGCACATCATAGTAGCCACATATTCAATCCCTATGCAGAGCAGCTGTTTCATACAACATAAGAACAGCCCTGCTGGATCAGGTCCAAGGCCCATCTCCAGCAGCTTGTTTCACACAATGGCCCACCAGATGCCTCTGAGAAGCTCACAGATATGAGGTGGGGGCATGCTTTCTCTCTTGCTGTTGCTCCCTTGCAACTTGTATTCAGAGGCACCTCGCCTCTGAGGCTAGAGGTGGCCTTCAGCCTCAGAAGTCATACAGCTACATCTCAAAAGTCATACATCTAATCATGTAATTCTCTCTCTCACTCACACACTGCATTGCCAAGGTGCTGGCATGGAGATTGCCATCGAATGAGAACCAGACTCTACCTGGCAATTATTGCATTCAAACTTCCATTCAGCTGACTGAAATGGCCACCATATGGAGAACAATCATGATAAAAGTTTCACTGATGATTGCCTGCTAAGAGCTGGTTCACATTTGACAACAGCTCCCCAAACAAGCGCATCAGGAGTTCACGTGGCCCCTGCCAAGATCACAGTCACGCCATGTTTCTGCAGAGAGAGTTGTGTGAACTGGGTGAAAAACTAAATACATGCCACTGACATTTGCACAATTGTAGTGGCTCATGAAAGGCCTGTTTACTCAGTTCAGGTTCAAGCATCATGTGGGGAGGAAAAATAACAACAATCAGTTGAATGTGGGTGGGTTGCAGAGTACCTTATGTACTCACCATGGTGACAGAGGTCTAACCAAGGGGCTCGAATGGGCCTTTCCAAGAAAAATGGCACAAGGTTCACTCTTTCTAGGAATACCTGTGGAAGGGAGAACAAACAAGATTACCCTTTGGGGGTGTCCAAAAGAGGAGCCAGGTCTCAGCCACAGAATCTGGTTCGGATGCCAGAACTTTTGACTGGGAATATGTCATGTGACAGTGCACTTCTGAGCATGTGTGAAGCATTTTTCTCTCAACGCTGCATAACTACATCCATTGCCTGCATGGATCCGGGCAAAGCTAAGCCCTTTCCTGAAAGTTCCAGGTATCCAACTATAAACCCCACCTTTTGGGGGGAATAGGGATTCTCTTGCAGCCCCACCCACAATATGGGGACAACAGAGGTGATCTGCCTTAGGATTACAATAATGTACTGGACATGCTTTGCACACTCAAAACTGCTATATAAAGTGTTGGGTGTTACTATAAACACCACATTCACACACATCCCAGGCCCACTAGGGGGGCCATCAGGGTTCCTACCCCCCCCCCCCAGCAGCCCCGACAACGTTTGGGAGCCCCGCAGATCTTCGCGAGGGCGAGTCTTTCTTCTGCCTGGGGGGGGGGGGGACTCTTGACAGGGATAGCGGGGTAGGCGATTCCCATGACAACCGGGAAGGGACCGGAGGCGCAGCCCCGGAGGGAAGAGGAGTGGAGAGTTGCAAAGAGGTGCCCCACTGACCTCGCTCACACTCTGGCTCCGCTTTCCTCTCCTCTTCTAAGCCCCGCCCGCTTTCGTTTGTATCATCAACAAGCGCCAGCTGGGAGAGAATCCGGATGCGGTCTCGCTGCCGTGTGACGCCTCTCAGCCAGGAGGAGCCTGCTGCCGCTGCTACCGCTACCCGCGGCGTCTCTTTCTTTCTTCTCTGTCGGGACGCGGGGCGGGGAATTTGTCACCAAGCAAAAATCAGACGACTGCTTTAGCCCGTTGCAAGAGAGCTGGGCGTGCAATATATGCCAGCGCAACTCCACCGTGCAATTCAGAGTGGTGTGCTTTTGTCTTTCTCTCAGGGGCTGTGCTTGAGTGTTGTGTCCGCCCCCACCCCCCCACCCCCGCCGCCGGTGGACACACTGGAGAGCCCCATCGCAAGCACGTTGAGTCAGGCTGCAGTGCCTGCTGACACAGACTAAAGCTGCACTCCTAGTATATGCACGCTTAACTGGGGCATCTAATATGCCCCAATGAACACAGCGACATAAAACTTAGGCCTGGTCTTCACACGCAACAGAATGAGGTGGGAAAGTCTCGAGATGGTAGAAGAACAGACTTGAAATTGCAGGCATTTTTGAATGCCTCCCTAGGTAAAAACTCACATCTACATAGGCTTTGTTGGCAAATATCAGATACAGAAACGCAAAACCCAATTTAAGCACTATATGTGACAACAACAATCACGTTTCGAGCGAGTCCTCTGCGGGCTGCCAGTAGTTAAAATTGTCATCCTTCGCCTGAGTGAATTTTTAGTCCCTGCCATGAGAGAAGTATAAACAACAGCACTGTATCTTTTCTCCTATACAATGGCAGTACAGTACAGTCCATTTCTCATTTTTAAACGTTCTATATGGGTCAATAGGAAACTGCTGAACTATTGTTTGGTGTACTTTTCATTGGAATCTTCCCAGTATTACACTGGCAAAAACTAGTGTGTCTCAACAATTTTTTAATTTACAATAACAAAACCCAGTATGTTTCTCAATCAATGTTAGGAATTACTGAGTGTTTTCCTTGCTTTTCCTACTTACATTGTTTTGACGTTTGCAAACTCAACGTAGTATAATAAGTAACTATGGTTTTGGCATAGTATAATAAGTAACATTTAATATTATTTATAGAAAACAAAACATTCTAGCCAGTCTTTAGGTTTTCTTTCCCCCTCTGTTTCGATAAATTTGGCTGTGCTTATTTATTTATTTATCACATTTGTTTTCAAGATTTCCACCCCACCATTCAAGTTAAAAAGATCCATTTGGCAGCTTCCAATTTATTACACAATACTGTAAAAAGATGCTGCTGAGACAGAGATGCTATAATAAAGTCACTGGCCACTGTCTTTTGCAAGAGTTCTATTTTTGTGCTCTTATTTTTAATGTTTGGTTTGTGTTTATTTGTGGTAGAATAGCATACAGTTTTTCTATAATATATTTGGATGTTATAACTCAGTAATCTTTTATGTTTTGTTATTTAGAAGCTTGTCCCAGTGGGGATCCTGTATAAAGAGTGTGGGGGGCAGGGAGTGAGAAAGAAAAAGGGAGGGGAAGGAGAAAATGAAGTTGTTTCTGAATAAACTCTTAGTTAAATCAGCATAATATTATTTTGTATTTGTGAGAAAAGCAGCTATAAAACAGGTTTCTTCATCAAACATGGCAGTTCACCAGGAAAGTTTACACTGAAACTAGCTATACGAAGGCACAAAAGGTGTTAAGCATAAGAACAGCCCTGCTTTATCAGGCCCAAGACCCATCCAGTTCAGCATCCTGTTTCACACAGTGGCCCACCAGATGCCCCTGAGAAACCCACAGGCAAGAGCTGAAGGCATGCCTTTCTCTTGCTGTTGTTCCCCTGCTACTGGTATTTAGTTATTTCCTGCCTCTGAGTTTGGAGGTGGCCTATAGACACCAGACTAGTAGCCACTGATAGACCTGTCCTCCATGAATTTGTCTAAGCCCCTTTTAAAGCCATCCAAGCTAGTGGCCATCACCACATCCCATGGCAGAGAATTCTATAGTAGGGATGTGTACAAATCGCGAATCAAAGTGCAATTTGCAACACATCCTCTGCACCTTTAAAATGGAGTAGAGAAGTTGCATACTTGCTGCTCTGCCACTCGTCTCCACTTCCTGAATGGGCGGCATTCCTCCCAGCTATCTTCGTGTGCACCAGCGGTGCTCTCCCTCAACTGCCCCCACATTATTCCGGCATGCACATGGCCAGTATCACATGGGGACAACTGGGAAAAAGCGCGGCCAGTGTGCGAAGATAGCTGGGAGCGCTGTCAATTCAGGAAGTGGATGGTGGATGGTGGCAAGTGGTGGAGAAGCAGGAAGGCACCTGCTCTCCATTTCAAAGGTGTAGGGCATGTGTTACAAATTGCACTTTGAATTGCAATTTGTGCACATCCCGATTCCATAGATTAATTATATGGTGTGAAAAAGTACTTCCTTTTGTTGGTCCTAAAATTCCTGGCCTTCAGTTCCATGGGATGACCCCTGATTCTAGTGTTGTGAGAGAGGGAGAAAAATTTATCTCTGTCCATTCTCTCTACTCCATGCACAATTATATACAACTCTATCATGTCTCCCCATAGTTGCCTCTTTTCCATACTACAGAGCCCCAGATGCTGTAGCCTTGCTGCATAACAAGGAAGGTGATCCAGGCCCCTGATCATCTTGGTTGCCCTCTTCTGTCCCTTTCCAGTTCTACAATGTCCTTCTTTGGGTGTGGTGACCGGAACTGCATGCAATACTCCAAAAGTGGCCACACCATAGATTTGTATAAGAGCATTATAATATTAGCATTTTAAATTTCAATCCCATTCTTAATGAACCCTAGCATGGAATTGGCCTTTTTATTTATTTCTTTTACAGCTGCTGCACACTGAGAAAGCACTTTCAATGAGCTGTCCACCACGACCCCAAGACCTCTCTCCTGGTCAGTCACTGACAGCTCAGACCCCATCAGTGTATATGTGAAGCTGGGGTTTTTTGCCCCAATATGCATCACTTTACACTTACTTACACTGAACCACATTTGCCATTTTGTTGCCCACTCCCTCAGTTTGGAGAGATCCTCCTCACAATCTCACTACCCTAAATAGATTATTATAATCTGTGAATTTGGCCACTTTGCTACTTACCGCAACTTCTAGATCATTTATGAACAAGTTAAAGAGCACTGGTCCCAGTACAGAGACTAGGGACACCCCACTTCTTACTTCCCTCCACTTTGAAAACTGCCCATTTATTCCTACCCTGTTTCCTGTCCTTCAACCAGTTACCAATCCACACATGAACCTGTGCCCTTTCCCCATGACTGCTAACTTTACTCCAGAGCCTTAGGCGGGGAACTTTGTCAACCTTCTGACTATATTTCAAAATATTTCTATACGGCCCAAATGTATGTCTCTGACATAAGTTATGTTGACATGGCATTAATAGAATTATATCCTATTTCTCCTTGAAGAATCCGTTGATGAGATTTACTTATCAAATGTGTATATATATTAAAAGGCTGACTGTGAGGTAAGTAGGCGAGTCTCAGTCCTCTGAGTTATAACTTTTATTTAAAAGGCATTCCTACCCTTTGGATTTCTAAGAAGTAGATGTATAAAAAGGCCTACTTAGTGTTGCACATGAGAGTCATCAGTGTTAACTTCCAACTGATAATTAAGGAGCTGAAGCAATAAGTAGAGCACAGGACCTTGGTCTTAATGACTTTGGGGTCAGTTTTGTACAATCTTTTCTTGCTATTTTGTGTTAACCAGTAGGCAAGAGATTTTCTAGTTGTAGATGCTGTCCACTTGTATGATAGTAGTGGGCTTATCTTTTCAGCTTATCTCTAGGAGGTTTATCAAAAGAAAATGAAACATCAGTGTTAAAAATGTGACTGCTTATGTTATCTTTCATTCAAATGCACTGTTTGGTAGCTTCCAGCCACTCTCTGCCACAGTTATTGAGGAGAATCAAAATGCTGTGGAAGAAATGAGCAACAAGTTAGACTAGAGTGGTATTAGTGTTAGTAGAGTTAGTGGTGAAGTTAAAACGGTTCATTCAAGAAACGAAGACATAGATGATAGTATATTTACTAATGGGGCTGTACCAGCTCAGACTGCATGTGAGGGAATAATGTATTTGAATCCCCTCCTCCAGTTAAAACTCCCTCAGCCCAAAACACTAGTTATTCTACCCTTTCTGTGCTGTCTTTTATTTTAATATGAAAAAAAATTCCAATATTTTGCAATATTTGCTGCTGCAGGATTTGTGAAACTGTATACACCACAACCGACTGAAATGTGGAACAAGCAAACTTTTCTTAACACTACACAATTTTTACAGTAACTGATCCCCAAATGGCTGCTGCTCTAAGTTGATTTCCCCATCTACATTCTGAACTGATAAGAATTGCATGCAGCCCCATATCATGTGGTTTTTTTCTGAACAACTGAAAAGTTCCAAGTCACATTTCAAAATACAGTCTTTCTGCAACCATAAGAACAGACTTGCTGGATCAGGCCCAAGGCCCATCTAGTCCAGCATCCTGTTTCACACAGTGCCCCCCCCCAATGCCTCTGAGAAGCCCTCAGGCAAGAGATGAAGGCATGCCCTCTCTCCTGCTGTTACTCCCCTGCAACTGGTATTCAGAGGCATCCTGCCTCTGAGGCTAGAGTTGGCCTACAGCCCTCCAACTAGTAGCCGTTGATACACCTCTCCATAAAGTTATCCAAACCCCTCTTAAAGCATCCAGGTTGTTGGCTGTCGCCAAATCTTGTAGCAGAGAATTTCACAAGTTGATTATGCATTTTGTGCAAAAGTACTTCCGTTTGTTGGTCCTAAATTTCCTGGCAATCCATTTCATGGGATGACCCCAGGTTCTAGTATTATTTGAGAGGGAGAAAATTATCTATCCACTTTCTCCACACCATGCCTGATTTTATAGACCTCTATCATGTCTCCCTGCAGTCGTCTTTTTTCTAAACTAAACAGCCCCAGGTGTTGTATCCTTGCCTCATAAGAAAGGTGCTCTAGGTCCCTGATCATCTTGGTTGCCCTCTTCTGCACCCTTTCCAGTTCTACAATGTCCTTCTTTAGATGTGGTGACCAGAATTGTATGCAGTACTCCAGGTGTGGCCACACCATAGTTTTGTGTAAGGGGACTATAATATTAGCAGTTTTATTTTCAATCTCCTTCCTAGTGAATCCCCTTCCTAACCAGCCCAGTGTTGGAGCAGCAAGTCTAGCCAGATTGGTAAGAGGTTATGGCCTTGAACTGGGCAACGATTAACCTGCTTTTGTATTTTGTTTTTTGAAGGGGGAAAGTCTGCCCATGATATCAATGACATAAGTGGGCAAACTGCCCCTAGTGGGCACACCATAGTAAAAATGGTGCTGAAGCCCACCAAGAATCCTAGTGAGTCTAAAATTAAGACGCAGTTAATATGGGACTCTCTTGGGCTATATTTGGTGGAGAAAGTGTGTGTGGCATGCACATTGGCATCTGAAATACAGTACTGCGCTTTTGAGGGGGACTCCCTGCTGTTGCAGATTGACCATGTGATGCTTGGCACATCTCTGCCACCAGGTGGTGCATCCAACCTAGATAATTTTCAGAGTAAAAAGCAAATGCAAGTTCATAACAACTTCTGACAACTGAGTGCATCTAAAATGGGGTGGGGAGTGGGGATCCAGAACTGACTGCAACATAATTTTGCTTGCCATCACATGACCTGGGAGTAAGCCCCACCATGGAACACAGGGGGACGATCTCTTGAGCAAGCATGCGTAGGAGTGGGCTTTCAGTCCTTTAGCCACAACATGACACCAGCCTCAAATCCTCTGGCAGCTCCTCGGTGGTCTCTTGTCTCCCTTCTAGACCCTTTTCAATCAGACATTGCCCCTTCTCCCCCTCCCTCGCTCCAGCATCCCACGTGGGCGGGGGGTCCCTCCCCTTTGCTTCCACCATAAATACTCACTTCCTGCTTTTCCTGGCTTAGGCGTCAAACAGCACTACACCTTGCTTTACGTTTCTGTCGTACTCGTCGCTGCGTTCGCGACACCTCCCTTGCTTTACGGCCTTTCTTATCCATAAGCCTGGCAGTTCTTTTGTCTGCAGAAGCGATTTCCAGGTTTTTAAAAAAGCTTTTCCCCCGTTAGGGTGGTAAAAGTTACAGCAGCTCATAAGAGAAATGCAGGACTTCGTCTACTTTTGCAGCAACACACCATGCCTTCCTCCTCCCCCTCGCAGACTCACGCTCTTTCAGACGCAGGGCTGCTTCTGTAGGGAAAGGGGGGATCTTTTGAGGGTTAAAAAACACACATTAAAATATTGTGCTACAAATACTTCCCCGGCTAGGAAGGGAGAAATAAACTATCCAATGTTATCCTCATTTTGGGACTGGAAGGGGAGGGTGTGAATTTGAGACAGAGGTTATGCCCACAGAACAGACTGAGCATCATTTAGATTTATTCTCCCCGTATTGCAGTGAAAGCTGAGAAAGGCTGAGTGGCTTATAACAACCCTATAACACAGCCCAGTGTTATTTATTCTTATTCCTATTTTGCAAGGTGGGAATTTAGGCTGAAAGAGAGTGGTTCATGACAGGCTTGTAATGTAATTCAAGGTTGTTCTCGTGAAATGACGACAACCCTCCCCCAAAAACGGCGTGCATTCAGAGGGGTTACCCTCTTGCCACTTAGTTTGAACAGAAATCCTGAACCATACTGGAAGTTGGGGGACTATGTTATGACCGCCCCTTTTCCAGCTTTACGTTCCTGTCAATCTCGTTTGGCATTCTGGCATAAAAGTAAAGGTAAATTGTGCTGTCAAGTCGATTTAGGCATACAGACTTGTAATTTATACTCACACAGGGCAGAACGGAAGGCTCAGCATTCTACAGAACACAATAGAAAACCCCTGTGACTTTAGCATAGCTCTGATGTTGCAGCAGCGTGTCATACTATCTGGCAGGGGGAATGTTGTAGAAGGCCTGGTAGAGATTATAAATGCTTCTTTGAGGGAAGGCAGGATGCTTTGTCTTAAGGAGGCAATTATTAGACCACTTCTGAAGAAGCCTGCCCTGGATCTCTCAGAGTTGAGCAATTGCCTGTCTCCAACCTTCAGTGGCTGGGCAAGGTAATGGAGAGGGTGGTAGCCTCCCAGCTCCAGACAGTCTTGGAGGAAACTGATTATCTAGGCCCATTTCAGACTGACATTTGGGCAGGCTATAGAGTGGAGACTGCCTTGGCCTGATGGATGATCTCCAATTGGGAACTGACAGAGGAAGTGTGACTGTTGGTCCTTTGGGGCCTCTAGGTGGCTTTTGATACTATCGACCATAGTATCCTTCTGGAGCGTCTGAGGGGGTTGAGAATGGGAGGCACTGCTTTGCAGTGGTTCTGCTCCTACCTCTCAGGCAGGTTCTAGATGGTGTCCTTTGGAGATTGCTCTTCTTCAAAATCTGAACTTTTGTATGGTGTCTCTCAGGGCTCCATATTCTCTCCGATGTTGTTTAACATCTACATGAAACCACTGGGAGAGATCATCAGGAGATTTGGTGCAGGGTGTTATCAGTATGCTGATGACACCCAAATCTATTTCTCCATGTCAACATCATCAGGAGAGGGCATAACCTCCCTAAATGCCTGCCTGGAGTCGGTAATGGGCTGGATGAGGGATAACAGACTGACTGAATCCAGATAAGATGGAGGTACTTATTGTGCGGGGTCGGAACTCAGGAGATAATTTTGATCTGCCTGCTCTGGATAGGGTCATGCTCCCACAGAAGAAACAGGTACACAGTCTGGGGGTGCTACTGGACACAAACCTCTCCTTGGTATCCCAGGCTGAGGCAGTGGCCAGAAGTGCTTTTTATCAGCTTCAGCTGATACGCCAGCTGCATCCATTTCTTGAGATGAACGACCTCAGAACAGTGGTACATCTGTTGGTAACCTCCAGACTGGATTACTGCAATGCGCTCTGTGTGGGGCAGCCCTTGTATGTAGTCCAGAAACTACAGTTGGCCCAGAATGCGGCAGCCAGGTTGGTCTCTGGGTCATCTTGGAGAGACCATATTACTCCCGTATTGAAGGAGCTACACTGGCTGCCGATATGTTTCCGGGCAAAATACAAGGTGTTGGTTATAACCTATAAGGCCCTAAACAGCTTTAGCCCTGGGTATTTAAGAGAAGGTCTTCGTCATGAACCCCACCGCCCATTGAGATCATCAGGAGAGGTCCGTCTGCTGTTGCCACCAGCTCATCTGGTTGCTACTCAGGGACGGGCCTTCTCTGTTGCTGCCCCGAGGCTTTGGAATGCGCTCCCTAGTGAAATAAGAGCCTCCCCATCTCTGACAGCTTTTTAAAAGTCTTTAAAGACACATCTGTTCACCCAGGCTTTTAATTAATATTGTTTTAATGGTTTCAATGCTGTTTTAAAATATTGTTTAAATTTTTTTAAATTGTTGTAATGTTTTAAACTTTTTGTTTTTGTTTTAGCTAATGTTTTACTTCTTCTGTTTTTATTTTGTTGTAAACCACGAAGTTTTGGGCAGTATAAAAATATGTCAAATAAATAAATAAATAAATAAATAAATAAATAAATAAATAAATAGGGAGAGCTGGTCTTCACCAACTAACCGTGGTACTGGATCAACTAGGTTTGGGAATTTGATGAGGACTGGGGGGAGGGGGAAGAAATGCCCATCTCCCCAGCACCCCTCTGAAACCATAGACAAAAGAAACCTGCCTGCAAAAGACTTTCCTTCTCAGAGGGAGATGGCAGAGAGAAACTCTCCCCTGCAAGGAAAGGAGCCTGCCTTTCCAAGCCAACCAGGGCCCATTAATCACTTTTATTCTGACCTTGTGGTTCTTCTTCCCTTTTTAGTTCTTAGGGGCTATATGTGAAGGACAGCCACCTAATGCAGTGGGGAAGCAACCTGCCTAGAGAGCAAGAGGCTGTTGGTTTGAATCCCCACTGGTGTGTTACTCCTATATTGGGCAGCAGTGATATACTGTGAGTTGACACTGACTTGATGGCACAACCTTTCCTTTTCCTTTATGTGAAGTGCCTTCAGACTTTAAGAGACTGTTTGCTATTGTGATTCTAATCATTATACCTGCTTATCAACTCCAGGAAGGTGTTGGAGCAAGGAAATGATTTTCATCAAGCTGGAGAAAGCCTACCCACTTGCAAGTGAAACAAGCCCTGCCACTTGAAGATGCCAAATGAACTGATCCATTGTTTTAGCAGAAAACTGAGGTTTATTTGAAATGTGATGTTCTTGTTTCTCTCATAGGAATCCTGAAGGCTAATAAGTTTTGAAGTATGTTTGTTTGTTGTTGCTAGCATTTTCTTTTCCAAGAACAAATTGAATTCTGTAGCCATGATGATTCCTTCTCATGTGCCCATGAGAAAGAAGCCTGGAGTTTGAAACTAGAGAGATTCTACAACCTCTGCTTTGCTTTTAAGAGATGTTTTGTGCTAAAGATAACTGTCTTTATCTGTTCTAGCTACCAGAGGTGTCCTCCCAATGTCCCATGAAAATTTATCTGCATGCGTGTAGGGTATTGCATCTACTTGTTCCTGTTTTCTTTGTTTTCTTATTTATTTTGAATGTTTATGCTAAAAGGGTTTCCTAGTAGGCATCCAGTCTGACCTACGGCACAAAGTTTGCACAAGAAACCCGTATCTGCAAAATTGTTTGCTTCAGTTGAACCTAGTGTCTACATTAAGGGAATCAATCCTATACGTGAACCCAAAGAGACTTTATTTGCCTATAGAAATCCAAAGAGGTTGAGAAGGAACCAGCAATCATTTATGAACTTTAGACCATTTTTGGATTTTGAAATACTGTTGTTGTTGTTAACAAGGGCCCTTTTAGCCAATAAGATGAACAATTCTGTAACCTTTTGAGTAATTCAATTATATCTGAATGTTTAACTGGGAATTTTGAATATTGTGTTATATCTTGTCTATGACTGCTGTTACTGTCCCAAAGTAACGTACCTGTTTTGATGTACTTGTAGGAATAAGGGAAATGCTTATATCTGTCAGGTTAGATTGTTTGCTATGCTTTTCGCGCGTTCATTGTATGGGAAGTGTTTGGGGACCATGTTTGTTCTGATTCTATATATGTTTTGTACTTTTTTGTATTATTCCTAGTATGCACCATAAGCTGTGTAGTCTAGTATTCCCCAAAACTCACTGGTGATGTTTAAGCCACCTGACTTTGTGGATGTTGTCCCATTTTCTGAAGTCTCCAGCAGAACACTTTCCCTACTGGTACAAGTGGGGGGCGGAGGGGAGGATGTGATGCAATGGGCCTTTTTCCAGCTTAAAAACACATTCAAGTTTCATTTAAGAATTTTCCTCAATTCCAAAAGCCAATTTTGGCCTAGCCTGACTGTTCCCTTGTAGATTTCTTCTCTCTCACTAATCTGTTAGGAACATTAGATGCAGGAGGCGGAGCTGGGCATCTGATGTCAGATGCAAGGGGCTGGGATAGAGGGTCAAGGCCGGGCTGGATGCGGGCCACCGCTGGCCTCCCTCCGCCCTTGGTTAGGAATCTTGCTCCTGTTGTTTGGAAACTTGCTATATTCAGGGAGGAACATTAAACTTTTGGTTGTTTTGCCTATCTCCAAGAGGAAGATTGTAATCTCTGGCTAGCATTCCCTCACCAGATGCTAAATTTGCAAATCTGTCCTACAAAAGAGCCAGCCAGCTTTTGAGTAAGTGGGGGTCAGGTGGGGTCAGTTGTCGCAGGGACTCTTGAGGTTGCTGTTTTCAACATGTTACTTTTGAGTTTTAGCTTTGTAGCTGAGACCAGGCTGCATGTCTCCTGGGAGCGTGCAGATTTTACCATGATGCAAGCTTTTGTTTTCTGAACTGCAACTTTTAAGACCTAAGAGCTACTGAGCCTCCTTTCTAACACCAGACAGGAAGAAAGGTATCTCGCTTGTGCATCTTAACCATTTTGCTTTGTTGGCCTGTAAACTGCCCTGCTTTTTATATCTACTTAAATAAACTAGCTTTTGGTTGATTTAAACGTGATCTGGCTGGAAACGTGCTCCACTCTGTCTCCCTACGTGCCTGCTCTCTGGCTAAACGCTCCTTAAAGAGGCTTTAAGACATTTTGGCTATATTGTAAACCACCCTGAGCCTTTTGGAAGGGCAGTATAAAAGTTTTAATAATAAATAAATAAATAAATAAATAAAATAATAAATCCTGGTAATAGAAAAAGGTTTTAATGTTAGTTTTGTCTCATAGGAGGCTGGTGGCAGCTCTGCTGGAGGTTTCTTAAGCAAACCTGGGGGAGGTCCAGGGTCAGAAGAACCCCTCTCTCAGTTTTCCACACAGCTGGTGTAGCAACAGGCATCTCCAAGGGCTGGGCCACTTTGTAAGTCCTATCCTTTGCCCCAGTCTCTTTGGCTCTGGGAACATGCAACAAGGATGTTAGGTCATGGCCTCTTTTAGTTCCAAGAGATGTGTTAAGAAGAGCATCAAACCAGTCTGGCAGCTCTTGTGACAACTATGTGCAATGGGGTGATGGTCTCTATGTGTGTGAGCGCATGCATGCTGGATATCAAGAAACATTATGTGGGATGTAAGTGAGGAGATTAGTAGCAGAGCACTGTGAATGCCTTCTGTATTGTTAGGGAATTTTCAAGACCTCAGCCCTGTCCTTCCCAAAGGAACAATCTTGTCCTGTAACTCAGGAAGTACCAGGTTTAAGCTGCAGCTAAACAGACTTAGGCCACAAATTTAGATGTGAGCTAAGAGAAGGAGGTCATTTTAATAAATTGTTCTTGTTCCAGTTAAAGATGTAGATACACCTCCACAAGATTTTGCCCAGCTCTGCAGGTGTAGTTAAGTGAAGGATTTTCAGCAGAACCAGATTCTATTAACTGCTTGTTGTTCTTGAGTCCCCTGCCACTAGAGCCAAAAATTGTGTGCCTTTGAATTCAGAGAGTCAAAGCAAACCCAAAAGCTGGTTTAAGAGGGTTTTGTTTTTTTTTACAGTTAACCGGAATTGTACTTAAACCTAACATCTCACAGTGGACTTGCACCTGAACCAACCACCTAGATGCAAAAAGTATTAACTAGTTCTAAAACAGGTGGTTCAATAATCAAGCAGTCAGTTTGCAGTCTTATTATTAATGTTTCCCCCCCACCTGTTTTGTATCCAGTTGTATGCATGTTTTTTGCAAAAATACTATGGGGAGGGGGAAGGAATCAGTTTAGCTTGGAAAAAATATTATTGTATTCTTTTTATAGAGCAACACTGCAAGCAATAAATATGTTTTCTATTTACATGCTGCCTTTCTGCATAGGTGCAGTTGATAATGTTCTACATTAAGTGTATCAAAACCAGCTCAAAGTGTCTGAACCAGTTGCCAAACCACTTTGTAAAGGTAAAGTTAGTGTCTAAACCTGGCTGTCCTTCCAGCTGTCTTGCCTGCTCTTTGACCTCAGGGATCACTGCCAACAACCCACATAGCCTTTCCCTGCTCCTCTGTAAGCTAAGTCGGTCCAAAATAAATCTGAACTCATCCATGATTTGATCATGGATGAAGGGGCCGACCTGGTATGTATTACCGAGACTTGGTTGGGGGAGGCTAGTGGTCCAGTTTAGTCCCAGCTTCTCCCTCCAGGATATTATGTAGAGGAGCAGGTGAGGGGATGTGGGCGAGGAGGTGGAGTGGCTATAGTCTATAAGGATAACATCTCCCTTACCAGGGTCCCTGTTAGGGTATCGGACCATATTGAATGTGTGTACTTGAGTTTGTGGACCAGGGATAGATTGGGAGTTCTGTTGGTGTACCGATCGCCCCACAGCCCAGCAGAATCCCTTACTGAGCTCACGGACTTGGTCGCGGAACTCGCGTTGGAGTCTCCCAGACTCTTGGTGCTGGGGGACTTCAATTTTCATTTCGGGACCAATATGTCTGGGGTAGCTCAGGAGTTCATAGCGGCCATGACAACTATGGGCCTATCCCAAGTTGTCTCTGGACCGACGCATATTGCAGGTCACACGCTTGATTTGGTCTTTTACTCTGATCAGGGTGGTGTTCCTTGGGTGGGACTCCTGTGATTTCCCCATTGTCATGGACGGACCACTATCTGGTTAAGGTTGGACTTACAACCACTTCCCACCTCCGTAGGGGCAAGGGGCCCATTAGAATGGTCCACCCTAAGAGGTTATTGGATCCAGTAAGATTCCAAGAAGCCTTGGAGGGATTCAGTCTTGGCTTTGCCGGTGATCCTGTTGATGCCCTGGTTAAGAATTGGAACAACTTGCTCACCAGGGCAGTAGACACGATTGCTCCCAAGCATCCCCTCCAACCCGCTTCAAAATTGGCCCCTTGATATACGGGAAGATCTACGGGGGCTGAAACAGCAAGGTATGCAACTGGAGCGCAAGTGGAGGAAGACTCGACTCGAATATGACAGATTGTGACATAGAGCCATCTAAAGATCTATGCTCAGGCAATACGTGCGGCAAAGAGGCAGTTCTTTTCTGCCTGTATTGCCTCTGCGAATTTACGTCCAATGGAGTTGTTCAGGGTTGTGAGGGGACTAGTATCTGCCCCCCCTCCCTTGAACCAGAATTTGAAGTCATCAGTTACCCGCTGTGATGTGTTTAAAGAGTTTTTTGCAGATAAAATCTCTCAGATTCGGGCTGACCTAGATGGAGTCTCCACAATTAATTTGATATCTAAGCTGGAGGTGCCCAACAACTCCTCTTGTGTGATTCGACTGGATCAGTTTCAGTCTGTGACTCCTGAGGATGTGGACAAGCTGCTTGGAGCGGTGAGGCCTACCACTTGCTCTCTTGACCCTTGTCCAACATGGCTTGTTCGATCTAGTAGGGAGGTTGTTGTAGACAGCCTGGTGGAAATCATAAATGCTTCTCTGAGGGAGGGCAGGATGCCTCCTTGTCTTAAGGAGGCAATCATTAGACCTCTTCTAAAGAAGCCTGCATTAGATCCCTCAGAGCTGAGCAATTATAGGCCTGTTTCCAACCTCCCAT
The DNA here is from genome assembly GCF_027244095.1 of Hemicordylus capensis. NCBI lineage: Eukaryota > Metazoa > Chordata > Lepidosauria > Squamata > Cordylidae > Hemicordylus > Hemicordylus capensis. The sequence goes on from NC_069658.1 coordinate 179,617,787, forward strand.
GGCTGGGCAAGGTAATTGAGAGGGTGGTGGCCTCTCAGCTCCAGGCGGTCTTGGAGGAAACTGATTATCTAGACCCATTTCAAACTGGTTTTTGGGCGGGCTATGGGGTGGAGACTGCCTTGGTAGGCCTGAAGGATGATCTCCTATTGGGAATTGACAGAGGTAGTGTGACTCTGTTGGTCCTTTTGGACCTCTTGATGGCTTTTGATACTATCGACCATAGTATTCTTCTGGAACGTCTGAGGGTGTTGGGGGTGGGGGGCACTGTTTTACAGTGGTTCCACTCCTACCTCTCAGATAGATTCCAGATGGTGTCGATTGGAGACTGTTGCTCTTCAGAATCTGAGCTTAAGTATGGTGTCCCTCAAGGCTCCGTACTTTCTCCAATGCTTTTTAACACCTACATTAAACCGCTGGGAGAGATCATCAGTGGATTGGGAGCTGGGTGTTACCAGTACGCTGATGACACCCAGATCTACTTCTCCATGTCAACTTCTTCAGGAGATGGCATAACTTCCCTAAATGCTTGCCTGGAAGCAGTAATGGGCTGGATGAGGGAGAATAAACTGAAGCTGAATCCAGATAAGACGGAGGTACTTATTGTGCAGGGTCAGAACTCCAGAGACAATTTTGATCTACCTGTTCTAGATGGGGGTCACACTTCCTCAAAAGGAACAGGTTTGCAGTCTGGGAGTACCTCTGGATTCAGGCAGTGGCCAGGGGTGCTTTCTATCAGCTCCGGCTGATAACGCCAGCTGCGCCCATTTCTCGAAGTCAGTTACCTCAAAACAGTGGTACATCTGTTGGTAACCTCCAGACTTGACTTCTGTAATGCGTTCTACGTGGGGCTGCCTTTGTAAGTAGTCCAGAAACTTCAGTTGATTCAGAATGCGGCAGCCAGGTTGGTCTCTGGGTCATCATGAGAGACCATGTTACTCCTTTACTGATGGAGCTACAATAGCTGCCAATAGGTTTCTGGGCAAAATACAAAGTGCTAGTTATAAAGCCCTAAATGGCTTAGGCCCTGGGTATCTAAGAGAGCGTCTTCTTCATTACAAGCCCCACCGCCCATTGAGGTCATCTGAGGAGGTCCGTCTCCAGTTACTGCCAACTCGTTTGTTGGCTGCACAGAGACGGGCCTTCTTGGTCGCTGCCCCGAGATTGTGGAATTTTTAAATTTATTTTATTTATTTTACATTTTACATCCCGCTCTTCCTCCAAGGAGCCCAGATCGGTGTACTACATAGTTAAGTTTCTCCTCTCAACAACCCTGTGAAGTAGGTTAGGCTGAGAGAGAAGTGACTGGCCCAGAGTCACTCAGCTAGTTTCATGGCTGAATGGGGATTTGAACTCGGGTCTCCCCAGTCCTAGTCTAGCACTCTAGCCACGCCTGCTGAGATACAGTCCTCCCCATCTCTGGCAGTTTTCAAAAAACACCTGAAAACCCATCTTTTCGCCCAAGCTTTCTCAGCTTCCTAAACTTTTTTGGTTTTAATCTCTGGTTTATTTTTAAATTGTTAAATTGTTTTTAATTTTTTTGTATATGTTTTTAACTGGTTTTATACTATTGCTAAGCACCCAGAGACAAAAGTTTGGGACGGTGTGCAAATTAGATAGATAGATAGATTAGATAGATAGGAACTAGAACATAGTAAGCTTCAAGCTGCCTTATACTGAGCCAGACTATTGGTCCATCTAGCAGCGGCTCTCCACGGTTTCAGGCAGGAGTCTCTCCCCACCCTACCTGGAGATGCCAGGGACTGAATCTGGGACGTTCTGCATGCAAAGTAGATGCTCTTCCACTAAGCTATGGCCCCATCCAGAGAGCTAAAAAATACTGACAAACTGAACCATACCTGACCCTGTACCCAAATGTTCAGTGGTTTGTTTGACACTCTGCTTGACTCCTTTGGGAAGGAATCAAACAGCTGGTGGCGCGGCTTGGATGCACCAAGCCCTCATTCCCAGAGCCCACTCCCTTTGATGCATCTCAAGTGCTTTCTCACAGACAGCCTAAGAAACTGGCAAAGGGCTCTCCACCAAGCAGCACTGGCAGTATTCCTCTGGGTCTGCATTCGAACCCATGCTCTCGAATGGCAATCATTTGCTCCCGCTATAATTCCAGCAGTACAGTACTTTGCTTCTGTACTAGGTACAAGGGTGGGCAAGTGGCTCCTCAGAAAAGGAACCCCACTTTCTGTCCCAGAAATCTAACATGTGAGACCACCCACCCAGAAATGTACTTTGCCCTTTCTGTGGCCCCCTCAGTTTTGTTTTTTCCTAGGGCCGCCACTGACTAGGTGCGCTGCCAACCCACCTTCAGATAGCAGCGGTTTCCTCCCGTGGTAAACCACGGCTGTTTGAAGTGAGTTGGCAGCACAGACGTTGGAAGCTTTGCTGCTGGGGTGAGTTCCTGTGGTTTGAGAGCCTTGGTGCAAACACTCTCAGCCACTCACTCGAAATCACAAGCAAAGATCTCTTGGTGCCCTCCCTTCACAGCATGAATCATAGCAGAGGTTTCAAGCCCAGACAGAAGCCAATGTGAGTGAGTAGCTGAAGCGCATGAAGGGAGGGCTCTACCAAAGCCCTTTGTTGCTTGCTCACAATGGAGAAGAGAGGAGAGGAGGGGACCCTTCACCTGCATCTTGGTTCTTAGAGGAGTGAGTCAGTGACCAAAGCCAATTTTGCTGGCCCTACTCAATTCAAAACACAACTGATCCCATATTATAGAAATTAATTAATTTAATTATTATTATTTACATTTATATCCTGCTCTTCCTCTAAGGAGCTCAGAGCGGTGTACCACATACTTAGATTTTTCCTCACAACAACCCTGTGAAGTAGGTTAGGCTGAGAGAAAAGTGAGTGGCCCAGAGTCACCCAGAAAGTCTCATGGCTGAATGGGGATTTGAACTCAGGTCTCCCCAATCCTAGTCCAGCACTCTAACCACTACACCACGCTGGCTCTCTTTAGTTGCCGGTTAGAGCCATAAGGCTAAACACTGCGGCTTCAAGACTTACTGGTATACTGTGGCAGGAGTGGAGAACATATGTAAAAGCTAAAGTATGCTGTCGAGTCAGTGTCGACTCCTGGCACCCACAGAGCCCTATGGTTGTCTTTGGTAGAACACAGGAGGGGTTTATAAATGCCATCTCCCACTCAGTATGAGATTATGCCTTTCAGCATCTTCCTATATAATTGTTGCCCAATATAGGTGTCTCCTATAGTCTGGAAAACATACCAGTGGAGATTTGAACCAGCAGCTTCTGGCTTACTAGTCAAGTCATTTCCCCACTGCACCATTAGGTGGCTGTGGAGAACATATGTAGGCTGCCTTATAAGTGCAATAGGCAAACGATTGGTCTATCTTGCTCAGTACTAGCTGACTGCACCGCTTCCCAGTTTCAGGAAGGAATTTTACCTGGAGACACCAGGGGTCAAACTTGGGACCTTCTGCGTGCTGCAAAGCACAGGCTCTACCACTGGGCTAAAGCTACAGCCCACCTAATCCAGTGCATGAAGGATAGAGAAGGTGGCAGCTGTCAAGAAAAAGAGCCCCCATGTTAACAAAGGTGAACACCCACCATACCAGCTGCACATATGTTCACTTTTTGCCCCTTTTAGCTAGCTAACAACTTAACTGTGGGTCTGTTTTCATTTCTGCAGTTGGGATGGAACAGCAGCTGCTTCTTTAAATCTCTGGCCCTGAAGAAAGTGCTGGGCAGTGTCTTGGCGCACTTTCATGGCTGGTTTCAGATTTTGCAAGCAGCAACAACAAAATATGGGGGCGAGATCATATCGTAGCTCCAAGAAAAGGAAACTATTAGCAAGGATTGTGAGGCAAAGTGAACCAGTTCACCCCATGGAAGAGATGAAAGGCTGAAAGCCAGGGCAAGCAACCTAAGGAGAAAGGGTCACAGGAGGGCACCAGGCTGGCTGTTGACCAGGGCCCCTGAGGGAAGGATAAGCAGCAGTGGGCTCAAGTTACAGCCAAGCAGGTTTCAATATGCTTTCTGAGGGACTTTCTCCTTCTCTTTTTAGGAGTACTTAATAGGCAGGGCCATGTCAGCTGCAGGATGTTAAAAGTTCACTGAGGTCATTGCTCCCAAGACAGTGTTTCAGGGTTGCCATTTGGAACAGTCAGAAGAGAATTGAGTGGAAAGATAATTGCTATGCCCTTCACAGCAAAGGGCAAAGCATTTACCACAATGGTCGTGTGGTAACAAATATGACTTGTCCCCTTTGCTAAGCAGGGTCCGCACTGGTTTGCACTTGAATGGGAGACTTCACGTGAGCACTGTAAGATATTCCCCTCAGGGGATTTATTTTATTTTATTTATTGTTAAATTTATATACCGCCTTTCATTAAAACAATCCCAAGGTGGTTTAAACAAGACTATAAAAAAAGACACAATACAAATATTAAGCTAAAATATAAAACAAATCTGATGAAAAAGGTTTAAAATACAAGCAGAAAAACTGTACAAAATACAAAGAAGCAGCAGTAGAGACAATCATATAAAAGCCTGGGTAAAAAGCCAAGATTTAAAACACTTTCTAAAAAGTTATACAGTGATGGAGACCGAGGAATGAATAGCCACCGGGAGAGTATTCCAGAGTCTGGGGCCAGCAACAGAGAAGGCCCTGTCTCGCGTGCATGACAACTAAGCCTCCCTCAAGGGATGGGGCTGCTCTGGGAAGAGCAGCTGCATGCTTGCGTGCAGAAGGTTCCAACTTCCCTCCCTGGCATCTCCAAGATAGGGCTGAGAGAGACTGCCTGCCTGCAACCTTAGAGAAGCTGCTGCCAGTCTGTGAGGACAATATTGAGCTAGATGGATCAACGGTCTGACTCAGTAGAAGGTAGCTTCCTGTGTTCCAGCATGTGCAGTCAGAGTTCTCTAGTCAAGGGGAAGGTCAGACTAGAGAAGATTCTAGAGGTGTGCTCTTTCTGTTCAGGCTCTGAATCCAATTGTGGGATGACACCATGAACACAAAGAAAAGTTATTAATTCCCCACACTTAAAATAGGTGGAAAAGGCAGTTATTCTCTCCGTGCCTTAGCAAGTGGAAGCATTGTTTTGTTTTTGCTATAGGGATATTAGAAATATTTATTTAAGGAAAAAAATCAGAAAGAAAGGGATGTTATGGATGGCCCCACTGCTCAGGTCTCTTTCTCCCTGTGTACCCAAAGTATTTTGAATTCCCACCCATTCAGAGAAAACTTTTGCTGCTGGTTTCAGTTTTGTTCTCCTTCAGCAGCTGTGCAATCCATGTTAACCATCAATACTTCCACAAAATACATTTTAATACACACATACTGGTTCTCGCCTGCCCGCAATGCCTTTATATGAAATGAATAGTATTTGATTGATTGATTGATTGATTGATTTCTATACCGTCCTTCCAAAAATGGCTCAGGGCGGTTTACACAGAGAAATAATAAATAAACAAGATGGCTCCCTGTCCCCAAAGGGCTCACATTCTAAAAAGAAACACAAGATAGACACCAGCAACAGTCACTGGAGGTCCTGTGCTGGGGGTGGATAGGGCCAGTTACTCTCCCCCTGCTAAATAAAGAGAATCACCACAGTAAAAGGTGCCTCTTTGCCAAGTTAGCATTTGCATTGCTGTGGCAAGCAAGTATAAAGCATGAGCAACTGCAAGCAACAGCTCTGGCTCCCACACAGTCCCAGAAAGGCCTTTCAACTTGGAAAAAAGGTCTTACCCATGAGAGTAATGGGGAAGCATGTTTATTTTTCCTGGAATTTTTTAAAAAAGGACTGCCATGTTTAAAGACAGTGTGGCAAGTCTTCTTGAAAGGTATACAATGCAGGTCTACAGTACTGTATAACTGCAGCTGAAGAGAGTACAATACAAAGTACCCACGACAATAAATAGGAGTCTACCAACTCCTTTCCTCCCGTGTGCTTTGTGGTGTTTCCCACCCGCGTAGACGACTGAGCCATAATGCAGGTAGCAACAGCAGTGCCAGGCAGTACAACCCTGCAGGTCTTCCTGCTCTTGTCTAGGCATGTCATAAAACCGCTTTGCCTGCACTACAAGTTGCCTACAAACACATCAAATAATGCCAGAGCTTTCTTCGTTGAGTCTCTGAAGTCCATTTAATTGACTTTTCCCTAAGAAAGGCCTTCTTCAGAACAAAAACCAGGAGTCTCGTGTAGCACCTTACAGATTAATCATGTCATGAATGGATACAAATCTAACATTAAGGATTATCAGCATTTAGAAACCAACTGGAGAACATTTCAGTCCCCTAGGTCGGACATTCTTCCGCTGCCCTGGAATTCACTATAAACCAGGAAGTGTTCAGACAGAAGGCTAACATTTAAAATTATATATATTTATGCCCCACCCCTCCAGTACACTACTGCTCAGGGCAGCTTACAACATTAGCAAAATAGTTACAGCGTAAAATAAAAGATTAAATAAATTAAACAAGTGAAAAGACCAGAATAAAACAATATTTAAAATTACAAATGTTAAGTGTTTCAAATTAAAAGTTAATAGCTAAAAATGGAGATCTAAAAACCTAAAAAAAACCCTACCAGCTATAAGCAACGGATAAATCATTTAAAAGACTTCTTTTTAGTAAAAAAATTAAAATAGCGGGAGGGAGCATGATGAAGCTCTTGGGGAGGGCGTTCCAAAACCGAGGGGCCACAAGCAAAAAGGCCCTGTCTCTAGTCCCTGCTAACTTGTGATCTATTAGTTGCAGGGCCATGAGCAGAGCCTGAGATGCCAAGCGGAGGGCCTTGGCAGGTTCCTATGGACAAATGTGGTCCGACAGGTATCCCAGCCCCAAGCTATGTGGAGCTTTAAAGGTAAAGACCAGCACCTGGGATCTAGCCCGGAAGGAGACCGGTAACCAATGAAGTTGCCGCAAGACAGGTGTGACACTCATGAAGTGGTGTGGCTTCACTTGCACCCACGAGCATCTGTGCAGCAGTGTTCTGGACCAGTTGAAGCTTCCGAACTGTTTTCAAGGGCAGCACCATGTAGAGTGCATTGCCATAGTCCAATCTAGATATTACCAGAGCATGAGTGACTGAGGTCAGGTCTGCCTTCTCCAAGTAGGGTTGCAGCTGGCATACCAGCCATAGCTGGCAAAAAGCACCTCTGCACACCACTGCCACCTGTGCATTCAAGGAATGGGTTGGGCCCAGAAACACCCCCAAGCTGTGGACTTTGCCTTTCAGAGGGAATGTGACCCTGTCCAAGACCAGATTTACCTCACTACTCAGATTATCAGTTTTACCAAGCCAGAGCACTCCCATCTTATCTGGATTAAGTTTCAGCTTGCTTGCCCCCATCCAGTCCAGAACAGTCTCCAAACCCCGGTTCAGAGTATCCACTGCCTCCCTGGAATCTGTTGACTTAAAAGATAGGTAGAGCTGGGTGACATCAGCATATTGATGGCTCCACAGCCCAAACCCACAAATGATCCCTCCCAGAGTTTTCATGTAGATGTTAAACAGCATAGGAGACAGAATAGATCCCTGTGGCACCTCATAGGCCAAGGGGTGGAGCAGGCATCCCCCAGCACCACCTTCTAAGTATGACCCTCCAGGTAGGAGCAGAGCCACCGTATAACCCAGAGAGAGACGACCCAGAAGGATACCATGGCCGATAGTATTGAAAGCCTCTGAGAGGTCCAGGAGAATCAATAGAGTCACACGCCCTGTCTGTCTGTCTCCCGGCGTAGGTCATCCACCAGGACGACCAAGGCAGTTTCTGTCCTGTATCTAGTCCAGAAGCCAGACTGGAAAGGATCTAGGTAATTAGATTCATCCAGGACTGCCTGAAGTTGAGACACCACCATGCTCTCCAACACCTTGACCAAGAAGGGGAAGTTAGAAACTGGTTAAAAGTTATTTAAATAATCTGAGTCCAATGAGGGTTTTAAAAGGAGGGGCCCAATGACTGCTTTCTTCAGCTGAGGGGGCACCACCCTGCTTCAGAGGCATTCACCACCCGCACCACCCATGGACCCAGACCCTCCCTAGAAGCTTTCACCAGCCATGAAGGGCAAGGGTTGAGCACACATATTACCATATGCCTTCCAAGGTCCTTGGAAGGCATATGGTCTCAGCCTTCCAAGCAGCCTGTCCACTTCCTCAGGCAACACAGTCTGAAAACCATCCATTATAAAGACCATCTAGTTCTGGTGCTGCAAAAAGCTTAGCATCCAAGTCAGAACAGATACAAGCGATTTTAACCACAAGATGTAACACAAATTGATCACAGCAGGCTGCTGAGGGTTCTGTTTGATGGTCTTCTCATATAGGAGGCCCTGAACCACTCGAAAAGGCTCTGCTGGACAACACTGAGCAGATGCAATGGTGGTGGAAAAGTAGGATTTCTTCATCGCCATCACTGCCATTGAATAGGCCCTAATATGGGCCCTAGCCTGTGTTCAGTCACACTCGTTCTGAGTTTTCCACCAACAGTGGTCAAATCCTCTACCAACCTGCTTCATTGTCCCCAACTCACCTGTATACCAGGGAGTTGCTTGGATTCGGCGGGTCACGAGAGGACACCTGGACACAGCCGTGTCAATCATCCGACCCATCTCTTCAAACCAGGAGACCATGACATCAACAGGATTGTCCACTCTCTCAGCAGGAAAATCCCCCAGAGCCATTAGGAATCCATTAGGATCCATGGGCCTCAGAGGGTGGACCATCCTAACTGGTCCTCCACCCCTGCAGAGGTGTATTGGGTCCACCCTCAGTCCAATCATCACCAGATAGTGATCCATCCAGGACAACAATATTAAGGCTTCCTGGACTATTCTGGAAGCACCACTGACCCAAACACCAAGTCAAGCATATGGCCTGCCACGTGTGTGGGACCAGAAATCAGTTGAGACAAGCCCATGGTAGTCATGGAGGATGTGAAGTCCCAAGCTGCACCAGACATGGATGTTAAAGCGCCCCAAGACTGACAGCCTCAGTGTCCTCAGTATCATCAGAGATCACTTCAAGCAGTTCAGGTATAACTAGATGCTATAGGTGGGCACTATACCAATAGAATCTCAACTTTGTCTTGTGATCCCAGCACTGTGTGCAGGCACAAACTAGTCGGCATGGCAGACTGTATCTGGTAAGGGGGATGGTCTCCTGATGAACCAGGGCAACCCCACCTCCCCACCCATCCTGCCTTGGCTGATGCTGCACCTGGAAACCTGGTGGGTACAGGTGGGTGAGATTTACATCTCCCTCCTCATCCAGCCAGGTCTCCGTAATGCATGTCAGGTCAGCATGCTCAACCAGCGTAACTCCTGTAGTTTTTGCATTTATGGACCTGGCATATAAAAGCAATAGCTCCAGGCAGGTTTGGCTGCTGGGAGAGTCCTTGGATGGGAGAAGGACTGGAGGGTGTAATGGCTTCATGAAATTACTGAACATATCAGGCAATAATCAGAACCATGTGTTTCTTTCCCACTATAGGTGCTAGCATAGCACAGCTAAAATCCTCCAAGGAGCCCCGAGCAGTGAACATGGTTATGTTTATCCTCACAACAACCCTGTGAGGTAGGTTAAGCTGAGAGATAAAGTGACTGGCCCAGAGTCACCTAGCAAGTTTCATGGCTGAATGGGGATCTGAATTTGGGTCTCCTCGGTCCTAGTCCAGCACTCTAACCACTACAGCACACTGCCCAGTCCACAAAAGCCACAACAAACATTCACCTTTAGGATGCCTAAGGACATTCTTGTTTGTGCTGCAACAAGTTAACACATTTATGCCTCTGATATGCTTTGAGGTAGAGATTGATAGCACAAGCATATGCATGAACATAGGGATGTGCACAAACTGATTCAGTGCATCCAGTAGGGATGCGCCGAATTGCTTTGGTGCAGCCCACTGGATCGTTTCGATGGGGTGGGGAGCGGTATCTTTAAGCACAAGCAAAGCAGGTCCTTACCGCTTCTCCGCCACCCCACCACATTTTCTGGTGTGGTGCCGTGTTGCTCAGAAGTCCATGTGTGGCTGCATGCATGGCAGCCATGTGTGTGGTCAGCATGGTGTTGTTGACCACATACAGGGCCGCAGCACATGCATGATGGCCAAGTGTGCCCTGCTGCTGCACGCAGGCCAAGCGGGCTAAAGATTCTGAGCAGTGCTTTGCTGCACCAGGGAATGCAATAGGCGGAGGAGGAGCAGGTAAGGATCTGCTTTACTTTTGCTATAAGGTAGAAAAGGAGAACCACAAGGGGAAAGGGAGAACCACTATTATCTCATTTCATAAGAGCGAAAATCATGGAAGGCCAAGGGGTCTCAATGTAGAAGGATGAACGGTCAACAATTCAACACACACACAGACATATATATAATAATTTGACTTTAATTTACATGTCTCAAACAGGATGGGAGGCAAAGGCACTCCCACCCTGATAAGGCAACTGTGAACTATGATAAACCTCAAAGAAAAATCAATCAAGGGAGAAGAAAATCCTACACAAGTGTGTAAAAGCTGTAGACCATCCCCCCTCCCCTTCTTTCCCCAACCCTCCCTTCCCCACCCTAGCCCTCTGCTCCCAAGCCCTGGTCACAGTCTCTCTTCACCACTTCTTCTTGTGCTCATCCATGGAAACTCCCCCAGGTCCTAATGCCACAACGAGCAGCAGCCCACCTATGACAGACATGGTCTGGAAAAAGTCATATTTGAGGAAGTCATGGAGGGGTCTGGTGGTAGGAATATCCCAGAAGGCATTCTGGATCATGTTGATAGTGAACAGCCAGGTGACAAGGGTAAGAGCAGCCAACTTGGTTTTGAAGCCAATGGCTACCAAAATGATGAGCGCCATGCCAAAAATGTCCTGGAAAATCTGGAGAAGGAGAACAAAGATCACATATCAATTCAATGCAACTCCTTAAGGCTTAACACTGGTGGGCTTTTCCAGGATTCAGCATTTCTCCTAAAAAGTCTGCTTTGGGGTCTAGGATAAGGCTGTGTAGCTTCTGTTCTCTCACACCCATACATTTTGTGAACCAAGTTAAACCAAATTCTGTGATCCCCTTATGCAGTATGTAAATGTGCACATAATAGTACATTTTACATAGTTTTCTTTAGTTCTTTAGCCCATTCAGTTCTGTCTCAGGCTTCTGGCATGTCACCAGGCATTGCCTAGATGTTTTAAAGCCCAGATTTACAGCCATAAGGATCAGTAATGTATGGTTTACTTGTTTTAATGAAAACCAAGGGTCTTAGGTTGTGAGATTCTTGCATTTCATAGCAACTTCTATGCCTGCATGGTGTTTTCACAGTATACTCATAGCTCTTGGGAAGTAACCAGGAATTACAGTAGCCAGAGAAATGTTACTATCCTGTTTGAGGCTATGAGACTAGGATCCAAGAGCAAAACAGACCTCAGCTAGTACTCAGGGCAGAGGGGTCAGAACTTCAGCCAGCTCCAACCACAAACACAAAAGCTGGGTATGACAACATACAAGGAATGTTGCTCCAGCAGCTTCTTGGAACAGACCAATGTTTTTTATGGCTGGTGCAAAGGAAAAGTGAATTGGCTCTGCCTCATCCCGAGCAAGAAGCCTTGCCCAATTTCTTAAATTCCGGTTCTCGTGGTACTGGGGCGGTATGGGGGGAGAGGCCTCTACTAGGGCTGGCAGGTCCTCAGAGGATAAAGGCAGGGCTGTTTCCTCAGGTTGGTGGTCAAGGTGCTGGCTTGAGTTCTCCTGGTGTGAGGGGAGTCCCAGCAGCATGTGGTCACCCATGGTCTGGGCCGTACAGTCTTCCCCCAATTATATATTGTGTCTCATCCCCTCAACTATCTGCCCCAATTGGGTACGTATGGTGTCTCGGATCTAGAGTCATGACAGAAAAAGACTGCAGAATAGGGAAATAAATTTGGCAGGAGTTAAGACTAGCAGATTCCCCAGACCTTGGCAAAACCAGCTCTGCTGCAGCCTGACCCAAACAGTCAACCTGAGCCACTTGTACCATTGGCCAGGAGACTGCCCTGAATTAAGCTCTTGCCTGGCTTATTTATTACCACCACTCTCCACTGACAAGTTACCACAGGCCTGCCCTAGTGTACAGAGATTCCACTTTCATGGGCATGCCAGTCAGTTCTTAGGTAACAGTGGCAAGGGAGAGAACCGAAGTGTCAAAAGGCTCCCTTCAGGAAGGATGGAGGCCACTCACAGTGAAGGCGCCAAGTTCAAAGTGCAGCAGCGTCATGAACATAAGAACAAGGAGCAGTCGGCCACCCAGCTGCATGTACTGCCGTGGCGAGATGTCATCGATGGTAGGGACTCCAGCAAACATGGACTTCCCTTCTGAACGGGACTCTGCGAGTAAGAGCAGCAGCCCGCCCCCAAGGGCCAAGTTCCTGCGGGGAAGAAGAAAGGCGAGGGACTCAAACAAGATGGCAATGGTGGACAGAGCGGAGGGGCCAAATGGCACCGTCTGTAATGGGGCAATACCAGGCACCCAGACTTTCTTGTGGCCCTACTGCTTTCCTAACCCCATATTTAGTTTCCCCAATTGCTGTGATGTACCTTATAGTCTGCTCCATCCAGCATATATACCCAAGTGGCATCTATGACGACTCTAGCCTGCTTGATATGCCTATTGATATTTAAAACTCAGTCTAGTTGGCAGAGCTAGCTATGTGTCTTATCCGATATACATATTTCTCCATCAGCTAGTCTTACTGGCTGGTTGACAGCGGCCCATTTATTCTTTACTGAAGAGCTCTAGGGGAATTTTCCACTTCCTGATTGGATGTGACAATTAGATATTCTTCCAGCAATTTATTAGCTGGTCGAATGGCAGTGCGAAAGGTTTCTTACACTTGGCTTCACCGACTAGTTTTTCAGAAGCCTCTAGCACTTGGTTACTTTTTCTCCAATCCTGACAGTTTCCCCTTCATTCAAGGGCAAGACTCCAGTTTCCCCAATATTATTTTGGAGATTGTATGAAGAGCCTGTCACTATGAGGTAAATTCTTGTCCCTTTATTGCTTGACAACATGTACTTGGGGGGCCATGGAGGTTAGCCCTCTGCCCTCCTGGCCCTGCATGTTTTCAGAAATTGTGACTCCTGGAATCCTGTAACTAACACAGGTATGACTCTCACTCCCACAGCATTTAGAACTTTTTGAAAAGATTTCTTCTTTTAAGTTTATTCCAAGTGATCTGATGTTCCAAGATACATTTATCTATCTGCTGCATTTATTTGCCTCTAGATGAGAACCTTCTGCACCTGTCTTAAACTTAAACATTCTGTTGTGTTATATGCCATTGATAAAAGGATATTTTTGGCTTTACAAGAGAAGCTGAAGCACCTCCAAATACCTAGAGGACAAAAAAAGGTGGTATTATTATTTAGTACCCATTTGGAGTGGTGGGGCAGCAGGGACTTCTGCCTTGGTGATTTTCAAAAATGAAACTGGGAGCTTTCTGAGGGTTCATTGGTAGGTATGTGTGGGGAGGGAGCTAGAAACCTCTGCTGGGCCCAGAGTCTCTCTCGCCTCTGTCTCACCTGTGACGACGACAGCATTTCCTTCAGCAACTCATAATTAGAGGCAGCAGGGCCATCACTGCATATTCATGGAGGGCTGGCTGTCTGGGTCCTCCTGCCTACTCTCTCTCTCTCTCTCTCTCTCTCATCTGCCCTGGCCAGTTGCTGTCTGCTGTTTTGGGTGGCAGCAGAGGACTCCAGCGATAGCAGACTGCTACTTTTCTGCCATCCCAGTCCTTACTAAATGCTTCAGATATGCCACCGACATGGGCGGCAGGCCTTCTAACATGCCAGCAGTGGCCACCTTATGTCAAGTGCAAAAGAGGAATGCAAGTTGCAGTAGACATGCAAGCCCCTGGCCTGGCTATGGATTTGCCTCTAGGAGCTCCTTCTGGGAAAGGGATCTATAACTCAATGGCTAGCACATGCTTTGCATGCTTCAGGTCCCTGCTCTACTCCCTAGTCTTGCCAGAGGGGGCTGGAGAAAGATGCCTGTCTGAAACCCTGGAAAGGCAGTGCTGACAGTCCTGAGCTAGATGGACCAAGAGTCTGATTTAGTAAAAAGCAGCTTCCTATGTTCATAATCCAGATGTGCCACAATCTCCTGCTGCCCGTACCACTTCTGACACACGTCAGTCATCCACAGAATACACCATCCCAATCTGGGCAGATCACCCCTGCTAACTGAGCAAAGAGGCACCTTTCAAAATGGCGATTCTCTTTATTTAGCAGAGGGGAAGCAACTGGCCCTATCCATCCCCAGCACAGCATCCCTCCAGCGGCTGTTGCTGGTGCCTATCTTATGTTTCTTTTTTTGATTGCGAGTACTTTGGGGGCAGGGATCCATCTTGTTTATTTATTTTTCTATGTAAACCACTTTGGGAACTTTTGTCAAAAAGCAGTATAGAAATATTTGTAGTAGTAGCAGAAGAATCTTTTGTAATAAAGAACAGGGCCTCTGCCTTATTTTCACTGGCAGAAACCTACTGCTGCCTAACGAACCTGTATGGAGTCAGAGGGTGCTAGTTGCAGACTCTGTATGTGTTTGTCTTCACAGAAGCATTAGGGCCGCCTTTTCAGTCAGCAGACACTGGTGCCAACGTTAATGTCAGTGTTCCAAGGGAAAGGTGCCAGAAATAGAACCCAGCTAGACACATGTGAAGGGGGATCTTATGCAATGAGGGCAGCTCAAGGTATACACTGACCCATGACAGTATCAGGCAGCACTTGCACTACTGATTACAGCCTCAACCACAGTGCTGTGGAAGGCTCCCTACGTAACCTAGCTGACCCCCTTTTCTGGGTAACCTGACTCCACCATCAGACCAGCAACTGAGATCTTCTCAGGCACACAGGTAGGGAACTTCCCAACTTGAACAGGCAGCCTTGCTGATATGGGGGTGTATGTACTGTAAGCCATCCCCCCATCAAAGGTGGAACATATCAAACCACCCCAGCACAGATTCCCTGACCACAAACATACTTTATGGCTTTGACTCACCTCATTAAGAACTTGAGGTCCCATAAAATACTGTAGGCAATTGTCTGAAAAACAGAAAGCCAATGGATAGTAATGAAGGAGACACCAGCATCACAGCACACTTCTGCTAAGGGCTCCCACAGTCTCTGGGACAGGAGCTACTTCTCTCAGCAAGAGCTGCTGTGAGTTCCTGGCAAACAGTTCGGAGGCAGGAGCCACTCTGGTAGGAAGTGTGCACATAAACATAAGCCCAGGTACACAGACAAAATGGGTTCGGAAACACTGGGGCACTACTATCAAGAGAAAGTAGAAGTGATGTTTCCCAGTTCGAGGCATTATCCAAATGCATGCAAGATAAGAACAGAGTGACCCATTCACAACAGCAGC
Organism: Hemicordylus capensis; assembly: GCF_027244095.1. NCBI lineage: Eukaryota > Metazoa > Chordata > Lepidosauria > Squamata > Cordylidae > Hemicordylus > Hemicordylus capensis. Next base: position 179,633,157 of record NC_069658.1, read on the forward strand.
CACGGGCGCTAATGCTATCTTTTCCAGCTATGCCATCACCAGTGACTATTGTGGAAAGCGTCACTCTGTTCTTATCCTGTATGCATTCGGGCTCTGCATAGGTATGTCACACACCTTGTGATACCCTTTGCATTGCATGCCCTTTGGCCCCACTGTTGACTCTCGACCCACCCCCACTTTTTAACATTGTACCCATGTGAATATATATCTGTCAACTGTGGATAACACTTCACACATCTGACAAAGAGGCTCCAGTCCATGAAAGCTTAAGCTATAACAAATTGGTTAGTCTTCGAAGGTGCCATAAGACTCTTTGTTGTTTTCATCAATATATGGTGTGCTGAGAGACATTAGGAAGGACAGATAGCACTTCTGAACATCTTGCTCTTGATGTGAAGACTGATCAGGCACCAAGAACTCTGTGTTTTAGATAAGATTTTTTTTTAATTATTATTATTTTGGCAGTCATGGAGAAAAACCATGGGGTCAAAACATAATTGGCAATCTAAGACTGAATTTATGACTAATGGTTTTTGAATTTAAATCTGTGGGCAATAAGCACAAGCATTTTATCTTGATATTTTATAACTGTTATGTTGCAAAAAAAATAGAATTTGATACAATTGCAGCTGGCTTTACAGCTTAATATTTTTCCCTTCACATGTAAAATGTGACCCTCCTACCATGATCACTCAATGCTTGAAATGGATCCCAGTGTGTCTGTTCACAGTGGGATTTATGGCCGATTCCTTAAACTTTCCAGCTCACCTGCATGAAAATGATTCCAAATAAGCCAAAGCATGCGTAAGGAACAAATTTCCTGGCTAGGACAAGAACACACCCAACTAAAAGAGAGAGAGAGGGAGAGAAAGAGAAAGTGCTTTAGTGACAACAGAGGAAATGCAAAGAAGGGAACAAAACACAGGTGCCTTTCCCCAAAAATATTTTGGAGTAGTCTTCCACAACTCAGGGACATGGAAGACACACACAGAGTATGCCATACAAGTGGCCCAAAAGAGTTCTGTGGCCATTTTGAGATTTTACCTCACTAAAGAGAGTAAGTTTGTTCCTGCAGCTTTCAAGTTATTTGAGACCAAGTCACTGGCACAGATCTTATATGGGGCCCAAGTGGGATTGTACACTCATTATAAGCTAGCAGAAACCATTCAAAATAAGTTTCTAAGAGCAATTATCTGGGCCTCTAGGTGTGTATCTAGTGTAGTATTAAGGCGATAACCATGCAATTGGTTGAAGATGATATTTTCCCCAGCAGGGCTAGCCCATTTGATTTTTATCGATAAATTTCAATCAAGCAGAAAGCTGACTTTAGGTAGGAAGCTCCTAACATATGGCCTGTCTACAGAGCTGCTTATGTCACTAGGTTATAAAAAAGCTAAAGAGGTATCTATGCAGAGATGTGTGGACACCGAATACCAAAACAAAATGAAGATGGTATCGGAGGCCATGAGAGGGCTTTTTGCTAATTCAAGATGGGGGCCTTTTTCTTAAAGTTCTTGTTCCCCCTGCCCAAAAAGTGCTTGAACCGTGGTTCGTGCATATCCCGACAATATATTTAACAGCCATGATTAAGTGCTTATGGTGATAGTTAACATTTAATAGGTCCCCCCTTGTAACTGTATTGATGTATCTAATGTATCTGATTTTTGATCATGATAAAATGACTTGACAGATACATTTTCCCACATGGCCTTTTCCTTGTACATAACCAGAAGGAGCTTTAATGAGAGTCTAAAAATAAATAAGAGTGATACGAGTGTTGTCTTGGTTGTACAGAAATATGTTTTAACACAACACTTTTGTGGAGCGCTATTACCATTTAGCATATTTGAATCCCATGCTTTCTTGAAGACATTTAAGGCAATATACATGGAGGTTATCCCAGATTATCCTTGCATCAATTCTCTATAGGAAGTTTATCCTGCTCTTCCTCCAAGGAGCTCAGGGTGGCATACATGGCTGTGTCCCGCTTCCCTGTTTTTTGATCTTCACAACCTTGTGAGGTATATTACGCTGAGAGACAGTGACTGTTCCAAGGCCAACCAGTGAGCTCCATGTCAGAGTAGGGACTGGAACCCAGGTCTCTCCAGTCCAAGGCTGAAACTGTATGACTACAGGTGGCCTTTGTTACCCGCGGTTTCAATAACCGCTGTTTGGCATACCTGCAGATGGATCTTAGAGACCTGTTTTCTTTATCTGCGGTATAAAAATAGGCAAAAATTCACCTATTTGCAATTTTGAATGGCTGGAAATGATCCAGAAATTACTTCCGATGTCATTTCCAGCAGCCATTTTACAGTGCAGTGCCATTTTGTGGCTCTTAAAGGTAAAGTGTGCTGTCGAGTCGATGTCGACTCCTGGTGACCACAGAGCCCTTGGTTTCCTTTTGGTAGAATACAGGAGGGGTTTACCATTGCCTCTTCCTGCACAGTATGAGATGATGCCTTTTAGCATCTTCCTATATCACTGCTGCCCGATATAGTACCAGCGGGGATTTGAACTGGCAACCTTCTGCTTTTCCCCACTGCTCCTCTTAAGGTGACTCTTGTGGCTCTTAGGATCATTATATTACATATGAACACACACACAAATATCTACCTCCCCCGTGATTTTTTGCAGAAAATCGGGGGGGGGGGGCGCATTGCTGGAGACCTGGAGAACAAGGTACGGTATTTTATTCCACTTATTTCTGCCTCCTCCCCACTTTTTTAGCCCTTTCTGTGTGTTTGTATAGGAACCTAACCCCTGGATTTCCATAGGGGTAAGTTTTCGTTATTCGCGGTTTCTGTATTTGTGCCTCTAAGTGTAAACAGAACCCCCGCGAATAACAAGGGCCACTTGTACTTTACTTGGGAATAAGGTTAACTGAACCCCTACTTAGACTAACTTCCAAGCAAATATAATTAGATGTGGACGCACATCTGGCACTCTGTCCAGTCCCCACATTGGCTCTCTATAGGGTAGATAAGGTACAGAGAAAGAACGACTGGCTGAAGGCTGCTTGGTGAGCTTTATGGCCAAATTTGATTCCTGGTCTCCCAGATCCAATTCCAACACGCCACCTACATGTTGGACTCATTGTAGAGACCATCCTGGCTTTCCAACATGATGTTTCATTGATTGGTTATTTGGCAAATGGTTCAGTTACATTGATACATCAGCAGATGTGTACAAATATACACGATTCCCCATTGCTGCGGTAGACACACTGATGGCCACTGTCAGCCTCAATCTTCATTTTTTTAACGGCTTCTCACATGAGATAGAAATCTAGTCCTAGGCTGGCAGATGCATTGACATGTGTCAGGGCTGCTCAACTTTGGCCCTCCTGCAGATGTTGGCCTACAGCTCCCATAATCCCTGGCTATTGGCCACTGTCTTGGGATTATGGGAGTTGTAGTCCAAAAATAGCTAGCGGGGCCTAAGTTGAGCAGGCCTGGCATATGTTATGCAAGCATGCTTGCAGTACTGCAAGCGAGATCGCTCTCATAACGGGCACATTTTTGTGCTGTCTGCTTTCTCTGGTTGTATTTTCAGTATGGTTTTGTTTAACTGCTGAGAGCCCCCTTGCTTATCAGAAAGGCAGAATCAAAATATTTTAAATAAATAAAGAATGAATGAATAACTGGCCTTGCAATGTTCTCTCATCCTGTTCCATCAGACATGGGATGTAGTTTACCATTTTGTCTTTGCCCATTTGGATTCAGAGGGCAAGTCTTTCAAATATCTTATGAAAACTAATGCTGTGAGTTATAAAAACAGTACTCCATTACGCTACTGTTACTTTTGGTGTGTGCACTGCCATTAGCTTCTGAGTTGCACTTTTATTCTGTTGGAATGCCTGCCTTCTATACCAATAAACTAAGCCAAACATGAAGCTAACAAATACTGAGCAACATGACTTCATGCCCATTTGGCTCCGATAATGCAAATGGACCGTGTAAACATTCTCAGTCTCATGAGATCAATATTTTAAGAATGCAATCTGAACACAGAGTAAACCAGGGCTGCTCAACTTTGGCCCTCCTGCAGCTGTTGGCCTACAATTCCCATAATCCCTATTGGCCACTGTGGCTGGGGATTATGGGAGTTCAAACACACCTGGGGGGCCTACGTTGAGCAGGCCTGGAGTAAACACATTCATTTCAAGAACTGATGTTATGCAGCTGTGTTGCTTTGCTTGGGAAGCTGCTGAATGGTCATTGGCTACACCCAAGGAGGCCCAGTTTGCATTCTGAATTCTGCCCTCAAATACAGGCAAATCACAATCTGATCATTGATGAAAGTGCTAGGCACAACGGCTCACATACCACACAGTGCTGTCAGTCTCGTAGCAGAGCATTTGCGGAGATGCACAAGAGGGCAGAATTGCACAAATGCAGTCGTGCAATAAAGGGCCATTATTTCCAGTGGCCCTCTATCATGCAACCATGCAAATGCTCTGCTATAAGGCTGAAGGAGCACTACGCAGCATGCCTTAAAAATGGTCTCTATGGTCCCACCTTCTCAGCAAAACCAAGAGAGAAGACCAGATCACAGTCCCCCCTTTCCTACCCCCTAGCACAGGAACTCTTACCCAGCTGCCCACACATGTTGATTAATACAAAAAGAGTGGCTAAGAATATGCCGCTTCCCCATGACATGTTGATGTAGTCCCGCTGCTCATTCCACTGGAACCACATCCTGATGCCATCCTCCAAGAAAGTGCTGATGAGGCAGAGGTGAGCCAGATGAGGTAGGTAGTGCTTTGTCACACGCAAGAACTGAGGAGGAAGAGAAGGAGGAACAGCTTTAGAGAACAGCACTGCCAAATTACAACTGATATCACACCTGCCTAGCCTTTATACCACCTTCAGTCAGATCATCTTTGGGTACTTCTTATAACATGGTGAGAAGGGGACTTCACAACATACAGCGACTAGATAGCAAGAGTATTTACCCCAATTTATAGCTGGGGAAACAGAATCTTGACACTGATGTTATATCACAAAAGTAAAAGGTAAAGTGTGCCGTCAAGTTGTTTTTGACTCCTGGCACCCACAGAGCCTTGTGGTTGTCTTTGGTAGAATACAGGAGGGGTTTACCATTGCCTCCTCCCGCGCAGACTGAGATGATGCCTTTCAGCATCTTCCTATATCGCTGCTGCCCGGTATAGTAGCAGTGGGGATTCAAACCAGCAACTTTCTGCTTGTTAGTCAAGCATTTCTCCACTGCACCACTTAACTGCTGCTAAAGTCAGGAGTAGCTCACCCCTATAACTCAGCTTTCAGACACTTTGCTGAATGAAACAAGTATAAAAGAGGTAAGAGACTCCATAAGGTAGGAGACTACCTGATGGATCATGGATGAGGTTACTATTCAATCTATTTCTTTGTGATATCAGCAGATCAAAAAATCCTAGTAAAACCTGCTCCTTCATGTGTTAATCTATCCTTCTTGCAGTTAGACCACCCTCTGCTCTCTTCCCCATCCAGATTGTGTACCCAAGATGAAATGACAGAATAGATGGCTCTCCCATTAACCATCAGGCCACCTTGTTTTTGGACTTTCCATATGAGTGTCAAATGATTTTGAATGTGCTGCTTCTGGCCATACATAGCATAGTGGCAAAGAGACTGAGTTGTAAATCGGGTCTAGGTGGTCATGGGCATCCCCTCTCAGCCTCAGCTCTCCAGCTGCAATACAGGGTTGAGAATACTTACTTTCCTTACAACATAGTTGTGAGGATTACATTGATAAACCATGTGAAGCACTTTGCACATTCAAAAAAACATGGCATATGCTAATTATGAGTGATCAGCATGTCACTATCTCAGAGGGTTGTTGTGACAAATAAGAATTGCAACGCACTCTGTACACTGAAAACAGAAGTTATGAAGAAGTACAACATGGAAGGCTCTACTCTTAGGATGAGGTGAAAGGAAAGGTAATTCTATCATCAGCATCACTTTCCTCTAGTGATGGGCACCGTCCATCTCTATCATGGTGCAGCACCAAATGAAGGGCTATGAGATCTTACACACTGTGAATAAGGCAGAATAAATAGTAAAGTCTAAACGAAAACTACTGACTAAACTCCTAAAATAGTTTTTGAACATAATTGTAGGAGCTTTTCTGCAGCAGAGATATGGCTTTCAAACAGACCTGCTTATGCCCATCCAGGTAATACAGACAAAAACACAGCTCTTTTGTTAGGGTGAACAGGACTTATGATAGCCCTGTGTACTTCCAAGACAATCCACTTCATCTTAACCTAGTTGTATTTCTGGTTCAAGATAGCTGAATGCCAAAATAAACTCTTTAGTGTCAAAAGCATTTGACCCAAAAGCATTAGGAAAGACAGCATTTACAGGACCATGAATACACCACACTGCTCGGATTTCTATAATACTTTCCACCTAGGACTCATTGATAAAGTCTGAATAGATTTCAAACAACTGCAGATATCATTTACACAAAAATCCTCATTTCCAGAAGTCAACTTGACTACTTTAAGCAGCTGTATAGGCTCAGACAAAAGAACGGAACCAGATTTGCTTCCTCACATATCCCCTCATAATTAGAACAATCTGTGGGGTCTTGTTAGAATCATGAGGTATCACTTTGTGCAAAGGTAAAGCATCACAAGGCTAAGTCATGTTCCCTAACACTGCACCTAAGCTCTCATTTGCTGGTTTAGCAGGACCTTGGGTCAGGTTGCTTCTAGCCCTCATAGTAATGGAGGCAAGCTTCAAAAGCAATGTCAGTGTCTATTACAGGGTTAAGTAATAGGTTTTTGTTTCAAGTCACAACTTCTATACTCAAGTCACGGATTTTGTTTTTTTAGAGATGATACAGGGTTTGCCATATTTGATATTGATTTCAGAATAAGAATACAAAAACCATGCATAACAGATGCCGCCTTAAGAGAGATATTCTCTCTTCTCCCACACGTAGGAGAGAATGCATCTTCTAAGATGATCCCTGACTCAGTGTGTACAAGTGTAACTGAACCTCAAAGAAGTAGGCTTTCTTCATCACAACAATTATTTCTTCATTTGTGAATTTCTTTAATTGACTGTTACCTCTCAGTAATATAAAATGCAAAGTTCAAAAGCAACTTCATATGTCACGAGCATGGAGAACAGAAACCATGAGTCAGTTATGCTTCTGCAGGCAATCCACAACATCAGGAAGTTGCTCTTAGTGATGTCTACCTGTCATTTGGTTCGGTACTAGTCATCAATAACTACTCTAAGCATGACCTAAACTTGCAAGTTAGCATTTGTAGGGCTCTAGTTTAGAATTGATTGTGATAGCTAAGGCTGCAAACTTATCTGGAAGTAAGATGTATCATGGACACAAATCAAGCTTGTTTCCAAGCAAATATGCTTACAGACAGACTGCAATCCTAAACACTTACTTTGGGAGTAAGCCTCAATTAATTCGAAGGGATCAACTTCTAAAACCTATATATAGGATCATGTTGCCTACCAATAGGCCTCTCTTATACTATCATGTTTAGATCTGTGTGTTACTTCAAGTATCAATTGGACACTCTCTCCTCCATAAGTTATGACTGATTACATTCACCAAAATGATTACATCTTTTTCACTTCTGAAGTACCTTTTGGTCTATGTTATAAAGAGGCTCTTGAATGAAATGTAAAGAAAAAATTCTGATGGTAAGGAGCCGATAAATCACATTTATAATACAAATGCATACATTAAAATCACATCTTGACATTCCAGATTGATGGAGCTGTCATCACCTTGCTTGAATCTTATTCAGAATCACTGGCATAAATTATATCCCCAATCCGTCCTACATATAACACTGAACTGGGGGAAATCCATTCTTTTATTCCTCTATATGCCATTATAATTGCAAATATGGAAGGAGTGGTTGAAATACAGTAGGGAGCTTAACTGCAAATACAGTACATACCCAGGATTATTTGGTGAATGTTAAGATAGGCAGAACACTTTAAGCAGTGTGCCTTTGGGCCAATTCACAACACTACTGTGTACTAAAATTGCTTCCACTCAGATCTTGTACTCTATACAGGAACCATACCAGAAAAGACTGCTGGGGTGTGTGCCCAACCTTGTGGAAGTGGCTCCCATACTTAAATGGTAAAATGTGAGAGTGGCTTGGGTAAGGTAAAGGTAAAGTGTGCTTTCGAGTTGATGTCGACTCCTGCCAACCACAGCGCCCTGTGGTTTTCTTTGGTGGAATACAGAAGGGGTTTACCATTGCCTACTCCCTCACAGTATGAGATGATGCCCTACAGCATCTTCCTATATCGCTGCTGCCCGATATAGGCGTTTCCCATAATCTGGGGAACATACCAGCGGGGATTTGAACTGGCAACCTTTGGATTGCTAGTCAAGTCATTTCCCCACTGCGCCATTAGGTGGCAGGTAGTCACGTTCAAAAGAGTGATAAAGGTCTTGATTTTTACATGCTCAGGATCAAATGTGGATTTAAGGTGGCTACATAACTAGATTATGCTACAGATTTCTTAATACAAAGCCCAGGACTGTGATTTTGTGTATATTATCTGATCTAGCATTAAAGGTTCCCAGTCACAGGCAATGTTTGAAACTGACTGGGGACCAAAATAAAAAGCATTTACAGAGAGGAGCTCTCTGTTTCTCCGAAAGCTGATGCTTTTCTCAGCACAGATTAGACTAGACTTTAACAGCTCTTGAGGGGTAACCACAGCAGCCAAGAGAGAAAAGAAGCTGTGAACCGAGTCCTTGGTTCAAGTCTCACCTTTCCCATGAGTTCAATAGGAAGGCAAGCCACTGTTCACCCAACCTCATCCTCTCCCCATCTGTTAAACAATCGGGGCCTGATAGTGTATGTGCTGCACTCTCAGCACAACTGAGCACTAATAGGATTGCTTATTACTGAATCGTCAGTACTATTTGACACCATAAGGCCCTTTTAACTTCATTATCCCTGGCTGATGTTCCTCATCCCTCCCCGTATGTAAACCCAAAGTGTGAACTTCTGTCTCCATCTGGGATAATAAATTAACACACAACAGAGAGAGAGAGAGAGAGAGAGAGAAGACACACAATTTCTGCTTCTCTTGCAAAGCAGGAAGCAAACTCATGAGTATACCAGCTTCTCTCCCCTCTCCCCCCACGCAAGTATTTTTCTGTATCTTAGACTGTCCCCGTATTGGGAAGCTTTATTTATTGATTTGATTTGATTTGTATACCACCCTTCCAAAATGGTTCAGGGTGGTTTAAAGTCAAAACAAACCACTGAAACAGTAAAGAGCTAAAACAAATTAAAACGCAATATAACAATTTACAATTTAAAAAACATTTTAAAACAACAATTAAACAATTACAGTGATTAAACACCCCAAAATCGGGTTTTGAATTTTAAAATAAACCAGAAATTAAACCCCCCCAAATTTAGGAAGCTGAGAAAGCTTGGGTGAAAAGATGGGTTTTCAGGTGTTTGTTGAAAATTGCCCGAGATGAGCTTCGTGAACTTTAATGGTTCACGAAGGGAGGCAGGTGAGACAAGCATCTCCTCCTCCTCCTCCTCCCCTCGATCTGGTGTCACCAATCTCCAGTGGCCAGAAGAAGCCTTCCTTCTCACTCCCCCTCGCCGGCACAGAAAGCCATATATATTAAACAAGATGCGAATCCGCCATCCCTTGGGATTCCTAAATAGTGAGTCCCGACTCGCCAGTCTATCCTCGTGTAGGGGGGCGGAGGCGAAAGGAGTCTAGGAGACGATGCCGTCCTACAACCCTCCCTCCCTCCCTCCCCTCAAGCAACATGGTACGATCCCAACACGCGGTTCATTCAACCCAAACGTACCGACCCGGCCCACTCCATCGCGGTCAGCAGGGGGGAGGAAGGGAGGGAAGGCTCACCTGATCCGCCACATCTTCTGCCGCCCCCATAAGATCGCCGCTGGGCGCCATGGTCGGCTGAGGGGAGGTCCAGCGGCCGCGCGCGCACTCCCTTTCCTGAGAAGGGCTCAGCGAGGGAGTGGGCGGAGCCAGCGCACAGCCAAACGGGGGCTGAACCAGCTCGACCCCGCCTCCTGCGGATCACGTGGGCACTATTGCTATAGATGTAAGACGGTGGCTTTTGCCATAGGCATTTTAAAAGTCCGGGACAGGTAGTTCTATTCCTAGCAGCAGACAGGTGTGTGTGTGTGTTTAAGTGTAATGTCTATGGCTCTTTGGCTTGCAGATTGCCATTCGAGTACTAACAGTGGCAGCTACTTACACCATGGATACGGCTGAAACAGGGTTGCCAACCCTTCACGATTGGCCTGGGCTCTCAGGAATCGGCACCAATCGACAGGTCACGATTGAAAGCATTCCTGGATATTTTAATGGCTGGATATTGTGAATCTCTAGGAATAGTTCCGGTCAGAGTTGACAACGCTGGGCTAAAGTTAGGTCCTACTCCCCAGTTTCTTATTCCTAGTTTTCAGTTCTGTGTTGAATAAGGAACAGGAAACTGATTTCAGACTCGTGCTGCAAAAGCCAGAGTTCGGTTGTACATTGCAGATTCGCCTTATGCTCCATTCATTGGGATGCTGGTACCTTGTCGCTTTTCTCCTCTAATCTAAACCAATTGGAGAGCTAAACGCACACCGGAAGTTGGGGGCGTATACTACTGCAATCTATTGCCTGCATAGGAGCAATGACTCTCCCTCGCTCCCGTCAAAATCTATGCTAAATTCCTTCTAACGCAGTCTTTGCACTGCAGGCTTTTCCGTTCTTCAGTTTATCTGGTTTATCTGACTTCCAGCGCCAGTGATATACTAATTTCATCATAGAGACCCTAGGCGTAGAGTGACGCTGCTTTGTGGCTTTAAGAGCCATCATTCATGGCTAATTAATGTGGCTAATGGTGGCTTTCAATTTTTGCCGGAAGTTTAGATTGCATGTGACGCTACTCTAGGATTTTTCATCTCTATAGTTTAGGTTAGCGGCTGGCGTGACAGCTTTTCATTGGCCGTGGCGGGTGGTGTTGCCATGGGAGCGTCGTAATCCGTGTGACTCAATCCAAATGGAATATGAATGCCACGTACACAGCGTCATGTTTACTGCGGATTAAAGCATAGAGGAGTTTGTACTCCGGTTTCACACTTTAGAGAATAGATTAGACTCCCCGAGTCCCCAGACAATCCAGAAACTGGCATTATCAAAACAATAAATAGCATTTAAAGTACGGAAAAAACACGTGGCATACATTCTCTTACCCTAAATTAATCCAGTATTATAATTCCGCTATTGCAGATGAGGGGAGGCTGATGGTGAGAGGGAAAGCAGCTTCGCTAAGGTCACCTTGATGGAAGAGAAAGTTTTGTTTTGGGATTATTCTCTCAACTTTCTACTCAGAATACCCAAGATGATTTACACAATCAGAAAAAATTACTAATTCAATGATAAATTAAATTAAATTTCCTAACATAAAAATACAAATTAAATACAATAATAAAATCAACAATAAGCCAATGTACTAAAACAACAAGAAAACCAGTAATAGATGTTACTGTTCCTACTTCAACTGCTATTCTGCTATGAGAGATGGTTTACTTATTTGCATTTATATCCCACTGTTCCTCCAAGGTGTTCAGGTTGGTATACACAGGAAATCCCCTTTTTGTCCTCACAACATGTAAAAGTTAGATGATTATGGTAAATGTCCATTTTCCCTCAGAAGAGGGTTGTATCCATGAAAGATGATGATGATGGGTTGTCACGACCTCCTGCTCCAAGACAGGGCCAATCAAGATCTTTGCCTCCCATCAGGAGGGAAGGGCAATCCCCTCGATCTTCAGTTCTTCTTCACCCTGTCTCACTCCAGCAGGTGCTACTTCTCTGTGCTCCATGGCTCTGCTTCTAAAGCCTTTTATCTCTGCTTCTAAAGCCTTTTGTCTGGAGTTCTATCCTTCTCCCTCCCTTCCCGTGAGTCCAGGGACAGTTAAGGAGGGTACTGGGGAGACAGAGCGCCAGTGAATTTTTGCCTCTGCCGCGGCTTGAAGCGTGCCTTGCACATGGCAGCAGAGCCTTCTCACGCCGAGAGAGAGGTCTCTCCCTCTCTCTCAGAGGATTCAGTGGCGCATTCTGTGTTGCCAAGCTACCTTGGCCACCCGTTCCGGTGCCCGCACCATTTCTCCCTCCCATTGTTCCCACCCAATGGGCTCTGACAGCCATTTTGGGCACAGTTAACAGCGCTTCCCACGCTGCTTCCGAGGCCCAACCTTTGAACATAGCCGGCCTCAGTGGGGATAGAGGGCCTCCTGTTTTGTCTCCTTGTCGCTCCCCTGATCGTCCGGCAGGCCCTGTGGCTCCACTGCCACTTCACCCTGAGCCGGGCAAGCCATCCGAGGCCTCGGACTCTGATCAGGAGGAGGGAGAGCTTTCCGGGGATGATGCAGAAGTCTCCACCTCACAGCAGCTCCAGTATCAGCTGTTTTCACAAGCAGATTTTCCAGTGCTGCTGCACAAGGTTCGAAAAAGGCTGAGATTGGAGGGGGAAGCTCAGCCTACTACAGGCAAAACCGAGGGGGATCCTGCAGTGCTCTCTTCCCTAAAGTCACCAGAAGTGACCGTGCCCTGTCCTCAATTATTTTCGGACATCTTTCAAAATGAGTGGGACAAGCCCACTGAAAGCAAAGGCCCTCCACCTGCAGTTAGGTGCCAATATACCTCCACTAACATTCTTATGGAAAAACTGCAGGTGCCACCTGTAGACACAGAAGTGACTGCCTTAGTAACAGGGGCTGTGCTCCGCAAGGATGGGGATGATGTTCTTAAAAACCTGGATGACAAGAAATGCGATGCTGCCTTACGCAGGTCTCATGAGGTGTCTGCCCTGTCCCTCAGGGCCTCTACAACTAATTCTATGTTTGCAAGGGCAACTGTTCTTTGGGTTCGAGAACCTACCCCGTTGGTACCTTCGGAGTTGACCAGTCTCAGGCAGGGGCTTAAGTTGGGCAAAGCAGCCGCGTTTATGGCCGATTCGTCCTTGGATACTGCATGACTTTCAGCCAGGGTTCTGGTGTCAGATATCACCGTTAGGTGCCATCTGTGGCTCAAAAATTGGAAAGTGGACCAAAAGTCCCTGACTAACCTGGCCAATTCTTCATTAAAAGGGGAAAAACTTTTGGGGGCGGTATTAGAGCCTATCTTAGTTGAAACAAAAGATAAAAAGAAGGCTATGCCTTCAATGGCTCAGCGGCTGGAGCGCCGGAACTTTACCTCTTCTTCTTTTTCTAATTCCAAAGCTTACAGGTTGTCCTTTCGCCCCCGCTAGAACCAGCAGGACAGGTTCTCTTGGTCCAGACCTCAGGCCTCCTTTCGGGACAACTCATCTCACCGCTTCCAGCAGCCTGCACAGTCAGCCAAGCCCGCCATCAAGCGCAATTCCGCATAATGACTACTCCCAGGATCAGCAGCTCTCACTGGTGGGGGGCAGATTGCAGGCATTTGCTCAGGCCTGGGCACAGACGAGCTCGAACGTGTGGATTTTCCAGATGGTGTCCCAGGGATACTCTCTGGAGTTTACCAGCCAACCTCTGAATCGCTTCTTATCTTCTCCCAAGTCCCACAAGAGGTCGAAAACATCTGTTGATGCTGAAGGCCATTCACCATCTCTCCAGCATTCAGGCAATTGAACCTGTCCTGCCAAGTATAGATTCTATGGTAGCAAATGAGAGTGGATTCATGGTTTGTATTGAAAATCTCATTTGCTACCAGAGAATCTACACTCAGAACACTTCAGAAACAACAGAACCCTGAACCCCATGGGCTAGAAACCCATGGGGGTGGCTGGCACCCTCTGTTCACTACAACACCACTCACTCTGGGCCACCCCAGCACCCCCCAAGTGCAGTAATGGGGCTGCTGATACCTACATGATTTCCTATGGAAAACTTCAACAATTCACCAAAAACCAGCCCTTTGCCCAATCCCTCTGCAATTTGGGTGGTAGCCTCCACCCATTAGGCACTTAACTTAAACTGAGTAGTACCTCACTGCCTTGTGGGTGGGAGTGGGGTATAGCTGGCACATTGCAGTTGACAATTGGCACTGTCTAAAAGACAGTCAAAATGAATAGAAGAAATGAAGGTGAGTAATGAATCCTCATAAGGATTCATTGAGTGAATGTTATTATACACCAAAGAATCCGAACACTTAAAAAATAGTGACAACACATTTTGCTCCATAACTCCACTTCTATAAGGGCTAGAGCTTAGCTTTTTTTTTTAAATGAAAGCTGGGAATCTGGGGAAATTATCAGGACAGATAAGAAACCCGAATCATTTCGAATCGAATCGGCCGCGATTCGATTTGTACCCGAATCTAGCCAATGGACCATAGGGGTGATTCGTTTTGTCTCCGAATCACCCGAATCAGCTAGATTCGGGTACAAATCGATTTGTATCCGAATCGATTTGCACATCCCTACTGGATAGCCCCAGTAGTGAGAGAGGGTTAGGAGGAGAGGGCTAGGAGTGAGGAGAGCAGTGGGAGGAGAGCTGGTCATGGATGTAGCTATAATTGAGTGGATGGGTTCAAAGATCCACCCCCCCTGCTCCAGCCCTCTCCATTTTCTTCATTATCTCCCTAACTCCTAGGGGCCGCAGAGGAGAGGAGAGAACACAGACCCTTTCTCCCCTAGATATACCCCTGGAACTGGTCTTGTGGTAGCAAGCATGAATTGTCGCCTTTGCTAAGCAGGGTCCGCCCTGCTGACTACATGTGAGCACTGTGAGATATTCCCCCAGGGGATGGGGCAGCTCTGGGAAGAGCATCTGCATGCTTGCATGCAGAAGGTTCCAAGTTCCCTCTCTGGCATCTCCAGATAGCGCTGGGAGAGACTCCTGCCTGAAACCTTAGAAAAGCTGCTGCCAGTCTGTGTAGGCAATACTGTGTTGTGTGATGTAATGTGTTGTGTGAAAAAGTACTTCCGTTTGTTGGTCCTAAATTTCCTGGCAATAAATTTCATGGGATGACCCCTGGTTCTAGTGTTATATGAGAGGGAGAAGAATTTCTCTCTATCCACTTTATCCACACCACGCATGATTTTATAGACCTCTATCATGTCTTCCCGCAGTCATCTTTTTTCTAAACTAAATAGCCCCAGGTGTTGTAGCCTTGCCTCATAAGAAAGGTGCTCTAGGCCCCTGATCATCTTGGTTGCCCTCTTCTGCACCTTTTCCGGTTCTACAATGCTCTTCTTTAGATGTGGTGACCAGAATTGTATGCAGTATTCCAGGTGTGACCGCACCATAGTTTTGTAAAAGGGCATTATAATATTAGCATTTTTATTTTCAATCCCCTTCCTAATGATACCTAGCATGGAATTGGCCTTTTTCACAGCTGCCGCACATTGAGTCAACACTTTCAACAAGCTGTCCACCACGACCCCAAGATCCTTCTGGTCAGTCACCTACAGCTCAGATCCCATCAACGTATACTTGAAGTTAGGTTTTTGTCCCAATGTGCATCACTTTACACTTGCCAACATTGAACCACATTTGCCATTTTGTTGCCCACTCACCCAGTTTGGAGAGATCCTTTTGGAGCTCCTCACAATTCGTTTTGGATTTCACTACTCGAAAGAGTTTGATATCATCAGCAAATTTAGCCACCTTGCTGCTTACCCCTACTTCTAGATCATTTATGAATAAATTAAAGAGCACCCGTCCCACTACAGATCCCTGGGGACCCCACTTCTTACTTCCCTCCATTGTGAAAACTACATAAGTCAAAGCCATAATACATAATTCACATATATCCACAATGATGTTTTTAAAAAATAAAGTTGACTTGACTACTGCAATGCGCTCTATGTGGGGCTGCCTTTGTATGTGGTTTGGAAACTTCAGTTGGTTCAAAATGCAGCAGCTAGACTGGTCTCCAGGGTGTCTCGGAGAGACCATATTACACCAATTTTAAAACAGATGCATTGGCTGCCAATAGGTTTCCAGGCAAAATACAAAGTGCTGGTTTTAAAGCCCTAAACGGCTTAGGACCGGGTTACCTGAGAGAGTGCCTCCTTCTACATGATCCCCACCACACATTAAGATCATTGAGGGAGGTCCTTCTCCATATAATGCCAGCTCATCTGGCGGTGATTCAGTAGCGGGCCTTCTCTGTAGTGGCTCCTAGACTGTGGAATGCACTCCCTATAGACTTTAGTGGTTTAACATCTTTACCAGCCTTCAAAAGAGCCCTTAAGACACTTTTTTTTTTAGCCAGGCTTTTAATAAATTTCTGAATTTTATATTTTAATTGTTGTTTAGATTTTTTTTAATGCTGCAAGTTTTGAATGTGTTAGATTTTTAATCCTTGTTTTAATAGCTGTTCTTTGTTTTTGTGAACTGCCTGGAGTCAGGCGATATGTAAGATTTTAAAAAACTGCGGGGGTGGGGGGAGAGGACCAAACCCCACAATAAAAGCGCTGCTGGAATGTATACCAAGAAGGAGGAAAGGTACCATTAAATTCAGGACACCAGCATGGCTAACAATTAGAGTCAGGGAAGCTATAAAAGGGAAGAAGACTTCCTTTAGAAAATGGAAGTCCTGCCCAAATGAAGAGAACAGAAAGGAACATAAACTGTGGCAAAGGAAATGCAAGGAGGCAATAAGGGATGCAAAAAAAGAATTTGAGGAGGATATAGCTAGAAGTGTCAAGGGAAACAACAAAAACTTCTTTAAATATATCAAAAGCAGAAAACCTGCCAGGGAGGCAGTTGGACCCTTAGATGATGAGGGCATGAAAGGGATTATGGAGGACAAGGAGATTGCAGAGAAGCTGAATATGAGTTCTTTGCATCTGTCTTCATGGCAGAAGATACTGACCATATACCCACTCCGGAAATTAGCTTCTCAGACTTTGAGACTGAAGAACTGGCCAGTTTGAGGTGACGAGAAAGGTTGTTTTAAACTGTCTTGAAAAGCTAAAAATTAACAAATCACCACGGCCAGATGGCATCCACCCAAAAGTTCTGAAGGAACTCAAATACAGGCCACTTAGCCAGGTGCGGAGCCAGCTGAGCGGCAGCCTGGGTCCAGCCCGCTCGGCAGCCACCTCCAAATGTGCCCATGCACATGACGCATGGGGGCATGGCTCGGACTCCAGAGGAACCCAGAGAAAACTCCCCCCTCCCATGTCCGGTCCGCTGAGAACCTGGGTGAACTCTGCTGCCAGTTATCTCAGGCAGTGCCACTGCCCAATAGAGGGGGAAACGTCGTATCAGGCAGCCGATGCTGACTGAAATGATGAGCTGAGAACACATTTGGGCTCTCGGCAGCCCAGGCCACGCCCCCTTCACGCTCCCTCTCTCTGGCAGCAGAGTTCATCCGTGCTTTCGGCGGCCCGGGCGTGGGTGGGGGGAGTTGGCTCTGGGCTCCTCTGGAGCCCAAGCCACAGAGCGTCGGCCTTTTCCATTGGCGGCCCAGGTTCTTTGAACCCATTGGCCCAATGGTGGCTCCGCCCCTGCACTTAGCTTAACTTCAGTTACCCTGGGTCAGTCATTTATCTCTCAGCCTAACCTACCTCACAGGGTAGTTGTGAAGACAAAAATAACCATGTACCTGAGCACCTCGGAGGAAAAACGGGATATAAATGTACAAAATAAACAAACAAATTAAATTAAATTTGTTAAACACATAGAAGAACAGGATTTGCTGAATGAGAACAAGTCTTGCCTCACTAACCTTTTGAAGTTCTTTGAGAATGTCAACAGACATGTGGATAAAAGTGATCCGGTTGACATAGACTTGGACTCCCAAAAGCCTTTTGACAAAGTGCCCCACCAAAGGCTCTTGAGTAAACTTCGCAGTCATGCAATAAGAGGACAGGTTCATGTGTGGATTGGTAACTGGTTGAAGGACAGGAAACAGAAGGGAGGAATAAATGGACAGTTTTCTCAATGGAGGGAAGTAAGAAGTGGGATCCCCCAAGGATCTGTACTGGGACCAGTGCGCTTCAACTTGTTCATAAATGATCTAGAAGTGGGGGTAAGCAGCAAAATGGCCAGATTTGCAGATGACACTAGTAGTGAAATCCACAACAGATTGTGAGGAGCTCCAAAAAGATCTCTCCAAATTGAGAAAGTGGGTGACAAAATGGCAAAAGCGGTTCGGTGTAAGCAAGTGTAAAGTGATGCGTATTGAGGCAAAAAAACCCAACTTCACATATACACTGATGGGGTCTGAGCTGTCAGTGACTGACCAGGAGAGAGATCTTGGGGTCATGGTGGACAGCTCGTTGAAAGTGTCAACTCAGCTATGAAAAAGGCCAGTTCTATACTAGGGATAACCAGAAAGGGGTTTGAAAATAAAAATGCTAGTATTATAATGCCCTTATACGAATCTATGGTGTGGCCACATCTGGAGTACTGCGTACAGCTTTGGTCACTATATTTTAATAAGGACATTGCAGAACTAGAAAAGTTGCAGAAAAGGACAACCAAGATGATCAGGGGCCTGGAGCACCTTCTTTATGAGGCAAGGCTACAGCATCTGAGGCTTTTTAGTCTGGAAAAGAGGCAACTATGGGGAGACATGATAGAGGTGTATAAAATTACGCATCAAGAAGAGAAAGTGGACAGAGAGACATTGTTCTTCTTCTCTCACGACACTAGAACCAGGGGTCATCCTCTGAAACTGAAGGCTGGGAAATTTAGGACCAACAAAATGAAGTACTTTTTCACACAGCACGTAATTAATCTATGGAATTCTCTGCCATGGGATGTGGTGATGTCCACCAGGTTGGATGGCTTTAAAGGGGGCTTCGACAAATTCACAGAGGACAGGTCTATCAGTGGCTACTAGTCTGGTGTCTATAGGCCTCAGAGGCAAGAAATCACTAAATAACTGTTGCAGGGGAGCAACAGCAGCAGAGAGGGCATGCCCCCACATCTTGCCTGTAGGCTTCTCAGAGGCATCTGGTGGGCTACTGTGTGAAACAGAATGCTGGACTAGATAGGCCTTGGGCCTGATCCAGCAGGGATATTCTTATGTTCTTATTTGTATATGGCTACACAATTACCATACTGAGTTTATAAATCTGTGCAAAAATAACTGTAAGTTATACTGATATTTTATTAGACTAGGGCCCAATTTAGACCAGTGCCCACCATCCCAATTTCAAGCAGTATTCGCCTCTTCAGACAAACGCTGCTGTAGCCATGAGCTACGCAGTGAGTAGGTGGCGGGCAGATTTCTGACATGTTTTGTACTGCTATGGTGCATTTTAGGTTTGCCATAGGTTAGGGCCTCAGCATATCATAATCTGGCCCCCTGAGGGCACTAAAATAGAAACAATAAATAATATAAACAATTGTACAAATTGAATACAGCAATAAAATAAAAAGTCAAAGTTAGTTCTTTTGACTTTTCAAAACCCAAAAGTGGGAGAGGAGGAGGGTCACGGCTGTGAAAGAGAGCAGAAGAGGAAGTGTAATGTTTATACATGGACCACAGGATTGAGGATTGGACCACAGGACTGATGACTCAAGAGGCTGTTTCAGGCACCAGAAGGGCTTCATCCAGGCCTGGTTAAGCTTCCCCGCCAGTGCTGCAGTCCAGACTCAAATCACCTCCAAATTGGATGAGTGGGCAACAAAATGGCAAATGCAGTTCAATATAGGTAAGTATAAAGTGATGCATCTTAGAGAGAGAGAGAAAAAATCCAGTTTCACATATCCACTGATGGGACTCAGCTGTTGGTGACTGACCAGGAGAGGGATATTGGGGATGTAGTGGACAGTTCACTGAAAGTATTGACTCAGTCTGCAGCAGCTGTGAAGAAGGCAAAAAATGCTCGGGAACATTATTTTATTTTATTTATTATTCAGCATATTTGTATACTGCCCAAAATGCAAGTCTATGGGCGGTTTACAACAATACAATAAAAACAACAAATAAAAAGGTTAGAACAGTACAACAACAAAATTTAAAATAATGTTGAGACTATTAAAAACCATCAGACTATTAAAACAGTATCTAATTAAAAGCCTGGGTGAACAAATGTGTCTTGACTGCCTTTAAAACAGTTGTAAGAGATGGGGACACTCAGGCACTTAAGAGAAGTTTGTAAATAGAGCATGATAACAATATCTAGCCCCTTGATGTTATACAATCTACTCTAACAAATGTTGGCAAAATATATGCATTTGGTTCGTATTAAAGAGGTTAATGGTATGGAAGATATTTTTAAAGTATCTTGGTAATATATGTTTCATCTACAAGAATGTACAGTGTTAGATGCAAGAAAGAAAGGGAGCCTTAAAAAAACTCACAACCGCCCCGCCCAGCCCATTGTAGTGATGGGCAGACAGGGAAGGACCCATGGATCAAGGGCTCCAGGGAGTGGGGACCCAATGCTTTGACACATGAACATCCTCAAAGAACATCTCTGGTAGGAGAAGTCTATTCGCCTAGTGTCAGAGCTCAAAGGAAGTTTGGAAATTCCAAACGCCTGTGGTGTCCTTGAGTCCATCCCTGTTCTCCTATCAGGAACTGCTCCCTCCTATGGCAGAAAGTAAAGCACTGCTCTTGGGGGTCTTTGTCCAAGTAAGGGGTCCACAATTGCCTCTTGCCCTTGACACTAGTGACCCCAGTATCTGAAGTGGGGGAGGCAAGTTTTGCCTCTATCTCCACAGCCTTCACACGTAAGTCAAATGAGCAATTTGCATGAAGAAAAGTGTGTGGACTGAAATTAGAGAGTCAAGCTGGAGGCTAAATCTCACATTTGCTCACTGCCATTCACTGAATGGGTGAACAGATCACTGCCATTCACTTCTATGGCAGAACAAAAACAGCAATGTGTGAATGCCCTCTAGAGGACGAGACTGGATAGCACTGGAAGCGTGGCATCATGGCATGACTAACTTCTGTGAAAGAAAGTTGCACTAATCCTGCTACTCTTCACACAGGGAAGCCAGCCTACATAGCCCCACCCTTTCCTCTTTGCATAGCCTCCTTCTGAGTTCTATCTCTTGGTCATACAAAGAGTGAACACAAACACATGAGATGGCGTGCTGGGAACTTCCATAGATAGATAGATAGATAGATAGATAGATAGATAGATAGATAGATAGATAGATAGATAGATCTACTAAAAGACCCATTAGTATGATGGGAAACAGAGCTGATGGAGAGAAGACCTATATAATACAGGGATCCTTGGGGACATAATGTATCTTTGCACAGCATCACCACCCCTAAAGGTGGCTGGACCACTCAGTGTCAGGGGCTGGTTGCTCTGATGGTGATCACATAATCTTTCCCTGTGTAAGCAGCAGAAAGCATGAGATGACCCCCATGAAAACACAGATAAGAGTCAAATTGAGAGTACCAATGGACATGTAGGGCCAAACTAGAAGTGACATGAGATCAGTGAATTTTATTACGGCTTAATAGCAGCCAAGGCAGAGTGGAGGTGGGATTTGGATGGGGACTGTGGCATGGGGGTGTGGGGAAGGTTAACCTTTCCCCCACACTCCCCCCCCATGAAATCCCCCCCCCCGCATTGATATTTGTGGAGGGAAACTATACAGCACTATGTGATATCTCCCTTCAACACTGGAATATCACAATGAAGCACGGTATGCTCTGCTGTTACTGTAGTCTGGCAGGTAGATTCCTGAAGATGGAATTTCTGTTCCAGTCCAGAGCAGTTGCCTGGGATAGAACTGCAAGTTTTCTGCAAGTTTTACCCCACTGCATGTAATGCTGCAAGTTTTCCTTTTATCCCTTACACTGCTTAATATCAAAATGAAATTGCTGGGTTTTGAGGTGAGGTATCAGCAGTAAGCTCTGCTTCTCCTTTTCATCTGACTCAGTTAGTGCCTAGAAGCAGAGATGGTCTGAATGAGAGCAAACAGGTTTAAATTTAATAAAGAGAACATAGGAACATAGGAAGCTGCCATATACTGAGTCAGACCATGGGTCTATCTAGCTCGGTATTGTCTTCACAGACTGGCAGCGGCTTCTCCAAGGTTGCAGGCAGGAATCCCTCTCAGCCCTTTCTTGGAGATGCCAGGGAGGGAACTTGGAACCTCAGATGCAAAGAGAAAAAGGGAAATGTTGATGGGCAGGGCAGGTGTTGTGAGCCAAGCCTGATTCACACTCTGTTTATGCTCCGGAGCTAGCAATGGGAATGAGGCATGTTCACTGGCCACAAACTGGCTTAGTTCTTTGATATGGTAGCCATGTATGATCTCTGGAGTCAAAGGTAAAAAGAAGACACAATATTCTCATACAGTTCAATGGGCTTTATTAAGGCAAATTGGTCACAAGGGTAGAGATGCCAATCAATTAAATCAGTCAGGTCAGTCGTAATTCTAACCCTAGTGTTTAAAAAACATCCTAACTATCATATGTGTGTGTTGCATGCATGTGATCTCAGTCATTAATCTAACTTGCAAGAGATAGAGAAACTGGAAAGGAGGAGGGCGTGGGGTTTGACTAGGAAAGGTATGGCAGAGCGCCAGAGTTTAGTAGTGGGGAGGGATTTGGAGGCAACGGCTGGTTCTTCAGAGAAGGCATATTACCAGATCTAGTCGCGGCCAAATGGACGTGAGCGAGGCTCATGTTCGTTGCTGGAGAGCATTGCCGACAGGAATGATGCTGGTGCCAATGGTCCTAGACAGAGATAGTCTCCAATTCCAAACCCCACAATAGGAATCACTAAACAGTCTCTTGTCTAAAAGGGAAGAGCTTCTGCTATGCTACACAGCTAGACAGCAAGCTCTGTGAGCAAGTATTGAGAGGGCAAATTCTGCTGAAGCTATGCCCAGAGAGCTGGGTTCTTATAGTCATTGGATCCATTGATCCAGAGGTAGAATTTATTATTTATTCTCAAGATATCAGCATCCGTCCTGAATCTCCAAGTGTTAATTGTTCATGACAATGTCTATTTGTCTGAGGAAATTGAGGGCCATCTCCTGTGTATCCCCAATTTATGTTGTCAGGAGGACATTGTCTCTTGGTATTCTCAAAATAATCTGCACGTCTGAGCTTTGCAGATGAGCAATTGCTGTGCTGGCAGTCTCTGGGTGCCTTGCCCCAAAGAGGAGTTAGAAATCAGAATGTTTGAAGATGGTTCTGAAACTGCAGTTGGATCAGAACGTGATGGCTAGAGTGCTGACTGGTAACCTTCACAGTAATCATACAACACAATTGTATTGACTCCAAGTTAGTGGTTGGGCAGAATTCACCATGCTGATTGACCTATAAGGGCCTGAACAGTCTTAGGCTCAGGTACCTGAAGAGAAGGCTGAACCCATATGAACATGCTTACACGTTCAGGTCACAATCTGACGCTCTGGATTTTGTTCCATCTACATCAGAGGCTAGATTAGCTGTCATCAGAAGTAGGGACTTTTTCTGGTGCTCTCACAAGCCAGCCCCCCGCCCCCAACTTTAGAGGAAGATACTTGGTTGGCCCATTCCCATCACACTACCCCAGGGCTGCTCAACTTTGGCCTTCCTGCAGATGTTGGTCTACAACTCCCATAATTCTTTGCTATTGGTTAGAGATTATGGGAGTTGTAGTCTAAAAGTTGGGGGGCCAAGTTGAGCAGGCCTGCACTACCCCCATAATTAAGGACAGTCTCTGTTTTCTGATGTATGTTCCTAGTAATTCATTGTCCCTGCCTTGTACCTATTTTGGGAGATGCTCTTCTGCTCCAGGCAATGCCACAGTTTAGTCTGAGACAAGGACCAGAGAAGCCCAGACCCTCAACAGTTCCCTGGACAACAGATCAGGCCCACAGAGTTAATTGGGAGAATACAGAAGCTGAGAACTGCAGCAGGAGGGATGGTGCTCCAGCAATGTATCTCCATAAGATACAAAAGAGCAGGTTTTGTAGCCTGCTCTGCTCAGACAGGGCGACTTGGCCCTGCCCCTTCCATAAAGTAAAGTTGTGCCTTCGAGTCGGTGTCGACTCCTGGTGACCACAGAGCCATTGCCATCTCCCGCACAGTATAAGATAGACAACCTTTTTTAAAAAAAAGGGGGGGGGGCTTTGCAAATAAATAAATTTTGCAGGCACTTTCTCCAATGGTGCTGAGGGGCCTCCACCATGGCCAGGAGATCCTCTGATGATTCCTCCAAAATGAAGAATGTTGGCAGGGCTGTGTCTTTGGGTCTTAGCAAGGATACTATTTGGGGTTATTCTGGTTTCTCTAGGGTAAGGGGTCTTAGTGGCATGTGGTCACCAGATGCCTGAGTCAGTGGTATGTCCCTATATGTCTTTTATCCTAGACTTTCTGTCTCATTCCCCACGTGAGGCCTTCCAGGTTCTGGGGTCATGACAGATGTTGGGGGTGGCGTCTAAATTTTTTTTTAGCACATACTAGATATGCCATTTTGCAAGTTTCAGTCCCCTCCTCCGGGTCCTTAAAAATTAAACTTCTGAGCGAGGAGCAGAAACATCTTGAAGCAGAAACATCCTGACTTTAGTGCACATGCATGTAGATGCACATGCATGAACACTAAGGAGCCATGTGTTCCTTTAAAGCATATTTGCCATACCTCAGAAAGGACATTATAGAACTTGAGAAGGTGCAGAAGAGGGCAACCAAGTTGATCAGGGGCCTAGAGCACCTTCTTTACGAGGCAAGGCTACACCATAACTTAGGGGAGACATGATAGAGGCCTATAAAATCATGCATGGTGTGGAGAAAGTTGATACAGAGAAAATGTTCTCCCTCTCTCATAACACTAGAACCAGGAGCCATCCCATGAAACTGATTGCCAAGAAATTTAGGACCACTTTTCCACACAATGTATAATTAACCTATGGATTTTTTTGCCACAAGATGTGGTGACAACCAACAGCCTGGATGGCTTTAAGAGGGGTTTAGATAAAATCATGGAGGGCAGGTCTATTGATGGCTACTAGTCTGAGGGCTATAGGCCACCTCCAGCCTCAGAGACAAGATGCCTCTAAATATCAGTTGCAGGGGAGCAACAGCAGGAGAGAGAGCATGCCCTCAGCTCTTGTGGGCTTCCCAGAGGCATCTGGTGGGCCACTGCGTGAACCAGGACTAGATAGGCCTTGGGCCTGATCCAGCAGGGTGGTGGTGGTTATGTTCATATAGTACATAGCCTGACCTTTCACGTGCTGTAGCTGATGAGGTTCATTCTGTATGCTACCATGCTGCTTCAACCACTGCCCGTAGCCACCTGCCAATTTGGACAGTGAATGTTATGATGACTGTGTTTCAATTGCAGCTGTTTTGTAGTAAATACTGTCAGATCCTTCGTGACTATGAGATAATCTTTTCTTTTTAAAGAGCAACTGTTGTGATCAGTTTAGCAACACACGACGATGCCTCAGAAGAGAGCTGGTCTTGTGGTAGCAAGCATGACTTGTCCCCTTAAACTAAGCAGGGCCCACCCTGCTTGCATATGAATGGGGGACTTGATATTTGAGCACTGCAAGATCTTCCCCTCAGGGAATGAAGCCGCTCTGGGAAGAGCAGAAGGTTTCAAGTTCCTTCCCTGGCTTCTCCAAGATAGGGCTGAGAGAGATTCCTGCCTGCAACCTTGGAGAAGCCGCTGCCAGTCTGTGTAGACAATACTGAGTGAGTTGGACCTATGGTCTGACTCAGTATATGGCAGCTTCCTATGTTCCTAAGTTAGTGCAGGCCTGTTGCAGAGTAAATTAATGGATTCTGGCATAAGAACAGAGGGTGTACACAAGACACATAAGAAGAGGGGGCGTTAAAGGCACACAAGACTATCTGTCCTATTTTCATCTGTACAACACTGGAGGATACGCCGGCATCCTGAGGTTACCAGAGTATGATGGACAGAGGCTCCCTACCTTTAGCAGCTGCACAGCAAACAGATGTCTATCAGTGAAGCTTTGCCTAGCATGAAATTACAGTGATAGGGAAAGTTTAATTAGTTGACACTCATCAACTACAGGCATGGAACCCGAGCCTATTAAAAAGCATGGCTACCCGACAACCTCATAAACCCCTCAATCCCACCCCGTTCCCAGGCCTGAGGAGTCCTGACTCCCCCTCCCCAGCTGGATAGGCTATGAGCTGCTAATCCCAGTGCAGAGGGAAGGGGCAGGCGAGGAGCAGCAGCATGTACTATAAATAACCGTCTGGGAACATTGAGTTCTGGGCTGACGCATGTTACACAACTAAGATACTGCGACCCCAGCCCAACGCACACACCCCTTGCCTTTCATTTCCCTCTCACTCTCAGATGCTTTTGTGCTCCTTTGCTCTCCTTCCTTCTCGGCTTGCTTCTTCCTCCCCCGTTTTCCTTTTCCCTTCCTAGGGCTAGTTGAAGACATTTTGCTGCTTAAAGATGAGAATCCAAAGAGCATCTTCTCCTTTCTAATTAACACGGGGCACAAGCCACTAGGACGTTTTCCTGCGGAAGCACTACTGAAATAGCCTGGACACAAATCTCATTCATTTCAAATCTGAAACATCTGTCCCTCCCCCCCCCACGTATGCATAATTTTACACATCTGGCTCCATTTTGGCTTTCAAAACAGGGCTGCCCCAGACATCCAGAGTAGTGGCAGGTGTGTTTGCAGGGCCATTTAGCACAGAAGGGACAATGTCAAGCTTGCTCAGATTTCTTCTGAGCCACAGACAGAGTGGTCAGGGAGGGTGGGGGGAGAGCACGGCTGAGAATCCATTAAGATTTCCTGGAATGAGCTTGAACTACCATGCTCTGTCAGAGCTGGAGGGAACTGAAGGTCCAGTGGGCAGACAGGAAGTGGAAGAAGAAGAGCCAAAGGTTCTGGGTTTCGGTAGCACCAAAGCCCTTAGCAGCAGTCTCCAGTTTGGTGGCACCTTTGCAAATATTTTGCTTGGACACAGGCAGCCACACACATATATACTGGCTCTCTCCTGTCTTGATTGCTCCCCGCCTCACCACCCCTGCTGTGTTTGTTGATCCTTCCTGGCTGACGAAAAGCGATCTGGCTGTGGACCAAAATATGCTGGCTTTATGCCTGCACCTTACATAACAGCAGCGAGTGCTTGTGTAATCCCCATTATGTGTGCGTGGATGCTGGGAAAGAGGTGGCTTAAAGTACACCTGCATAATCCAGTGTCCCTCCACACACCCTCAGCCCCTTCTTAGTATGTCTCTTCCTCCTGGCAAAGTCTTTTCCTAGGAGCTGTTTATGTAACTGGGGTAAAATAAAAGCAGAATCAAAGTCTTAGGATAATTCAGGGAACGTCACTGGAGATACGCTGTCAAAGCAAATGCAAACTTGGATTTGGACACACCAGATGCAACTGTACTGTGGTTTTGGAGAAGGTTTGGGTATATTAACTGGTAATGGTTGCCAACCCTCCAGGACTGGCCTGAAGTCTACAGTCAATGGCATCAGTATCCAGGTGACTGTGGAAAACAATTCTAGAGATTTTAATTGCTTGATATTGGAAAAAACATTGGGGAAAACCCCTCCAGGAGTAGATTCAGGGGCGTAGCTATAATTGAGTGAAAGGGTTCAAAGAACACGGGCCCCAAGCTCCTGAGGGCCCTCCAGCTCCACCCTTCCCTATTTTCTTCATTGTCTCCATCCCTCTGGGGGGCTGCCAGAGAGAGGGATGAACCTCTCTCCTAGCTACGCCCCTGAGTAGATTCAGTTAGAGTTGGCAACCCTATCATGGTCCATCTCACACACATGGTTTCTGTCAGTCCACACACACACTACTTACAGCAGTTGTGATTGTGGAATGCATGGAAGAATCGCAACTGAAGAATGCCGAAGTGGGAAATATCCCACTTTCAAGATACCTGCTTGGTCCACTTCCTGAATATCTGGCTGAGTGCATCAGCACCAAACGGATGGCACAGCAAACTGTGACCTGGTTGAGCCCACAGAGGCAGGAAGGTGATAATAATGGAATATGGGGTCCCGACCAGGACAGCAGCTTTCCCTAAATGGAGTACAGCCATTTCTCAAGCAGCAGGTGGCTTTTGTGGGCCAGAGCTGCTGAACAAGGGCAAACAGGACTCAAATGTGCTTCTTTGGTTGGATCATGCCCTGACTTAGAAAAATGCAGAAAACATCTAAATATATCTTAAATATATTAAAAACCAGGTGTGTGTGTGTGTGTGTGTGTGTGTCTGTGTGTGTGTGTCTGTGTCTGTGTCTGTGTCTGTCTCTTTCTCTCTCTACACACACACACACCCCAGATGTGGAATTCAGGCAGATTAAAACCTCCTCTGTATTCGGGCCAACTGAGGTAAAAAGCCATGATAGTTCTACTCTGCCCTAGACCTGCTCCATCTTGCACTTTGCACCCATAGCAGCTTGTTTGTTACAACCGTTTCCTAGAAGGACAGAGTAAATTATTACCTAACATGGTGACTACAAGTTGGCCAAATGGAGGAGGGGAAAGTATGCTATAGGAAAAGGACAGGATTGAGCATTACCAAGGTGCAGGGGCGTAGCTAGGGGAGAGGGGGCCCGTGTTCATCCCTCTCTCTAGCGTGCCCCCCCCCCAGTGAGGGAAATAATGAAGAAAATAGGAAATAGTGGAGTTGGAGAGCCCTCAGGAGCTGGGGGCCCAGGTTCTTTGAACCCTTTTGCTCAATTATAGCTACGCCCCTGCCAGGGTGTAAGTAACAGAACTCTAAGATAATCAGTAGGTAGATTAGACATGTGTCTAGTTCCTTAGTTTCAAATATGCCTCAACATCTCTGAAATTGATGATGATGATGATGATGATGATGATGATGATGATGATGAAGTACAACAGTAACTGTTGCTGGAATTGATCTCTTTTCACTGTGAACTATTTTTAGCTTCCCTGCCAAGTACACACTTGAAACATTCACATTTTTCATGTATGCATGACTCCACAAGCATTTAGGCAAGGCATGGTAATTGCAAGCCTTAACTTAAATCTGGGCCTGTCAATAATCCAGCACACTGTATGCAAGAGGCATAAGTTCCATGTGGGGTGGGAAAGAGTGTTGCTGTTAAAATTTTGGAGGAAAGAGAGGGTTTGATTTGACTGGGTATGTTTTAAAAAACTGAAGGGATTGAGTTTGTTTTGATTGGTTTGTTGAGAAAAAATGGAGGGGGAAGAGAGAATAAAAGGAGGCTTGCCTGCAGCTAAAGTTCACTCTGGATAGCAAATTAAAGGACAATTCTGCTTTCATAATAAATCTTTTAACAAAAATAACAGCCTCTGTGCTTTTAAAGCAGGCCACTGCAGAGTCAAGCTGCCCAAGTGCCTTCCCCACCGCCCACCCTTCCCCATTATAGGTAAAGTCTCACATTTATCTTCTTTTTGAACTTGCTCTGAAGTTGTCTGCCTTCCACTTCCACATAAAATCCACACACATCTATAATACAGGAGTTCCAAACTTCTGATTCCCAGGTAGTGCTGGACTACAATTCCCATCATCTTTACCCACAATGGCAGGGGATTATGGGAGCTGTAGTCCAACAAGATCTGAGGATCCAAGACTGGGAACCTCTGCTATCATATGTTATAACAATTCATTCAAAATATACCTCAGCAGCTGCGCTGCACAAATTGGCAGGCTGTGCACTAACTACATGATGCTTTAGTGTACACACACACGACAA
Source organism: Hemicordylus capensis (assembly GCF_027244095.1). Classification (NCBI taxonomy): domain Eukaryota; kingdom Metazoa; phylum Chordata; class Lepidosauria; order Squamata; family Cordylidae; genus Hemicordylus; species Hemicordylus capensis. The sequence continues at coordinate 179,662,762 of NC_069658.1, forward strand.
GATGTGTCTGCTCCCCACCCTGAGATTAATTCCCCAGAAAGGAAGCTGAACCCTAGTGAATGGCAAATATAGTAACTGACACTAAGAACATTAACAAAGGTGAAAATGGACTGGATAGGGACCATGATGTAGCAGGGACAAGTATGAGGAAATAAGGAAAGTTCCTGGTAAATAGGGACGGTTGGAACATATGCAATGTGTATCACTGGGTCCAGGGTGGGTGGGAGACAGTGATCCTTGATGTAGGAATTGTGATATTAGAAGTATACAAGAATGTTCCTGCACTCACCTGTGAAATGATAGAAAGTATGCATTGTCCAGTGTCCACCTAAAGCATCTTCCAGTTATTAATCTGTAAAATAAGAGCCACTAAATTCAAGGTGGAGTTCTGTCCTGGAAGTCCATCTCTGCAATTCTAGATGTGTTGGCACTGGCTGCGGTTATTGAGTGAGCAAGGGAATGCTCTCTGCACATCTTCAGAGGCACTCTCCTCTCCAGTCAGCCTACAGAAGGAAAGACTCTGCTGTGCAAAGGGAGAGATGCCTGAGGGTTGTTAATGAAAACAAGTTGCAGAGCTGAACCCTGGCTCAGATTAAGCTCTGCTTGTTCTTTTCCTCATGGAACCTTTCCAAGCCTGTGCTAGAGTGTGAGTTCCAAGGAACAGAACTAATCTCCCATCAGTTCTGTTTAATATATTGATACCACACTGTTGCTAAACTGTAAGGGTTTGCTATTGTGGCTGATCAGAAAGATTGGAAGAAACAAACATTTTATTACTATCTATCTATCTACCTACCTACACATACACTGCTTTTCAACAGAAAAAATTCTCAGCATGGTTTACACAGTGAAAGTTGAGAAAACGATTCCTTGTTCCTTAGCTCACAATCGAACACACACACACACACACACACACACACACACACACACACACACACACCCCAATAACTACTAGGAGTGCTATGATGGGATCAATAGGGACAGCAGTATTAGTATGTTTATTGCGGTCACAGACCAGATTAACAAACAATAACAATGTCAATAGGGACAGTTGCTCTCCCCCTCTATAAAAGAACAACCACTTTAAAAGGTGCCTCTTTGCCCAGTTAGTACAGAAACATCTATGCTGATACCTTTGATTGGGCCAAACTGATTTCACAGAGGACATATAGGGTTTTTTTTTAAGGTATGCAGATCTCTTCATAAAGCCAAAATGGTAAACAGCTGATTCATAGCTTTGTGTAGAACAAGATTACTTATTAATGGAAGTACTTTCAAGTCATTTGAGTTGAGACTGCTCTTGATCCATGACCTTGCATAGCACCATTAAAAGATATGCTTGGATATTAAAAAGTGTAATCTTTACTGATTACAGAAGTCAGTGAGCTGGCTACAGTTCCTGGCTCTAGAATTATTACAATAATTGCTAACCTCTGCTGGTTCAAGAACAGAAGATGGCTGTGATCCAATGCACACTTCCTTAGCAGTACAGTATGGTCTACTGGTTGGGACTTCGTTTATTTAATTTTATTTATTTATTTGATTGATTGATTGATTTCTATACTGCCCTTCCAAAAATGGCTCAGGGCAGTTTACACAGAGAAATAACAAATAAATAAGATGGCTCCCTGTCCCCAAAGGGCTCACAATCTAAAAAGAAACATAAGACAGACACCAGCAACAGCCACTGTAGAGATGCTGTGCTGGGGGTGGAGAGGGCCAGTTACTCTCCCCCTGCTAAATAAAGAGAATCACCACGTTAAAAGGGTGCCTCTTTGCCAAGTGAGCAGGGGACTGGGCAAGCATTACTTCATAAGCATGCATAAACTCAGGGGATAAGGTTGGCAGGGTGGTACGGTTAGAAGGGTAAATCATCATATGGGCTGGCTGTGGCTGAACCTGAAGTCTCTTTGGGTGCAGATGCTCTCTTGATGCAGGACTAGTGGCTTTGCTTATTTGTAAACAAGGCAAATATGAAAGACACCAGACGTTTCCAGTGCATTCTTATCCAAAGGTAAATCGACCCGATAGCACTGCCCCTTGGACTTCTCCTCACTCTGGGAATGCTACACCACTAGCTACAGGTGGAACTCGGAAAATTAGAATATCGTGCAAAAGTCCATTAATTTCGGTAATGCAAATTAAAAGGTGAAACTGATATATGAGACAGACGCATTACATGCAAAGTGAGATAAGTCAAGCCTTAATTTGTTATAATTGTGATGATCATGGCGTACAGCTCATGAAAACCCCAAATCCACAATCCCAGAAAATTAGAATATTACATGGAACCAAGAAGACAAGGATTGTAGAATAGAACAATATCGGACCTCTGAAAAGTATACAGTGTACTGTGCTTGATTGGCCAGCAAACTCGCCTGACCTGACCCCATAGAGAATCTATGGGGCATTGCCAAGAGAAGGATGAGAGACATGAGACCAAACAATGCAGAAGAGCTGAAGGCCGCTAATGAAGCATCCTGGTCTTCCATAATACCTCATCAGTGCCACAGGCTGATAGCATCCATGCCACGCCGCATTGAGGCAGTAATTGCTGCAAAAGGGGCCCAAACCAAGTACTGAATACATATGCATGCTTATACTTATCTCGCTTTGCATGTAATGCGTCTGTCTCATATATCAGTTTCACCTTTTAATTTGCATTACTGAAATTAATGGACTTTTGCACGATATTCTAATTTTCCGAGTTTCACCTGTATGTGCTAGCGCAATACTGAGGAAGGAATATTCTCTGGGACCATCATGGAGCAGAGTGCATTATTCTGCAAAAGTGAGTATGGCATGGAAGAGGCAATGTTAGCATCCTGCCCATAGTGCCTGCCAGAATCCCCCACTGCACTTCCGCCCATGAATGTTTGAACTCAAAACACAAATGCATGGGCAGACAGCACACACACACACACACACACACACACACACTCACTCACTTCCCCTTACACCTTTGTTGCCAGCTGCTCATCATAGACATTCTCTTTGTCACAAAATGGAACCTGGTCCTCCAAACACATGACCTTCCCTACAGAAAAGCAGAGTCCCCAGCTGAGCAACAGTGCAAAGAAAGGGGCCACACAGAGTAGAGGCTATGGTGGCAAATAACAATGCTGCTCTCTTAAAATGCTTTGTTTGCGTTCTCCCTTGCTACTGCCCCTTACAACCAGAACTCCCTCCCAAAAATATCTCTGTGGGCATCACCCTTCTCCCTACCTCCAGATCCCAGCTCTTTTGTGAAGCCTCACTCCTCATCCCCAAATGAAAAGAAGCCTACAGAATGGCCCTACCACTAACAGAGATCCAGTTGGCGGGGACTAGAGACAGGACCTTTTCGGTTGTGGCCCCTCGGCTTTGGAATGTCCTCCCTGAAGAGCTTCGCTATGCTCACTCTCTTAGTGTTTTTAAAACAGCAACTAAAAACACATTTTTAAAAAGAGGCTTTTAAATGTATGCAGATCCATGTTGCGTATATCTGGTAGGTTCCTTAGTTTTTATAATAATCAATTTTTAGCTTTGAAAATTTTTAATTTGAAATTCCATACTGATTGTGGTTTTTAACCAGTCTTTTAACTTGTTTGCTTAATTTGGTTAAATTTATTGCTTTTATTGTATACTGTATCTATTTTATTGTTTTGAGCTGTCCTGAGCAGTAGTGTACTGGAGGGAAGGGGTATCCATATTTTAAATAATAAAATAATAATAATGTATAACTGCATTTGCTGACATTCATGCCATGTTGTTTCCCTTATCTCTCTCCCTTCCCTGCTCTTTTATCTTCCCCCCACATCTAAATGTAGATTGTAAGGTCCTTAGGGCTGGGACCTGGGGAGTTCTTCTCCAAAAGTGCCACTGGAGTCGCACAAGAGTAAAGTGGTGCATCATTTCAGTGATGCCTGTTGCACAAAGCTTCCCAGTGAGTTTTTATTTATTATGTCCATAGCATCATCTGTACATGGTACGTTACAAAGAATTAGAAGAGAGGTCCCTGCCCTGGGGGCTCACAATCTGAAGTCAGCACAAGGGAGAAAACTCAGTAAAGTGAAGGCAAGGATAAACTGGGGAAGAATAAGACAGCGTGGTGTAGTGGTTAGAGTGCTGGACTAGGATTGAGGAAGACCCGAGTCCAAATCCCCATTCAGCCATGACACTTGCTGGGTGACTCTGGGCCAGTCACTTCTCTCTCAGCCTAACTTACTTCACAGGGTTGTTGTGAGGAGAAACGTAAGTATGTAGTACACCGCTCTCTGGGCTCCTTGGAGGAAGAGCAAAAACAAAAAATTATTTCATGTACACTACACATGCTTAAGCTTAGTTACAACAGAGCAGAGAGGCTAAAGAGCTGGGCCAAAGGCTTCACAGATAAGATGGGGGAGGTATTTAACAGACTAAATGTAAAGAAGACTAAACTAATGACAACGGGTACAGCAACCAGCCTGTTGAATTGTTTTAACTTTTTATATGTGTTTTAATTGTTTTATGTTAACCGCCCCGAGATGAAGGTTTAGGCGGTATATAAATGTGATGAATGAATGAGTGAATAAAATAAAGATACCATTTGGATTTTATGCCTTAAGCACTAAAGCACCTTGAGCCCAACTGAAGCTTGGTGGGCTGGAGGATGCAAGATACCAACTCTGCTTGCACAAGAATGGAGCCCGCCGTAGTGCAGCATGCGATCAAGCTGCCAGACAATTCTAGGCATAGTTGAGAGCCCAATCCTGTGACTTTGAAGGAAGTCCCAATGAGAACAATAGAAAGTAAGGCCACCATCCTCACCACATGCACAAGAGAAAGCCCATAGAAATAAGTGGAATTTACTTCTGTGTAAAGATCCACATAGTATAGAGCTTGTGTAATCATGATTATGGGATCGAGGCAATTCTGACTCCCTAGCCAAGTGGCTCCGTATACGCAGAGTCAAAGGTTGCCCATAATATTCCATTAGGAGGATATGCACCAGCTGCTCCAGTAGAACTGGGTGCAAATTTAACCCCGGCTTCAGGGCAACCACCTTTCAAACCGGCCTCTGCCCTGCGCATCTATCCTTTATAACAAAGATTTGATCTACAGTAATGCACAGACGATAACAATACCATTAAAAGCTTCACCCGCTGATTTCTGCAAACCTCAAGGACAGAGGGGCAAGCCAAGCTGGCCTGGGTGTGTGGGGGTGTGTGTATTTCTTGGCCCTTTGCTGCTGACGCCCTCAACTTTTACTGAAACTAAGTCTGTGTCCCTGAACGCCAGTTCTTCTCTTCTGTTTACCGCACTTCCTCCTTTTCGTTATGTAAACTCTTCGGGGCAGGGACCCGCCGTTCGATGCTTTACCCTGCAAAGCAGCAGCAGCAGCAGCAGGCACTTTAATAAAACCACAGCGCATCCTTAATGGCGTTGCCCGCCTTGCCTGGGCAAGGCTGACGTCGATGCTCGCTTCGCCTGCTTGGCCGGCTGGGGTTAACTCGGGTAAGGCAGCGTCCTCGGCTGAACCGGGTCCGGGCGAGGGCGGGCCTGGAGCGCTGCGGGGAGGCGCCAGCCGCGGACGGACGGAGCGGTTGCTGCTGGTGCAGCAGCTCCTGTGCGTTGGAGGCGGCGGCGGCGGCGGCGGCGGCGTGGAAAGCCATCCAGCCGAGCCGGGAGAGCAGGCCGAGCGGGAAGGCGGACGGGCTGCGGGGCTGCAGGAACGGCCCGGGGAGGCCCCTCGAGCGCTCTCTTCGACTGGGCCCGCATTCCGCCCTCGCGCCCACCCACTTGCGGCGAGGTGAGCCTGGGGTCAGGGTGGGAGAGGAGGGCGGCGGCGGCAAGGTCTCGCAGGAGAGGGAGGGGGGGTAGTCTCTCTCGGAGACAAAGAACAGGAGGGAGGCGGCCCTGCTGGGCTTGCTTGAGGGGCGCCCCCTGCCTCACTCCTTCCCCAGCGCTTGGTATATGTGTGTTTCTTTCCCCGTATAAGAGCACGCAGGTGGGTTACTTTCTGAGCGTCTCCTTCCGTAGCGCTAGCCTGGAATCGGATGGGAGCACCCCCTAACCCCGCGCTCAGTGTCCGTTTTTGGTGCGGAGGGTGCTTCTGAGCACGCGCAGAGTGCACTTCCTGAATAGCCAGCTACCGTTCGCTGAATCGCTGCTCCCACCTGCCATTTGGGAAGGATGATGACGGGACTCACTGAAGTCCTCCTCCAATGTGATGACTTGGAGGCAGACTTCAGCCCTGCCACATAGTTTGTTGTTAAAATCTAAGGGTTTTCTGGAAGAGGTACTCGTCTAGTGCCTCTGCTTCAAACATAGTGCTGGCGGGGCGGGGTGGGGTGGGGTGGGGGATAATGCAAGCCCCTTGTTTCCAACATAGTTTTAAAGTGATTCTCATTTTGGAAATGTGGATCTGGTAACTCTAAGGCACTGGGACATCCTATGTAGTTGGAATAGTTTGGGCTTTGGAGAGTGTTAGTTTAATGGAAGATTGTAGGCATGGTGTGACAGGTTGTGACCGCACAAGCAACCAAGTGATTTCAAGGGTTTTTTTTGAATAATAGGAACTGCAAATGAAACAGTGCCAGGTGTGCCTTGATATACCCAACAAGATTGCAAAGGATTCATTTTGGGATATACCTCTTGAATTACATGGTGCTGGTGCAGCAAGTTCTCTTGTTCTTGCATGGCCCTGTGGCTGAGGATGAGAGTCAGTCGTGCATGTAATGAGGTCCGTAATGCATATTTTTAGGGTCCTGTACATACCTGAGTGAGATTATTAGGACTACGTGAGGCATTGTGCCTAAAGGTAGGATAAAAACCTATTGCAAGTGAAATGATGTATATGCAAGTATATGATGGTAGTGCAGTTGCTCTGCTAGGTGTGTGAGACCCCTAGAATAGGAAGACAGGGCAGTATTGTTTTTGCTCTGAAACTATGAAAACTTGATATAGTGCCAAGTGTGGTTTTTTTAGAACTACAGGGAGTCCAATGAAACCATTTTGCACTCTCGGTTCCCCCCAGTGACAAGAGCTTTCAGAGCAGCCTTTTACAGAACTGATTTCCTTGCGGGTAAGAAAACGCTTGATGGCCACTGGCTTTGCAGTATTTGCTTAGATAAAAATCGCTGTTGAAATTGAGCAGAAGTATTAATCTGAAACACAACAGGAAAGCAACCTGGAAAACCAGGCTTGGTTTGATGTTTGCTTTCTCTCTTCGTCGTCATCATCAGGCTCAAAAGTGCTCCTCTCCCCCCCCCCACTGATCTCAGTCTCAGTCCCTTCCCCACCATAGGTGTGACACACATACTTTTAATCTGGTATAGCCAGCCAGGACAAAGGCCAGCAGCTGTCAAAATGAATGCCTAGAAAGGGGGGGGGCATTTTGCATAACTAAAGAGTGTGCTTATAGCTGTGTGTGTGTGTGTGTGTGTGTGTAACAAGTGGGGGGGGGGAGACAGTGCAACAAGCCCGGGGAGTAGCCAGTTTGGCATCTTAGTAGTAGTAGTAGTAGTAGGGGCGTGTTTGTATGTAGGTAGTGGGAGGATGCGTAAATGAGCGGTGCTGTTTTCCAGCCTGCCTCCCTTTGTGCAGCAGCACATCCAGTCCTGTCCCTGGACTGGAATGTTCCCAGCAAATAGAGTAACAGGAGGTCTGGTGGTGGGAGGGGCACTGTTAGGAGGGAGTGACCTAGTTACAGCATTGCCCAGAACAGAGGCAGGAGGGAGAAGTGATTTGAGGTCACTGGCTCACTCCCACAGCCCAGGAGGAGATTTAAGCCAGCACTGAGGAGAGGCTGGAGAGAGATCTTGGTTCCCATCCCCATTGCCCTGGAGTGGGGACTGATCTCAATGTAAAACTGCTGGGATTCATGGTGGGACTGCTCCTCGCTCTGCCATGTTTTTCCTGGTGTGTGTGGTATATACTCAGGTCAGGTGGTGTCAGGATAGAGTGTTGGTCTTCATCAGGGAAGACCAAATCCACCTCCAGCCATAAAGCTGACTGGGTAACTTTGGGCCAGTCACTCTGTTTCAGCCTACACTTCCTAATGAGGTGGTCATCATGGGGATAAAACTGAGACGGGGGCGGGGGTAGAGTGACCATGGAGGAATGGTGGGATAAAATGTAATAAGGTGGGACCTAGTTGACGTGGTATAGTGGTTAGAGTGCTGGACTAGGACCGGGGAGACCCGAGTTCAAATCCCCATTCAGCCATGACACTTGCTGGGTGACTCTGGGCCAGTCACTTCTCTCTCAGCCTAACCTACTTCACAGGGTTGTTGTGAGGAGAAACAAGTATGTAGTACACCACTCTGGGCTCCTTGGAGGAAGAGCGGGGTATAAAAGGTCAAAAATAAATCAATAAATTTCCCTTCAAACAGCAGTACAGATTGATAGCTAGAAAGCTGCAGCTGCTCTTGCTATGAGCTTTTGTCAGCACCCATTCCCTCTCAAAATGCTTGGTTTTGTATCAATAGCCATTGCATGTCTACTAGTGAACTATTTTTCCTGGTGAATCTGCTGAACTAAATCTAACACTGCAGGAGAGTCGGAAATGGGTACTGCACACTTGCATAAGCTGGTAAAGCTTTTCCTGGCATAATGAAGTGATAGGGAAAACTCTACCGGTTAGATTTCTGCCTGTCTGAAGAAAATGCCAGAGGAAAGGTTGGCCACCCAAGCAGTCAGTGGACTTCAGAATACACTGAGAAGGATGAGGTAGCCAGAAACCTGGGCAGACTGGCTCACAACTGAATTGTTTGCAGTTGGAGAAAACGTCTTGTTTTCCAGGTGAATTTTGCACCCTGAAGTGTACCAAGACACTTCTGGGTGCTGTATAAACAGTGAAGTAATACTTATTATTTACTTGTTCTATGAACAATGAAGTCTTGTCTCAAGTAACAAGTCTTGGGATTAATCATTGACCTCAGCTGCTGCCCCTAGTGTGCTTTAACAGTAGCAGTAATACTTGGCATTTATCTGGTCTTTTAGCCACGAAGCTATTTAGCCACTAAGCAAAGTAATGTATCGTCAAGTCTTTTGCCTACATAGGAGATCTAGGTTTGAGCCCCTGCTTAATCAAAGCACTATTCAGATATTACGCTGTACAAGGGTACAGAGGCCTGTACCCTTGTACATGTTTTTGTGTGAATGACTGTACCTGTGTTCATTTAAAAAGTAAACCTGGGTACAGGCCCCTCAAACGCATGGTACAGATAGGAAGTGTACTGCTGTACTTGTGTTCAGCATAACGTGTGGATACCTGTGCATACTGCACACTGATTTTACGCTGAACATGATATGTGGATAGGGCATGTCACTCTTGGATCTCCCACGAGATCCAAGAGTGCCCACCTGTAAAATGAGTCATAAATAGTAGCCCATCTAATTGTAGGATTGTTGTGAGGATAAATAAGTATGGAGTCAGTAGCTAAAAAGAGCTGTGGCAATGACTAATAACATTAACATTTTCAGCCCTTTTGGCTCTGCGTCCTGTAGACGTGGGTGTATTGGAAGAAAGCAAACCTCTTGGCAAATGTTCTCTCTTGCTTGAAGTCCGTGTGCAGGAATCCTGCAGATGGACTGCAAGGAACTCTGTGCATCTATAATGGGAGTGTGGCATTATGTAGTTGTACATAGATGGTTGGCAACCTGGCAATACCCACAGTGTGCGGGACTGAATGCTGGCAGAGGCAGACGGAAGAGGGACATTGCTGCTTCAAGAATAACCAATGTGACCTGTAACTGCTTGGCCACTAGATGGCAGGCTAGCCACATAGTCGTGCCCTCACTCTCATGCACATCCATTCATGGGTGCTCTACTGCCTCCTTTCCTGTTGTCCCAGTTCTTGTTTCCCAGTCAGGCACACTGACCTGAGAAGCACGCACTAACTTGCTCTCCTTCCTCTCCACCAGACAGCCACTGGGAAGATGGACCTGCCTCTGGGGAATCCTCCCGCCCAGCCTCTCTCGGAGCTTCCACAGCCCGCTCCATCTTCCCCAAATGTATGTGAGCTGCGCACAGCGGTGTCCTGCTTTGCTGAAGAGACTGTCTCCCTGCTGTCAGCCAATGGCCTGTTAAGCCACTCCCTGTTCAGGACAGCCAGCAACACGGGGGCACATCAACGGGAGCCAGCCAGGTCCTCAGCTGCAGCCCGGCGCAAGCGGGAATTCATCCCGGATGAGAGGAAGGACGATGGCTACTGGGACAAGAGGAAGAAGAACAACGAGGCAGCCAAGCGCTCCCGGGAGAAGCGGCGCGTCAGTGACCTGGCCCTGGAGGGGCGGGTGCTGGCCCTGCTGGAAGAGAATGCCCGCCTCAAGGCGGAGCTCCTGGCCCTCAAATTCCGCTTTGGCTTAATTCGGGACCCAGCCGAGCCTTCCCGGCCAGTGGTCACTCTGACCACGGAGTCCCACCGGCCAGCCACCGCACCCCAGCACTGCCCAGTGGCTCCTGACCCACCGCGCTACACCTGCCCCTTCCGGCCCGAGCCTGGCACCAGCTCCGAGGACTCTGGGTTCTCCACCCCAGGCAGCTCCAGCATGGGGAGCCCTGTCTTTTTCGAGGAGCGTGACAGGGTTGAGGAAGGGATGCTATACGATGGGCAGTGCCTCGTGCCAGACACTCCAGGGGATGGAGCTGATCTGAGCCGGGTGGGCCGTTACGACTCTGGGGAGAGCGTCAAAGGTCTGCCCCACAAGCTGCGTTTCAAAATGGCTGGGGGGTCAGAGGAGATGGCCGGAGAGCCATCGGGACACTACCCACCGTCCCCACCAGTAGGAACCTGGAGAGGGCCGGCCGCACGGGAAGAGCTGAGGAATGGAGGAGCCCCTGTCAGCACGATGGCGTTTGATGGTGGTTGCGAAACGGAGGCCCCAGGGGCCCAGCTGCCGGCCCTCCAGGGGCCTGGGTACCAGACAGAAAACAGCACCCTGCGGAGCCAGCTAGCCTCACTTTCAGCTGAGGTGGCCCAGCTGAAAAAGCTCTTCTCTGAACAGATCCTGATCAAGATGAACTGAACGGGTTGGGGAGGCACAGCTTGTCAGGGCTGGTTGCTCCCCCTTTCCCCCACAATCAAAACCCAGCTTCTGTATATTTGTACAGAACTTGACCCTAGCGGGGTCTGTTTTGTCTTCTACATGCCGTAATAAAAATTCGTCCTTAGGATAATGTGTCCCTCACAGCAATTGCCCCATTCCTCTGTTTCCAAACGGCTTACATTCAGGGAACCCTTTCCACATGGACTTGTCTGCCTTGGAACCACTTCAGAGATTCTGGGAGGCCTTCTATGTCACACATGCAGTTCATGTGCGCAGAGTGTGCCCCAAAAGACACCCAAGCAGTACAGTCTAGCGTAGGACTGGTGGTGGTGGGCATCTCCCTTCTGCAGAAGCTTGTCTGCCACTGCTCGTTTTCTCATTGGGGAACCCCAGAACGCAGTTTGGAAGCCACTGTCCTGTTTGAGTATGACATAAGCCCATTAGTTCAATTTCTTTCCTCCCCAATGGAGCAGACCAAGGAGTCTTAACTGCCCCAGTCTCCCAAGCATTAGTCACTGGAGGACCATTGTTTCCTCCAAGCAGTGGGCCCGAGGCTGCCTCATAGCCCCTACTCCTACATTTTTCACACACAAACACACAACCCCCCCCTTTTTTTTGCTAGGCTGGAAAGATGGGGCACATTAGGGTGAGCACATAGATAAACCCCTCTCTGCAATAGCCAGGCCAAGAAATAAACATGATGGGCAACTGAGGCATGATAGAGTGATGGGTTGGAATGGAGGGGGCATAATATGGGTGCCTACATTGAGGAACACCACTGCATCCCTCAAATCATTACTGCCTCCTACACTTTCCTGTCACCATGCCCAGTACTTAATCCCTAAAATTAAGAGATTCTGGAGCTCAGACCTGACTGGAAGAAAACCCTCTGACCATCCCTGGGTGTGAGAGCTTGCGAAGAATACTTTGTTCATGCTCAAAAGTACTCTCCTTTGTTAGTATTTGACATGTTTCAGTGTGGTAGCCTGGCATTTAAATTACTCAAGCTGTCAATGGAAGAACTTTAGTTGATTAGTCTACCTTTTACTTATTAAATCCATTGATTCAGTTTAAATTTTTGTGTATTACCATACCTGCCATGTGGATACCTTTTTGAGATAAATTAACATTTTTAATAAAAAGTTACCACTCATTGTTAGAAAGGAAGATCATTTTCTTTTTCATTTCCTACTACAGTAACACACCAGAATCAATATAACTCCATAAAATAAATGTGTTCTGTGGCCCCCATCAATTAATCAACTAAAGATTTAGTTGATTAATCTATTAAATCCTGCAGCTCCCAAAATATAATAATATTTAGAATATAAATGCTGCTCCTACTCATTTCAGTGATGACTGTGCAGGAAAACTTCCTGATATATTGTATCCTGTCCTGGCCTAGTGCACACATGCAGCTGAATAAGGCAGTAGTGGAAGGTACCATTTCAGACTGCAGATAAGGGGTGTTGTTTTAAAATGCTCCCACATGTAAAACAACACTTCCCTGCAGGGTTTGTTTTAACTAGCACATCAGGGAGAAGGAGCAAGCTTAGAATCTCTGTTATGCTATTTCTCCACTTGCAGGGAGTTTTTCATGTAGGGGTGAGAACCTGGAAAACGCCTGGAGCATTGTGGTCCATGCAACCATCTCATTCTGCTTGCATGGGTATTCCAGTTCTGAATCAGTGGGAGTTGAGTACAGTGGGAGACCAATGGGAGTTTCTGCCTCAGGCTCCAAAATACCTCAAGCTGCTTTTGAGTTTGTTTTAGACACCAAATTCTAGAGGAGAACCAGCATTTTTCTGTCTCTGATTATCATATTTGTGTGGAGTAAAAAATGAAGTTCTGCTTTAAGAGCAGCAGAATTAGCACTTGGGGCTTCCCAGGTGCTGTCAAAAAGACCTTAGGCTGTCATGCAGTGGGTGTCATAGATCAAATGTTCTTGCCTATGTGGCCACCCATATGGTTTAGCCTCCTTGGCCATTTTTGGAAGGGAAAGGTGGGATACAAAATAATAAGTATAATATGTGAGCAGCAGCCACATGCTAGAGTAACTGATCTGGGCCAGAATGCTGATATGCAAACATTGCATACCCAAGGAGTAAACTACAAGTGGGTTGTACTTTATATGCATTGTAATAC